>NC_066634.1:4460933-4776911 GCF_025201925.1 Gopherus flavomarginatus | reverse complement strand
GTGAGCCCATCCCAAGGGTTTCTCGGCTGCTGCCAAACAGCCAGGCAGTGTGTGCGGGGGAGGAGTGGGGAGGCTGGTACTTCAACAGCCGCCCCCGACACTCGGGCGGGGCCCAGGGCCCCGCGGACCAGGGCGCAGACAGAGGCAACAGAACCTCTACTGGGGGAAGGCTCAGGGATCCCCTGAGACCCCACTGCGGGGAGGGGAAGCAAGAACAGAGAGAATTCTGGGTAATGCTCTTACCAATGGGATGTCATGTGGCCAAGAGGGGGGGATTATTGCCCCAGGAGTCTGGTACCACAGCCCAGCCCCCCAGACCCTGCCCCTCTCCTGGCACCCCCCAGCAAATTCTAGGCAGTGACCTGCAGGGCAGGAGGCATCAGGGGAGCTGGGGATCTGGTGGTGAGTGAGGGGCAGGGGGCTGGCCCTCTCACTGATGTCTGGGCCCCACCCACCCAGAGTCACTGCCCCCATCTCCCATAACCAGCCCCAGCCTCTGGGCACCACGACCTGTTTCCACGGCTGGTTCAATGACGGATTCCATCTCCCACCCCGCCCGGGCCAGGTGGCAGGAATCTTCACCCGCATCAGCCCCGCAACTCCAGCTGCTGCTGCTCCCCCCTGGCTGGGGAACCCCCCAGTGACTCCGTCCCTACTTCCCAGCTGGGCGTCCCCTCTGTGGGGTCAGGGCTCAGGGCAGATCCTGGCCCCGAGCGTCCCATTGGCACCGAGCCCCCCATGAGGGTCTGGCTGGGGGTGGGGCTGGGACTGGGGATGCTGAGACGGGCCCCTCACCTCTCACCACCAGCTCCACGGGGTCACTGGGGTACGACACGGCGAACGGCTTCGATTTGCTGTGATAGGAGCAGCTGTAGTTCCCGCCGTCCTCTCGGCTCACGTTGCTGATGAGAAACTCAGCCTCAAACCTGTCCGAATCCACAGGTGGGTAATGACGTCCCTCTTTATTCAGCACGAACCGCACGCCCGGGTGCTGCCCCCAACACCAGATGGTCACGGCTGCCCCCAGGGAGACCCCCCCACTGGGGATCCCAGAGATATTGGGTTTCGGGTAGCTGGGCTCTGCAGTGGGAAGCAGACAGGCCATGAGACACAGGCCCCATCACTCACTCTGGGGGCCCGTGCTCACCACACGGCCTCAGGAGTGGGTCAGACCCGGAGGCCCTGGGGACGGGCTCCTGGATGCCTTTCCACAGGGGACAGAGTTTCCTCTGAGCCCTGGGCAAACAGCAGAAGATATGGAGCAACCCCAGCCCCTGGGGGCCCAGAGATCTGCTCCCCGGTGGGTGACAGGCCAGGCCAGTCTCTAGGGTCCATTCACTCCCTGGCTTCTCTGCTGGGAGGGCTGGGAGCCAGGACTCCTGGGTTCTCTCCCTGGCTCTGGGAGGGGAGTGGGATCTAGTGGGGAGAACAGGTGGGATAGGGGCCAGGACTCCTGGGTTCCATGCACAGCACCACCACCGACTTCTAGGGGACTGTGCAAGTCTGTACTATACATTGAGGTTTATAACCTTCAGCTCTGCCCATCACCCCCTAACTGATGTGTTGCCTGGGAAAGACCCCCCCCTCCTCCGCTCTGCAGCCCTTCCTCTGCCCCAAATCTCCAGTGGCTGCTGCTCCTCCCTGGCTGGGGAACCCCCAGGTGACTCCATCCCCACTCCCTGGCCAGGCATCCCCTCTGCTGGGCCCAGGGCCCAGGGCAGAGCCTGGCTCTGAGCGTCTCATCGGTGCAGAGAGTCCAGCTGGGTGTGGGGCTGGGAGCGGGGATGTGGAGCCGGGCTCCTCACCTACTACCACCAGCTGCACAATCTCGCTGGGCTCTGAGGAGACGAAGGGCTCGGACCGGGGCCGGTAGCTGCAGCTGTAGCTCCCTCCGTGCTGCCGGCCCACGGTGGGGATGCGGAACTCGGCCCTGTCTCCAGCAGGGTCCATCTGTCCCTGCGGGTTCAGGTCTCCAGCCTTGTGCAGGAAGAACCTCACGTCCCGGAGCTGCCCCTGACACCGGATGGTGACGTCTGCCCCTGGGGCGGTGACCCCAGTGGGGCTCAGAGAGATGTTGGGTCTGGGTAAGCTGGGATCTGCGGAGAGGAAACAGGCCATGAGAGCCAGACCCAGGAACCCACCCAGCCCCAGCCTCCTAGGCCGGCCCCAGCAATGAGCAGATCCAGGGGCCCCCACACAGAGATTCCCTCCCAGATCCCAGAGTTTCCCCCACCCAGAATCCCAGCCCTGTGAGCTGGGCTCCCAGCCCCACAGACACCGAGCCGCAGCTCCCTAGTTCTTGGGATCCTCATATGCCCGAGTGTGGCCCCCGCCTCATTCACTGCATCTGCCCCCCCAGCCTCCAAGCACAGAGCAACTCACAGGTTGGTCTTTGGTGCCCAGCACCACAGGGCCCAAGCCCCACACAGGAAGGGAGTCATCCCCTGGGAGGCAGAGAGGGGTCTTTATGAACATTCTACACAGGGGGAAACTGAGGCACAGACAGATTCACTTTCCTTAGTGAGCTCCCGGGGCAGTGACTGTCTCTTCACTCTGTGTTTATGCATCGCCTGGCACAACGGGGCCATGATCATGGCAGATAGGCCCATGCTCCCCCAGTGTTATTGAGGCCAGCGTTTGCAGAGGTCTCTACTAATGGTGGTTGTCATGGTTTATGGGCACTTGGCTTGAGATCCCCCAAGATTGAGGCCCTCCCCACAAGGAAGGAGACTTTTGGAAACCGTGGTATGCTCCCATCACACAAAGTGTGTGGCTGCGCCAGGAGCTGTGCCAGATCTCCTGAGTCCCAGCCTAGCACCGTGTGCACCAAGTCACTGCAGCCCCTGTCTCATACAGCTCTGGTCGGGGCACTGCCTGGGGCGGGGCCTGGAGAACAGAGGGGATGGGATCACGGGATTAAATAGCGACTCATGGTTCCTACGCACAAGGGGCAGTGTTAAAGTAGCCTCCCTGCCCCGAGTATCCAGGGGCTGCTGCTCTCTCCTGGCTGGGGATCCACGTGACTCCGTCCCTGCTCCGCGGCCAGGCGTCCCCACTGCTCGGTCAGGACAGAGCCAGGATCTGAGCGTCCTGTTGGCATGTGACGGTCTGGTTGGGCCTGGGGTTGGGAACGAGGATGCTGAGCCGGGCCCCTCACCTGTCACCACCAGCTCCATGGGGTCGCTGGGGTACGACATGGCGAACGGCTCCGATCGGCTGTGATAGGAGCAGCTGTAGTTCCCGCCGTCCTCTCGGCTCATGTTGCTGATGTGAAACACAACCTCCGACCCGTCCGAATCCACAGGTGGGAAATGACGTCCCTCTTTATTCAGCACGAACCGCATGCCCTGGCGCTGCCCCGAACACCGGACGCTCACGGCTCCCCTCAGGGAGACCTTACTACTGGGGCTCAGCAGGGAGATGCTGGGTTTGGGGTAGCTGGGCTCTGCAGTGGGAAGCAGACAGGCCATGAGACACGGGCCCCGTCACTCATTCCGGGGGCCCGTCCTCACCACATGGCCTCAGTGGTGGGTCAGACCCGGCGGCCCTGGGGACGGGCTCCTGGATGCCTTTCCACAGGGGCCAGAGTTTCCCCTCAGCCCTGGGCTACAGCATGAGACGCAGAGCAACCTCTGCCCCTGGGGCCCAGAGATCTGCTCCCCGGCGGGTGACAGGCCAGGCCACTCTCCAGGGTCCATTCACTCCCTGGCTTCTCTGCTGAGAGGGCTGGGAGCCAGGACTCCTGGGTCCTGTCCCCGACTCTGGGAGGGGAGTGGGGTTTAGTAGGGAGATCAGGGAGCATAAGGGCCAGGAATCCTGGGTTCTCTCCCTGGCTCTAGGAGGGAAGTGGGGTCTCGTGGGGAGAGCAGGGAGGATGGGGGCCAGGACTCCTGGGTTCTGTGCACAGCACCACCATTGACTTGTAGAGGACTGTACAAGTCTCTACTGTACACTCAGGTTTATAACCTTCAGCTCCACCCATCACCCCCTAACTGATGTGTTGCCTGGGAAAGGCCCTCCTGTTGTGCAGCTCCCCTGGGGGCAGGGATCTGCCCCAAATCTCCACCGGCTGCATCTCCGCCATGGCTGGGGAACCCCCAGTGACTCCATTCCTCTGCTGGGCTCAGGGCAGAGCCTGGCTCTGAGCGTCCCATCAGTGCAGAGACCCCCCGAGGATCTGGCTGGGTGTGAGGCTGGGAGCCAGGATGCTGAGCTGGGCCCCTCACCTACTACAATGATCTCGACAGGGTCGCTGAGATACGACCAGTGACTCTGATCCGCCACCTGAGGCCAGCCAGGGAGCCTGACCAGTGGTCCCCTGCAGCTCTGCCCCCACCCCCCCGGGGTTGGAAATAGAGTCTGTGACTGGCGGGAGTTGCACAAGACCCACCTTTCCCCAGGCCTTGGGAACGAGGGGGCTGTGAGTGCAGGGGAGGGAGCTGTTGGGGCTGGATCTAGGGGTGGGAGCAGATCTGGGGGGTTCTCCCCACGGCTGCACTGACCGTGAATGTTTCGGTTCCCCGAGGGGATCTAGAGCCCACGGCCGAGCCCTGTTAGCGTTTGTATGAGCTGAAATAAATCCACAGGCCACCCCCAATCCTCACAGCCTGTGGGGGGCAGGACATTGCTTCGTCAAATCCCAGGAGCCAGATTTGGCTCCTAGCTACACCATGGGTGCGTTGGAGGCACAGAAAATGGGGATGGGTCTGAGCTCACAGGGGGAGTTTGGGTTGAGTTTTGGGGAACAGTCGGGGCTCAGTTCCTCTTTTCCCCACCCCATGCATCCCCTCCCCACAGACTGATACTCACCTCCCGAGACCCTGCTGTGCCCGGCCAGCCAGCAGCCTGGAGAGGAGACGGCTTGTTAGTGACCAGATCCCAGAGCAACTGGATCCTACACCCTGGTCTCAGACACCCGCCCCCCCATAGGCACATGCCCTGATCTTGGCTCACCCCTCATGGGCACACACCCAGGACTCAAATTCCCCCCATGGGTGCACGCTCTGGTCTCAGATTCTCCCCCACCCCCCATGGACATGCCCTGGTCTCAGATTCCCGCGTCCACGGACTCACTCCCTGGTCTCAGATCACCCCTCCCATGGGCACACGCTCTGGCTGTCTCCGATACTCACCAAGCAGGAGGATGGTGAGAGCAGACGCCATGACGGGGGCAGAGTGGGCCCCTCAGCGCTGTCACAAATGCCCCGGTGCTGAGCACCTCCGAGTCTGAGGCCCGAGTGAGGGGAATGAGGAACTGCGCCGGGGGCTGCAGCACCAGGAAGCCCGTGATGCGCTCGGCCCCTTTCTTCCCCATCAGATGATTTCTCTGCAATCTCCTGCCCAAATCTACTGTGGTCAGAGCAAAGCCAGATCCCTGCCACACCCAGCAAACCACATCCCATTCTGCAGCTGCCCAGCCTCCATCCCCATCACCTCTCAGCCTCACATGGGAGCTGCCCAGTCTGGCAATCATCTGGGAATGGGGCAATCTCAGGAGGTATCAAGAGGTGCCCAGGTTGCCCTGATCTTTTCCAACCGACCTGTCTAGCCTCCTTGGAGCAGCAGCTCAGAGCAGAGGAGGGCTCCCCACACACACACCACACCCCCTATGGAGCAACCCTCTCCCATGGAACAGAGCAGAGATTCCTTCCTGACCCGGCTGGGCCTAGAATCTGCCCTGGAGCATGAGGGTGGAGGAACCTGACAAATCACCTTCTCAGGTAGTGTCGCTGCAGATGCTGTTCTTAGATAAGTGACGTGAGACAGAGACCACACAGAGGGGCTGTGGGTGCAGGCCCCTGTGAGGGAGGGATACATTTGGATCCTAATTTGCTAAAGGAGCAGCGAAAAAATGCGTGAAAAGGGACTGTGTGTCCAGAGCTGGCACTCACTTGCTGTTTCTGTTATTACCAGAGGAACTCAGCATAAACCTGATTCTCCAGCAGCGACCCTGTAATTTTTCCCAACTCTGGGAGGGGACTGGATGTAGTGGTTAGAGCAGGACCTCCCCCCCCCAAGCAATCCCATCTCCCCTAGGTGTGACACACACTCCCGGAGCAGGGCTGGGGGGCTGGGGACTGCTCACGGGGGGGCTGTATGTGGTTCTGTGTTTATTACAAATTTGGAGATTAACAGGATGCAAAATCACATAAAAGCTGCCTCGAGGTGTCCTCTCCCCTTCCCTCTCCCCCTCCTGGTGCTGAGCTCCCCCTGGCCCCCCACATGTGGGCCAGGGCAGGGGGACAGCAGCTCAATGACCCCTGTTCTGCTGCTCCCCCTGGGGGCAGGGATCCCCCCTCCCTCTGCTCTGAATCTCCAGCAGATGCTGCTGCCCCTAGGCTGGGGAACACACAAACACCCCCAGTGATTCCGTCCCCGCTCTCTGGCTGGGCGTCCCTGTGACAGAGTGGGAATTTTCTGTAAATAGTTTGTACAAATTCCATGTTTGCCTCAGTTTCTCTTCTATGTTGCATGGTTAACTAGGTTGCAAACAAAGGCTGTTTACTCCCAGCCAGGCCACGACAAATGTCTGAACGGTGTCTCGGGTTTGGGGGGCCCCAGGGCAAAGCCCATCTCCAGGACATTTGCTACCTGTGGCCAACCAAGGACCATGGATGGCCCAGCCCCCACAGGAAGCCAGCCCGGTGTGACCGGCTGGACAGCCAAGGACTGAGAGGGGGCGGGAGATCGGGGAACCTGAGCAAAGAGGGAGCCGAGGGACAGAGCAGGGGCCCAGGGGGGCACCACTTGGCAGGGGCTCTGGGGAGCCAGGCTGGACACGGCTGTAATGTTCTCTCCGGGCTAACCCAAGACTTCCTGCGCTGGGTGCAGTGGCCTCCTAGCCCCTCCTGTGTGCCACACAGTGGGGTGCCCTGCAGAGGCTGATGGAGGGGTGTGTTGCTCCCCAAGATTGTACCAGGCTCCTGCAGGATCTGCCTCAGCGGCATTCGCCAAACAGCACTCGTGATGGGAAGCCGGGGGCTGCCGGCCCAGGGGCCCAGCCTCAGGAGGTGGGGGAGCTGTAGGGCTTGCCCTGAAGGAATAATGAGACCCCCAGGGGCTCCCAGAGGCTGCTCCAAAGCTGGGACCATAGCCCTGATCCGGTGGGTCTGTAACAGTCCCCTTTGCTGGGCCCAGGGCTCAGGGCAGAGCCTGGCTCTGAGTGTCCCACTAGCATGGAGCCGCCCTGTGGGGCTGGCTGGTGGTGGTGGTGGGGCTGGGAGTGAGGACGCTGAGCTGGGCCCCTCACCTGCTACCACCAGCTGCATGGTGTCGCTGGGCTCTGACCAGGTGTCAGGATCCAAACTGGAGGGATAATAGCAGGTGTAGCTGCTTCCCTCTGCCCGGCTCACTTTGAGGATGGGAAATTTGACCCTAGCCGAGTCCCTGCACCGCACTGCTGCATTCCTGGCCCCAGCCTTGTGCAGAGCAAACTCCAGACCCCGGCACTGACCCTGACACCGGACTGTCGCGGCTCCCCCCAGGGTGACCCCTCCTGCTGGGGCCCAGGGAGATGTCGGGTTTGGGGGAGCTGAGCGCTGCAATGGGAGGAGACAGGATGTGAGACAGACCCTGGCACAGCCACTGTGCCCTGTCCCCAGAGTGGAGCGTCAGCGACAGGACAGAGACAGGGTCAGGGTCTCCCCTGGGATCCAGGGCACAAAAGCACCACAGGACCAAGATATCCCCCCTCTACCCAATCTTCACTGGCTGGGCGGGACATCCCATCTGCTGGGCACCAGGGCTCACAGAGACCCCCTGGGGCCTGGCTGGGTGTGGGGCTGGGAGTCGAGTGCTGGACTGGGCCCTTCACTTGCTACAATGATCTGCACAGGGTCGCTGAGATCCGAGTAGGTAGCTCATCCTGTTCTTTAGCTGTAATGAGAGGTGAAATTTTCACTCTGTTCTCGTCTGGTGCTGGTGATGGGAAATTCACCCTCAGAGCCAGCAGGGTCTGTGTAAGTCAGATAGTTCTCATCTCCATCCCATCACCACATGCAAAAAATTTGCATACATGACTGATGAATGCCCCAGTGCAAATGGGCATCAAGTATTAAGTCATTGTGTACGTTATCTGGATGTCAGGGGTAGGCCAGTAGATACATTTCTAGATGTTCAAGTTATAGAAGAAAGATTGGCTGCATCTGTGAAAAGTTAAATGCTTGTCAATTGGACCCCAAAGAGATGGCTGCTTGCACATTTGATGGAGCTGCAAACTTCTTTGGAAGACGTGGTGGAGCACAAGCTTTGCTCAGAGAAAAGTGTAACCCTAATCTTACCTGTACACACTGCAGAGGTCATCTACTCCAACTAGCACTAGTACGAGCCACAGACTCTTCAAAAGACATTAAAAAAGCTATAAATTTAATGTCTTCATTATATTCTTTTTTCAGCAAGAGTCCAAAAAGACTGAATATCTTGGAAAATATAGAAGATACACTGGGACTGAAGTTCAAATTAGTCCAACCTGGGAAAACCCTCTGGCTTTCTCATGAGTAATCCTTAGCTGTTGTCTTAAAATTACTCCAGCCGTTATTACTGGCTTTGGAAAGTATCTACCAAGATGGGATGGATCTAAGTAGTGAGGCTGGCGGATTACCTTAGCTACTACGTTCAGAGAAGACTATCGCCGTTTTCTCTCTTATAAGTCTACTGTGGAAACCACTTGGGTCATTAAACAATGAATCCAGGCATCTGCTACAAGAGTAGTAGATCTTTGTCCAGCAATAGAAGCTACATTTGCATCAACCAAAGAGCTGTCCATTGACAAAGTACTGGAAGAAGCAAAGACTACAGTCCAGAAGTTGACTAATGAAGGCATTTATATTGAATCCTTAAGTGAAGAGGGCAAGAAGTGTTTGTTAAGACAACTGAAAAAGTAAACAGACTTGATTCTTAAAAATCTACGACAGCGACTTCTAGATTCTACTCAACCTCTATGTGGCTTTTACAGATCCCTGTCTTATAAAACACTGACAGTTGAGTGGAGTGAGGAACTACCAGCAATGAGGCTGCCATGTGCTCAGGTCAGAATAGACAATTTGAACACAGAGGGGAATATCATATGATGAATGAATGAAGATTTGACTTCACTTCTTTTTTATCATCACTAGTGGCTCAACCAGATCTTTGTGTTCTGTTTCCTGGGATGAAAGAAGTAGGAATTCATCTCTCGCTACTCCCAGTCACAACAGCTAGAAGTTGAGCGTTCTTGTTCATCATGGAAAAGAATTTTGTGTTTTGAAAGAAGTCGCCTTCTGCCTGATCATGTGACTGAGCTAATGAGCATATCAATTGAAGGGGGGGATAGCTCAGTGGTTTGAGCATCGGCCTTCTAAACCCAGGGTTGTGAGTTCAATCCTTGAGGGGGCCATTTGGGGGAACTGAGGTAAAAATCAGGGGTTTGGTCCTGCTTTGAGCAGATGGTTGGACTAGATGACCTCCTGCGGTCACTTCCAACCCTGACATTCTAAGGAATAGAAGTACCAGGCACCCAACAAGCCACCAAAGATGAATGCATGGCATTCAAAAAGTTCATTAACAGTTGTGCAAAATTATAACTAGAAACCGAGAAGGATGTAGATGTTGTGCTTCATAAAAGGCTTGAGTAGCCAACCTTAATGTGTGTGATGATTTTAAAATTAATAAAAAGGGTCATGAAACATTTTTCAGTTTTTACTATGGTGCCACACTGTGGTCACCCTCACAGTCTCACCCCTCATCAGCCCTGACACCTCCCCTGTTAATTTGAATACTCACACCCTAATTTCAATACCTGGGAAAACACTGACCCCACCAGGGCTGACAGAGATGGAGGGTTTGGGGAGGGACCCCTCTGGATTCACCAAAAAAACAGGCAGCAAGTGGGGGTGACACAAACTACATCCGTCTCATTCAATCCTCTGCCCATCTGTCGCTCCAGCGTTTTACCCCCTGCCCGGCCCTGGGGTGCAGCCCAGCCCTGCGGCTCACAGCTGGGGTGAGACACAGGAGGGGAAAAGGAGATTTCCAGTCTCTGATTCCTTTAGTTATCCAGGGTCAATTCAGCTCTGCCCCCGCTGCAGTCAGGGGTGACTCCGGATTGACCTCAAGGAGCTGAGATCAGAACCCAGCCCTGCCCCCAGCGCAGTAAGCTGGTGAATTGGGATCTACACTGTTGGGTTCCTGGTCCAAATTTGGGTCATTTGAGCAAGCAGCTCCCAGGACAGGCCCCCCAAGAAAACATGTTTACAAAATCCGAGTTGTTCTAGCAGGTTCCCACCCCTGTAATGAGTGGGGTGAGGTCTCAGTCCACAGCTCTGGGTGTGGGAGGGAGCACGCATCTGACAGGATCATCCCTTTGGGGGACTGGCGCTCCTCACCCCCCACCCACATCCCTTGTCCTTAATGCAGAAATTCCCCCAGCTGCCCCATTCCCTACAGATACTCACCTCCCCACACCCAGCTCTGCCCAGCCAGCCAGCAGTCTGGAGAGAAGACGGCTCATTAGAGACAAGATCCCAGAGTGACTGGCTCCTACACCCTGGTCTCAGATTCCCCCCATGGACACGCACTCTGGGTGTCTCCGATACTCACCAAGGAGGACGACGGTGAGAGCAGACGCCATGACGAGGCAGTGGTGACCCCTCAGTGCTGCCACCGACACCCCAGTGCCCAGCCTGAGACCCGAGTGTGAGCGGAATGAGGAACTGCGCCAGGGGCTGCAGCCCTGGGAAGACCGTGATGCGCTCGGCCCCTTTCGTCCCCGGCGCCTGCCCTGAAGCATGAGGGTGGAGGGACCTGGCCAACCTCCCTCTCATGTAGTGTCGCTGCAGAATCTATTCTTAGCCGAGTGGCATAGGACAGAGACAGGCCAGAGGGGTGGGAGGCTGGGAGGGCTTGTGGTTTCCAGCCCGCCATGAGGGTGCAAGAAATGGGTAAATTTAGATCCTGAGTTGTTACAGGAGCAGCCGATAAAGCCGTGAAAGGGGAAGTCTGTGCAGAGTCGGCGCTCGCTTCTTGTTTCTGCTACTGCCTGTGAAACTCTGTGTGAACCTGATGCCCGGCACCTACCCTGTTATATACCCCGGCTCTGGCAGGGAAATGGGGTCTAGTGATTGGAGCAGGGAGGGGCTGGGAGCCAGGACTCCTGGGTTCTCTCCTTGGCTCTGGTTGGGGAGTGGGGTCTGGTGCTTAGAGAAAAGGACACAGATTAGCCCCAGCCCCCTAGAGGTGAAAGGCCCCATTTCCTTTCCCCAGCCCATCCCCGGGGCCGTGGGTCTGTGCAGCTCAGAGCTCTGGGCAGAGTTCAGAGGGGCTGACGGCTGAGCCAAATTTCCCTCTCTGACCCCACAATGCTGTGAAAGGGACACTGGGGTGGGGGGAGCCGACCAGCCCCCCAGAAAGGGGAGGGGGAAGATCACAGGGACAGAGCTCAAGAGAAACTGCCCCCCCCAGCAGATGCCCCAGTTCTGGCTCCCAGCTGATTTGCCCTTCATCCCCCACCCCCGATGTTCACCCCTTGGGCCCCTCAGCCCCCCCCACATGCCCCCTGGCCTGCATCCCCTCCCACAATCACATCCCCCCAACTGTCCCCTCATGTCCCTGCTGTCCCCCCGTTCTGTCCCCTCAGCCTGTTGCTCCCTCACATCACGCCCCAATCAGCTCCCCACTCTCCTAGTGCTGCCCCATCCCGTGTCCCTTCACCCCCTGTTGTGCCCCCCACATCCCATCCCCTGTTCTCCCCCCGCATCCCCTATCCCCTCACACCCCCTGACCTCCCTGTTGTAGGGAAGGGGCCCCTGGCTGCCCTCAGTTAACATGGCCGCCCCATTGCTCCCTGCAGCCCTGGCCAGGCGGCCATGCTGCCCCCCGGCTAACATGGCTGGACTGTTAGGGTGGAGTGATGCGAACAAGCCCTCTGGCTTCTCTGACCCTAAACTGACCCCCAGCCTGTGCTCCCCCAACTCCCATCTCTTGATCCCTCCCCGTGACCACAGAAGTGGGGGTCATTGCCTCCCCCCCAACCCCTTCCTCCTACTGGAGCTGCCCCATCTCAACTGGGAGTTAGCATGAAAACAATCCGGCCCCCCACTTTGCTGTGTGGGGGGAGCTACATGGGAAAGACTCCCCCTCAGCCTGCTCCCCCTTCATGCTCACCGCCCATCAGCCCATCTCCCCCAAGGCTTGTCCCCATCAGGGAGGGAGGCTGAGGGGACGTGGGGCTTATTATAGGACAGGCAGCGTGTGGGGCAGGGGGAGGGAGGGAAGAAGAATGTGGGGAACAGGGGGCTGAGACTGAGGGGGCAGGAGCTATGGGGAGGACAGGACAGGGGAGGGGGGATTTGGGGTGAGCGGGGTCCCCCTGTGTGTGTGTTTCAGGCTGAACCTACATGAGGCTAAAGCCCGTTAACGACCGTGAGGGTCTCAGATACTCCAGTGACTGGGATGTTCCGGGAGAGGGAGAGGATTGATGAGAAGAGCTGTTTATCTCAGGGCTTCCCTATACACAGGAAATTTTACTAGTATAATTAAACCGCTCTAGCTTTGCTGGGGTAACCGCCATGGGGACCCTCTTATTGTGGTATCAGAGCCTTTGTTTTATTCATAGATTCAAATGCCAGAAGGCACCACTGTGATCACATAGTCTGACCCCCGTATAACCCAGCTCAGAGAACTGCTCCCAAATAATCCCTGTTCGAACTAGACCAGTGAAGTCACTGGAGTCTTTCCATTGACACTAAGAAAGGGTCTGATTCAAAGCCCCTGAGTGGCATTGCCTGAGCTCCAAGCAGGGCCCGGCTGCCACCCAAGGGTGCCAGCAGCTCGGCCTGACCCACAGCCCCAGGGGTCACCCTGGCTTAGAGCCACCACCATGTTGTGATCTAAAAAGGACGTTGTTTTCAGAGTGAGAATTTTTGTTAAACGTTTTCATTTTTTCCAGAGTTTCCATTTTTACAAAGAAAAAATTAAAAGTGTTTTGGGGGTTTTGTAAAAACAAAAACTGGAACATTTAAAAAAATAATGAAAATTTACATTTAAAACCTCTCTTTTTCAGTACCTGTTAACCCAATGCTAGGCCACAGCCTGGGGCTTTCCAGGCTGGAGCTCCCCAGCTCCTCTGCCTGTCCTCAGCCCTGCTCCACTCAGCTACCCTGTGTCCAGCTCCCTATGGCCAGAGCCCTCTCCCTCTACAAACAGAGAGAGACTATTTTGGGTCTGGCTCACTGCCTCTTATAGGAGCCAGCTGGGCCTGATTTGGGCATGGCACAGCTGAGCCTGCTTTCCTCAATCAGCCTAGGCTTCTTGCCCCAGCTACAACATTTTCCCAGGGCTGGTTTAAGCCCTTTAAGGCAGGAGAAGGGTAAGCCCCCTGCTACAATCACCCAAAACCGGCTGCTAGGGTTACCATATGTCCCTATTGGCATGGACACGTCAGGCTTTTTGGTTCTCAAATTGCCGTCCGGGAGGAATTTCCAAAAAGCCGAACGTGTCCGGGAAAATAGGGAGGCATGGGAAACCTAGAGTGTCTGGGATGTGTGCCTGGCCCCGGCTAAACGTGTAACCTGCTTCCCCCCACTGTGGGCGGGGGAACTGTGGCTGTGATGGGCTCCAGCTGGCCAAGAAGTGATGTCTGGCCCTGGGCATGGGCCCTCTTGCTGTGCTGCTCCTCCGGCCCTGGGACTCCCACTGCTGCTGCCCGGCGGGTCCCCGGTTGCTCTGCTGGCCTGGGTTGAGTCCTGCTGCTCGGCTCCGGCTGCTCTGTGTGCTGCTGCCCTGAGCCGCTCTCCCCATGAGTGCCCGCCACCCTGCCCGCAGCCAGCCCATCTCCAGCCCCTGCCGCACCCCCTACCCTGCCCGCAGCCAGCCCATCTCTAGCCCCTGCCACACCCCCTGCCCTGCCCGCAGCCAGCCTCTGTCTCCAGCCCCTGCTGCACCTCCTGCCCGCAGCCAGCCCCTGCCACACCCTCTGCCCGCAGCCAACCTGTCTCCAGCCAGCTCCACACCCCCGGCCCTGTCTCCAGCCCCTGCTGCACCCCCTGCCCGCAGCCATCCAGCCCCACATCCATAGGCACTGACTTTACCCAGTGCTGGTGGGTGCTCATGCCCCCTGTCCCACCTCACCTCACCCCACCCCCACTCCACTGCTTCCCTGCCCCCATTCCAACCCCTTCCCCAGTTTATATGGTGAAACTCAAACTCTTTTTAGCTGTATCTTAACCAATGATTATACTCAAATTTTACTAACCAATCCTAACACAGTGTAACAAAATTCTCTAACCAATCCTACCGCACCACCTTAATTCATTTACACTTGGCAAAGTCAATTATGTAACAGCCAGAAACAATTCAAGTACCAGACCGAGCCCGTACAGACAAACAATGGAGAAGTGGGGACCATAATGACAAACCAAGCAATGAGGATTTCAAAACCACAACCACTGAGAAGTGATTTCTTGCCCGACCGGATGTTATCAAACCAAGTTTTCTTTAACCATCTCCAGATCTGTTTCTCTATCTGGTGATGGGGGGGGGGGGCATTAGGACGGGGGTCTCCTTCTCAGCAGCCTGGTATGACATTGTTTTATTGTCATTTCGATGGAACGTGAGGAGGTGACTTCCTGCTTCTCAGCTAACGGCTGCAGACGAAGGCCTTATTCTTACACCAGCCTGTCACCTGCAACTAACACCCCCCACCCCTGCCTGCCCCTCGTCTCCCATCCTGCCCCCTGGTCTATCCCCCTTCGAATCCCCCCCAGCCTGCTCCCCATGACCCATCCCTCCTCACACCCCCATCCCCTTCCCCGTTTCCTCTCAAATGCCCATCCTCCCGCTCAGTTAAAATGGCCACCATCTCTCAGCATCCTCAGGGGGCTTGGCACCCCTAGGGTGACCAGATGTCCCGATTTTTGGGGTCTTTTTCTTATATAGGCTCCTATTACCCCCCCACACTCCCTGTCCCCATTTTTCACATTTGCTGTCTGGTCACCCTACGCCAGGCTGCCCTCAGGGAAATGGCGCAGATCTGGGCTGGGAGGGGCAGTGGGGGGGGCAGGGAAATATGGGGGGTGAGAGAATGTGGGGGAACATTTGTGGGGCTGAAGGGTAGGAGCTGAGAGGGGCAGGGCAGTGGTGGGGAAGGAGGGGCAATGGAAGCTGCCCGCCATGTTTGGGAGACACCTGGGTCCCCCCCTTGTGAGCATTTCAGGGTGAATCTGCCCCATAACCATGGGGGGCAATGGTGAGGAGTCACCTGCCCCTGGCTCCTCCCCCTCCCGCAGCCAACCAGAGGTGCCCCAGCTCAGCTGGAGTTTTGTCCGGAAAACAAATCCCTCCACACACACCCCATCCGCCGACCATAGGCGCCAACTTCCCTTCTGCCCCGTGGGTGCTCAAACCCCCGCCCCTGCCCCACCCTTGCCCTGCCCCAATTCCACCCCCTTCCCCCAAATTCCCAGGCTGGCCCTGCCTCTTTACCGCCTCCTCCCCTGAGTGTGCCATGTCCCCATTCCTCTCCCTCCCTCCTGAAAAGTCCTAAGTGCCGCCAAACAGCTGTTGGGGGGGAAGGTTGGCTGCTGGTGAGTGCGGAGCACCCACTAATTTTTCCCCGTGGGTGCTCCAGCCTCACAGCACCCACAGAGTCGGTGCCTATGCTGCCGACCCTGATTCTGTGAGGGGGGAGCCCATCCCCATCCCCCTGTCCCGCTTGCCCCCATTCGCCTTCCACCTGCTTCCCCTCTCCTGTTTCCCCTCAAACACCTGTCCTGTTGCCCCTCCAGCACCCACCCGCCCCCCATCTCTCTCCCCTCAAATTCCTTTCCCCACTCCGTCCCTGATATCAGCCCATCTCCCCACTAATCCCTCCCCCACACCCTCGGCCTGTCCCCCAAACTCCCATTCCCTGCTGCTCTTTGCAGAGGGTCTCACAGACTCAGAAGGCTCGGGGGGTTGGAAACTCTCTCCCTCACCAGCATTACACAGGCTGGGGGCCGAGGCTCGTTTCAAACCGAGGATGCACTCTCCAATTGCACAGATGGGGAAACTGAGGCACCGAGTGAGGGGATCTGGTCAAAGTCCAGACCTGGGCATAGAACCCAGGAGTCCTGAGGCCCATCTGGTACTTGGTCCACTAGAGCAGTGATTTTCAAACTTTTTTTCTGGCGACCCAGGTGAAGAGATTTGCTGATGCCCATGACCCAATGGAACTGGGGCTGAGGGATAAGGGGTTTGGGAGGAGGCTCTGCGCTGGGGCAGGGGGTTGGGGTGCAGGAGGGGGTCAGGACTCTGGACTGGAGGTTCAGGCTCTGGGGTGGGGCTGGGGATGAGGGGGGTGGGTTTCAGGAAGGGGCTCCAGGTTTGAGGGAGCCCAGGGCTGGGGCGGGGGATTGGGGCATGGGGTTGGGGCGCAGGCTGACTTCCAGCTTCTCCTGGTCAGCGGCACAGCCGGGATGCAGAGGCAGGTTTCCCACCTGTCCTGGCACCGCGGACAACGCTGCACCCCGGAAGCAGCCAGCAGGTCTGGATCCTAGGTGGAGGTGCACAAGTGGCTCTCACCCGCAGGCACTGCCCCCGCCGCTCCCATTAGCCAGGAACTAGCCAACGGGAGTGTGGAGCTGGTGCTCAGGGTGGGGGCAGCATGCAGAGCCCTGAAGCCCCCCTGCCTACGAGCCAGACCTGCTGCAGGGTAGGGAATAGTAGCTTTATTTGTAGTTTTACTAGTACTTTTTACTGGCCCGTCTCCAGGGTCCCTGGGTGCTGAGCAAGGCGACCCGATGCCTGGCATTCTGTGACCCAGTACTGGGTCGCGACCCAAACTTTGAAAACCACTGCACTAAGGCACAGGACCCATGCGATCGACACGCAGAGCAGGGCCCAGCCCCTCCAGCAGGGGGTGGCAGGGGGACACACACACACACTTACTCCTGGGGGAATTCTGCACATCTGCGGACACGCAGAATTCATCTGTCCCATATAATTTTGTTTTTTTCCCTGCATATAATCCATTCTGCCCATTTCATACATTTTTCTCTATGCAGAAGAATAAATGGACACAAATGTGACATCAGGAATCATAACATTCAAAAACCAGCAGGAGAACACTTCAGTCTCCCTGGTCACTCAATAACAGACCTAAAAGTGGCAATTCTTCAACAAAATAACTTCAGAAACAGACTCCAACGTGAAGTTGCAGAACTGGAATTAATTTGCAAACTGCACACCATCAGATTAGGCCTGAATAAAGACTGGTAGTGGTTGAGTCATTACAAAACCTAAACCTAATTTCCCCAATTCTAATTTCCCCTTATTGTTTCTCACACCCTCTTGTCAACGGTCCGTAATGGGCCACTCAATTGCCACTTCAAAAGTTATTTTTCCTCCCTTGGTATCCTGCTGTGAATTGATTTGTCTCATTAGACTGATCTCATACTTGGTAAAGCAACCGCCATCCTTTCAGGTATTTATATTGCTCATGTATTTTCCACTCCAGGCATCCAATGAAGTGGGCTCTAGCCCACACAAGTTTATGCCCAAATACATTTCTTTTAGTCTTTAAGGTGCCACAAGGACTCTTCGGTTGTTTCTGCCCCAGAAGTGCTGCAGTTCTGCCTTTCACCCACCTGAGGTCGCTGTGGCACCACAGCAGCCAGCAGCATGAACGGAGCCTGCTGTTCTGGCGTCACAGCGGCCCCTGGTGGGAAGAGGCGGAAGTGCAGCACTTCGGGGGCAGAATGTATTTTCTGTAGGGGAAAAATTCTCTGCCTGCCCCGTGCTGCAGAATCCCCCCAGGAGCAGAAGTTCATCACAGCACCTGCCGCAGAGCCCGGTTAGGGCAGAGTGGAGCATCCAGGGCTGCTCGGGGGTCACAGCCTGGGGCTCAAGAGCTAGTGGGATGACAGCATTGAGCCTGGGGATGGGGGCTGCAGGGACACATGCAGACGGGGGAGGAGACTGCAGCGAACCATGGGGATGGGGGTTGCGGGGACAGGGGCTGATGTGTCTGACTGAATGGGAGAGACTTGGGGTCTGCATAAGGGAGGCTTCCCAGCTACCTAACAACGCCCCCCGCCAAAAAAAACCTTCTCTCACCCACACCCAACACCTTCTAGGTTCACTCCCAGGCTCCTTCCCTGTCCCTCAGCTCCTCCATTACCCCTGACTCTCCCAAGCCTTTGCACTGCTTCTAGGGTGACCAGATGAGAGGAAGAAAATATTGGAACACATGGTGGGGAGGTCACAGGCGGAGCAAAAAAAAAAATTGTTCATTGAAGCTGGAGCCATCCTCTTGCGCGGTCTTTCTTGGCTGTTCTGAGTGGGGTGACCAGATGTCCTGAGTTTATAGGGACAGCGCCGATATTCAGAGTTTGTCTTATATACATACCTAAAATCCTCCACCCTCTGTCCCAGCTTTTCATCCTTGCTTTGTAGTCACTCTAGTTCTGAGTTCCAGCTAAGATCAAGACAGCTAGTCCATCCCTGCCATCTCTGTCCCTTCTCAACAGGACTTTCTCCCTGCCAGGTGTGCCTGGCGCCCTTGGACGACACAGCTTGGCCACCGAGTCCCTTTCCACTGGCTCCCACTCGCTGAGTCCTTGCATTTCTGATGCCAGTTGGTACCTCGCTGGCTGCTGGTGTCTCTCTCCCGACGCTGGGCAGCCTCCCTCCAAACTCTACAAGCCGTTTCGGCCAGGGCTGTGTGGGGAGCTGCTGCCTGCTGTCCCATCTGTTTTCTTTCTCACCCTACTTCAGCTGCCCGGGAATCCTTGGGGTCCCCCCACTGCAGCTGTTTCGTGGTTGTTTTTGAGAAATCCACCCCCGAGCCCTAAGTCTCCAGCAGCTGCTCCTTATCCCAGCTGGGAACCCCCCAGTGAGTCTGTTCCTGCTCCTCAGCCAGGTGTCCCCTCTGCTGGGCCCAGGGCAGAGCCGAGTGCTGAGATCTCCTGAGGGCCCGGCTGGGTGTGGGGCTGGGAGCAGGGACACTGAGTTGGGCCCTCACCTACTACCACCAGGTCCATGGAGTCATTCGGCTCTGACCAGACAGGCGAGTCTGATTTGTTGCTATATGAGCAGCTGCAGCTCCCTACATCAGTTCAGTGGCATTTCTTCGTCTGTCTGTAACACAATCATTTTTTAAGACAACATTAAATTGATTCCAAAATTTCTGGGCATCGGTGGGAGGAAACTTGTTGGTTTTGGTGACAACTGGAAAACAGCAGCACCACAAAAGCCTGATTTTCTGCACCATCCCCATTAAAATTGGTGCCCTAGGCAGAGGCGCTTTGTGACATCAGAGTTAACTCAGCCAGTCAGTGCTAACTCTCTCCAGGTGATTTGCATAATTCAACCCTATTGCTTAAAATGAGTCAACAAATGACCCTGCCGGTTTCAATGGGGGAGATGAGCCAGGCAGGTGGCAGGGGAGGATTTAAGATCAGGGGAGTGAGTGTCTGATGGGAGGTTGCTGAGTTACCTTCCATGTCACAAGGTGACTGCTCAGCCTCCTCTGCCTGCAGCCCCACATGGGCACCGACTGCCCAGGGAAGTTGTTGATCTGAAATTTATAAAAGAAGAAGGCCGGACGAGGAATGGCTCAGACGATTTGCCAATAAACTGGAGGGTTCGGGGCACTATCCCTTGCAATTGTTACCGGTTCAGGGATGGAAACCTGTAACAAACCAATGTCCAACCCTCTAGTTAGTCTCTTCTAAGATCGAGTGAATAATTTTCAGTGAATTATTGATGTGATGAATTTTGCTGCCTTCTCTCCTTTAACTGAATACGCGCAGTTTATGGTTCTCTTGAATGTGGAAGTTCTTCTAAAATCAGGGTGAATCAAAAGGATTTTTTCAAAAACAAAAAAACCACAAAAGGGGTTTAAGAAAAATGTCAGTTGAATTGCTTTCATTTAAATTAAAAACATGGGTGGGGTTTTTTTGTTTTGTTTTGTTTTTTTTTAAAATAAGGCTATTGGCAATTAAATCTGAAATTCTGACAACCTGTGTTAAAGCCTAAACTTGCTCTAGTTTAGTCCATGTTTGCTGCCCAGTTTTAATGGAAGTTAAACCTCTGAATTTGAGGAAGTCAGTGGCTGAGCCCCTGGAACCAGAGTGCGTTGAAATGGTAAAACCAGCTCTTGACAGCAGTAGCCTCTTCTGCAGGCCCAGAACGAATATTTTCTTTATTTCGGTGTATTCAGCTAATTCAGTTCAATACATGTTCATTCAAATTTCAGATACTGACAGGGAGTTGAGAAAGCAGGAAAGCTTCTTTTCCTCTTCCAATTGATGAATAAATACTACATGTGGGGGTGTCAGATCTATTAGTTCTAATATCTGAGAGATACGATGACCAGAAACAATCAGTTCATGTCACTAATTGCAGATACCTCCTTACATCAGTTAGGTTTAAATGAAAAATACGTTTCGGTAACTTTTTTGTTATTATGTATTCAGCAGATTTAAAGTAGTTTTATTTAATTAATAAACATATTGAAAATGCTGTTTCTGTGCATTTGAATTTCCATCCAAACAGACCTTGGACAAATCAGAAGTAAAAAAAAAAAATAAAAATCATCATCTAGGAAATAAATGAATCATTTGCCATTTTCCAACATAATCAAAATGTAAAAATTAGATGGAAGAAATGTAAATTACTCCATAGAACTGCTTAAATCAATGTGCATAGCTATAGTTTGTCGTCATGGTTAGCAATAGAAAAAGCACCAGATTTAGCGTAAAGACTATATTGAGTTGCAAATCAACAGTTTTAATCATTATCAACTAATGAGAATCAACCTATCATTAGGAAAATAACTAAAAAGTACAACATTAAAACCTCCTCACCCCCCTGTTGTAACCAGTAGACACCACTTCCCATCCTGAGCCAGGGAGAGAACCCAGGAGCCCTGACTCCCAGCCCCCCTTATCTACCCATTAGATCCCACTCCTCTTCCTGAGCCAGGGAGAGAAACCAGGAGTCCTGAATCCTAGGGCAGGTAGATCAGGGTGGGGAGCAGAGCTGGGGTCTCATCTGCTCTGTTTCGGGGCTGGTCCTTATCCTGCAGAGACACGAAGCAGATTTGTCCATGAGTTGACCCTGCTCCCCATGTATCAGTGCTGCTGCTCAGCCCTACAGAGCAGCCAGGACGGGGGGGGGGGGGGGGAGGAAAGAATCCCTGCCCCCCACACTCTGCCAGGGGGAGCCAGCCCCCCTCCAGCTGCTGAGCCTGGATACCCTAGAAACAGGGCCCTGCCCCCAGCAGAGCAGTACCCCTTAGTGCACCCCCTACTCCACCCCCTGCACCCCAGGGCCCCCTGCTGAGCTCCCTGCCCCACCTCCTGCAGCACAGCGCCCCCTAGTGCTGCCCAGGGGCTTTGGGGCCAGCTCTCACTGCCAGGGGAGATGCCCCCTGCTGGGCCCCTGTCCCACCCTCTGGGTTTCCTTCCCCGTCTCCCATCCAAGCCGTGACCCCTTCCCAGCCTGGCTTAGCAGCGGGTTTAACCCTTCCCTCACTGGGCGGGGCACTCACCTCCTTAGGTTTTCCTGTAGCAGAGGAAGGGCAGGAGAAGGAGGAGGAGGAGGGGGCCAAACGGGGCCGTATCAAGCCAGGGGGCACTAATACTGACAGCCCAGACTCACTCTGAGACCCCCGCGAGGGTCTGGCTGGGGGTGGGGCTGGGAACGGGGACGCCAAGCCGGGCCCCTCACCTCTCACCACCAGCTCCACGGGGTCGCTCCACTCGGTGAACGGCTCCGATCTGCTGTGATGGGAGCAGCTGTAGTTCCCGCCCTGCTCCCGCTGCACGTTGTTGATGGGAAACACAAACTCCAGCCTCTCTGTATCCACGTGTGCAACATGGCGTCCCCCTTTATTCAGCACGAACCGCACACCCGGGCGCAGCCCCTGACACCGGACGGACACAGATCCCCCCAGAGAGACCTCCCTGCTGGGGTGGAAGGAGGGCTTGGGCAGAGTGGGCTCTGGGAGCAGAAGGAGACAGGTTGTGAGACGCAGACCCTCGGCAGGGAGAGGCCGACATGGTGACCCAGCCACCGGCCCCCACCCAGCACAGCTCCCCATTGAGTGTTGGGCCTCCAGGGGAGTGGGCAGGGCCAGCTGGGCAGCCCCTAGGCCCCAAAAGCTCTGTGTGTCCCCCGAGATGGGGCCCTGGGGCCAGGGATCCCCCAGCCCTCGGACTGAAATCTCCAGTGCTGCTGCTCCCCCCCAGTGACCCCATCCCCCATGGGCGGTGGGTGGCCCCCCCTTTCCGGGAGCCTGGCCTGCTGCCCCCCACACACATTGCACAAGGCCCCACTTCTAGTAGCAGGAGCCCTTAGTGCCCCTCATCACCCCCTTCCCCAGCCAGAGAACCCCCGGGCTGGCCGGAACCCCAAGACAGCCCCCCATCCCCACCGCCAGAGGACCCCCGGCACAGCCCCAGTCCCAGGTCAGCCGCAGCCAGACAACTGACCTGAACCCCAGCCATGCCGGCCAACTGAGCCCAGTCCCAGCATGGCCAGTCCCAGTCACGCCAGCCGGCCTGAGCGACCCCAGCCCCCAGCTGACCAACCCCAGGCCTCGGCTGGCTGGCCAGCCCCAGCCCAGTCCTGGGTCAGCCACAGCCACCCAACCAACCCGAGCCCCAGTCATGCCATGCCAAGCAGCCCCAGCGGCACCTGCCAGCCTGGGTGACCCCAGCCCTGTGCTAGGCCAGAGCAGCCCCCAGCCCCTGGCCGGCCAGCCCCAGGCCCCGGCCAGCTGGCCAACCACAGCCCAGTGTCCCTCGGCAGCAGCTCCAGACAGGGAAGGCAGAGTTTTCTCTGGACTATTATACCCACCACCCATGTCGTTCCCACTCCCCCGCCAGGCGTCCCATCCGCTGGGCCCAGGGCTCAGGGCAGAGCCTGGCTTTGAGCATCCTAGCAGCATGGAGCCCCCCACGAGGGTCTGGCTGGGAGCGGGGACGTGGAGCCGGGCCCCTCACCTGCTACCACCAGCTTCACGGTGTCGCTGGGCTGCGAGGAGACGAAGGGCTCTGACCGGGGCCGGTAGCTGCAGCTGTAGTTCCCTTCCTGCTGCCGGCCCAAGCTGGGGATGCGGAACTCGGCCCCGGCCCCAGCAGGGTCCATATGTTGCTGCGGGTTCAGGTCTCCAGCCTTGTACAGGAAGAACCTCACATCCCGGAGCTGCCCCTGACACCGGACAGTGACGTCTGCTCCTGGGGCCATGACCCCAGTGGGGCTCAGAGAGATGTTGGGTCTGGGTAAGCTGGGATCTGCGCACAGGAGACAGGCTGTGAGAGCCAGACCGAGGCACCCACCCAGCCCCGGCCCTCCCGGTCTACCCCAGCCATGGGCAGATCCAGGGGCCCCCGGGAAGAGATTCTCTCCCAGATTTCCCCCTACCCAGAATCCCGCCCTGTGAGCTAGGCTCCCAGCCCCACAGACATGGAGCCACAGCTCCCTAGTGCTTGGGATCCTCATATGCCCGTGTGTGGCCCCTGCCTCATTCACTGCATCCAGCCCCCCGAGCACAGAGCAACTCACAGGCTGGTTTCTGGTGTCCAGCACCACAGGCCCCAAGCTGCACACAAGAAGGGAGTCAGCCTCCCAATATACAGAGTGGGAAACTGAGGCACAGACAAATTCACTTTCCTCACTAAGCTCCCAGAGGGAGGAACTGTCTCCTCACTCTGTGTTTAAGCAGCGCCTGGCACAAAAGGGCCCTACATGCTCCCCCAACACAAGGTATCCAGCACTATTGAGGTCAGGGTTTGCAGAGGTCTCCAGTAACTGTGGGCATCTCGGTTTGTGGGCACTCAGCCTGAGATCCCTGAAGACTGAGGCCCCCCTACAAGGAAGGACACTTCTTAAAACTGCAACGTGCTCCCATCACACAGAGTCTGTGGCTGTGCCAGAAGCTGGTCCAGATCTCCTGGGTCCCAGCCTAGCACCGAGTCCACCAAGCCACTGCTCCTCCTGCTGCCCCTGCCTCATTCAGTCCCAGCCGGGGCACTGCCTGGGGCAGGGCCTGGAGAACAGAGCGGATGGGATCATGGGATTATATAGTGACTCATGGTTCCTACGCACAAGCGGCAGCATTAAAGTAGCCTCTCTGCCCCGAGTCTCCAGGGGCTGCTGCTCTTCCCTGGCTGGGGAACCCCGTGCCTCCATCCCTGCTCCCCGGCCGGGTGTCCCCTCTGTGGGGTCAGGGCAGATCCTGGCTCTGAATGTCCCATTGGCACGGAGCCCCTGTGAGGGTCTGGCTGGGGGTGGGGCTGGGAACGGGGATGCCGAGCCGGGCCCCTCACCTCTCACCACCAGCTCCACGGGGTCGCTGGGGTCCGACACGGCGAACGGCTCCGATCTGCTGTGATAGGAGCAGTTGTAGTTCCCGCCGTCCTCCCGGCTCACGTTGTTGATGGGAAACAGAGCGAGTAAGTCCGAATCCACACTTTGGATATGGCGTCCATCTTTATTCAGCACGAACTGCACGCTCTCACGCTGCCCCTTACACCAGATGCTCACGGATTCCCCCAAGGAAACCCCCTTGCTGGGGATCCCAAAGATGCTGGGTTTGGGGTAGCTGGGCTCTGCAGCGGGAAGCAGACAGGCCGTGAGACGCGGACCCCGGGCGAGGAGGGGCCAACACGATGACCCAGCCACCGGCCCCTCCCCAGAACAGCTCCCGACTGAGTACTGGGTTTCCAGGGGAGTAGGCAGGGCTGGCTGAGCAGCCCCTGGGCCCCTAGCTCTGTGTGTGTCCCCCGAGATGGGGAGTATCCTTCTGGGAAAGGCCTCCTGCTCCACAGCTCCCCCGGGGACAGGGATCCCCCCCCCCTCAATCTCCAGTGGCTGCTGCTCCCCCCCAGTGACTCCATCTCCCATGCGCACTGGGTGGACCCCCATTCCCGGGAGGCTGGCCCTGCAGCCCCCCCCCCCCCACACACACACACTGCACAAGGCCCTGCTTCTAGTGGCAGGAGCCCCGAGTGCCCCTTGACACCCCCTCCCCCGGCCGGAGAAACCCCGGCTTGCGAGAACCCCACGACAGCCTCCCACCCCCGTTGCCAGAGGACCCCCGGCACAGCCCCAGTCCCCGGTCAGCCCCAGCCAGCCAACTGACTCCAGCTCCAGCCATGCGATGCTGAGCAGCTACAGCTACGTTTGCTGGTCTGGGTGACTCCAGCCTTGTGTTAGGCCAGAGTAGCCCCAGCCTCTGGCCTTCCTCTGCCCCAAATCTCCAGGGACTGCTTCTCCCTCCTGGCTGGGGAATCCCCAAGTGACTCCGTCATCACTCCCCAGTCAGAGGTCCCTTCTGCTGGGCCCAGGGATCAGGGCAGAGCCTGGCTCTGAGCATCCCATCGGTGCACCCTGCTTCCCGCCATCCCAATTCAGTCCATCCATCATTCGGCCTCTGTAGGAGTCTGTCCCCTATCAGGGTTGGCACTGCCTGACCATGGGGCTCAGGGGCAGGGGGTTCACAGTGGTTTGAGCATTGGCCTGCTAAACCCAGGGTTGTGAGTTTAATCCTTGAGGGGGCCACTTAGGGATCCAGGGCAAAAAAATTGGTCCTGCTAGTGAAGGCGGGGGCTGAACTCAATGACCTTTCAAGGTCCCTTCCAGTTCTAGGAGATTGGTATATCTCCAATTATTATGTAGCTCAGGGCCCGACTGCATGAGAGATCACCTGCCACGCCCCACCATCTGAGGCCAGCCAGGGCGCCTGAGCCATGGGCCTGATGCAGCTCTGCCCCCCGTCCCAGGGTTGGAAATAGAGTCTGTGACTGGCAGGAAACTCACAAGACCCACCGTTGCCCAGGCCTTGTGATGTGGGGTGGGTAGGCTGTGAGTGCAGGGGAGGGAGCTGTTGGGCGTGGATCTGGGGGCAGGGGATGATATGGGGGGTTTTCCCCCATGGCTGCACTGACCATGAACATTTTGGTTCCCAGAGGGGATCTAGAGCCCACAGATGGGCCCTGTTAGAATTTGTATGAGCTGAAATTGTGACGAGTGGGGGGTTTTCTGTGTTTTCCAGTGGGTTACATGCACAGGGGTGGGACTCAGTGTCCCTCGGTGTTACTGGTTTAACGAAGTGAGGGGAGAGGGAGTTTGTTTTTACAGAGGACCAGAGAGAGACTCGACACCCCGGCCAACGGCCTGGAGGATGGAGACCCCAGCAACTGGTGACCTGGTGACCTGGAGACCCAGCTCAGGAGACACAGCTGGTTCTGGCCAGTGGGAGGACAATGGGCTGCAGAGAGAGGACCCCGGTGACCTGACCAGCCGGTTCCAGCTAGAGGGGCCAGAGGAGGGCTGAGAGGAGAGGAGACCCAGGCCTCCCTGTTTAGGACTCTGTTTACCTGGAGAGAAGACAATGGACAGAGGTGGGGCTTGGGTATCGGAGGCCCAGCTGGCTGCAGGGGAACTTTGGGCTGGAGAGGGGGAGCAGGCAGAGTCCACCTGGATGCAGGGGGACTGGGATGTGCTGTGCTGTGCTGAGGGAGGCCAGGCCTGAGGCCCTGAGAGTTTCCTGTGCTGGGTTCAACTCTCAATAAACCCTCCTGTTTTACGTTGGCTGAGAGTCGCTCCGGGCTAGAGAACAGGGGCATCCACCCCTTCGGGGGTGGAGGCCCCAGGGGTCCACAGCATGTAGACTCCCTGAGGGGGCCCAGGGCAGAAACAGACGTGCTAAGGCTCAGAGAGGTGCGGCTCCAGGAGGTGGAGGAGCCAGACCCAAGAGAGTGGACCCCCAAGAAGGGCTGTCTCACTGAAAGGGGCACCCCCCACGGACCGTACAGGGCCAAGAGTGGCCACGATCTGTGAGTCTGTGACAGAAATAAATCCACATGCCACCCCCAACCCCGATCCTCACAGCCAGGGGTGGGGGGTGGAAGAGGACAAACGAGGGGACGGTTCCAGTCTGCTTCATCAGACCCCATGAGCCTGATTCGGCTCCTAGTTATTCCCTAGCGGGGCCGGGATGGGTCTGAGCTCACAGGGGGAGTTTGGGCTGAGTTTGGGGGAAGGTTCAGGGCTCAGATCCTCTTTTCCCCACCCCATGTATCCCCTCTCCCATCCTTGATGTTACCGTCCTCCCCACAGACTGATACTCACCTCCCCACACCCCGCTGTGCCCGGCCAGCCAGCAGCCTGGAGGGGAGATGACTCATTAATAACCAGGTCCCAGGGCAACTGGATCCTACAGCCTGGTCTCAGACCCCCACCCCAACTCCATGGGCACATGCCCTGGTGTCAGTTTCCCTGCATGGACACATGCCCTGGACTCAGATTCTGCCACCCCCCACGCCCCATAGGCACACGCCCTGGTCTCAAATCTCACCCCCCATGGGCACACTCCTTGGTCTCAGATCCCACCCCTCATGGGCACACGCCCTGGTCTCAGAAACCAACCCCCATGGGCACACGCCCTGGTCTCAGATCCCACCCCCCGTGGGCACACGCCCTGGTTTCAGATCCCACCCCCCATGGGCACACGCCCTGGTTTCAGATCCCACTCCCCATGGGCACACGCCCTGGTCTCAGATCCCACCCCCCCGTAGGCACACACCCTGGTCTCAGATCCCACCCCCCATGGGCACACGCCCTGGTTTCAGATCCCACCGCCCATGGGCACACGCCCTGGCTTTATTTGATACTCACCGAGGAGGAGGACGGTGAGAGCAGATGCCATGATGAGGGCAGCGATGGACCCCTCAGTGCTGACACCAACACCCTGAAGCTCAACTCAACCAAGCCCCAAATGAGGAACTCAGCTGGTGGCTCCAGTTACAGGAAGTTGACGATGTGTCATCTCTTCCTGTGTCCATCACACATTGTCTCTAATCTGCAGGTGAAATCTAGAACAGCCAAAGCAAGCAGAGGTCCCTGCAAAACCCAGGAAACCCTGGACCCCTCAGCCTGGCCACGCATCATGCAGCTCCCAGCTTCTCTATGTCTCTGTGGGGACTCAGGAAAGGTCACTGTGATGCAGCAGGGAGTGGGGAGTATTGACCTGGGAATGTTGCAGGGGAGTTTTACTGGGACTGTGTGTATGGTGGGAGACTTTCCTTGAGGGCAGATATCTGAGCATGTAACATGAGAGCCCAGGATGGGGGGTTGGGGCCAGGTGATGCCTTCTGCCCGGGAAACTGGACAAAGGCTGGAGGAGGAACCAGGAGGAGGGGGTGTGAGACAGCTGGAGGGTGTTTCAGTTTGGAGCTGGCTGGGGAAATGGAGGGAACCCCAGGATTAATCCCGGCAATTACAGACCAGTAAGTCTAACGTCAGTACCAGGCAATAGTAAAGAATAAAATTGTCAGACACATAGAAGAACATACATTGTTGGGCAAAGGTCAGCATGGTTTCTGTAAAGGGAAATCGTGTCTTACTAATCTATTAGAGTTCTTCGAAGAGGTCAAACAAACATGTGGACAAGGGGGATCCAGTGGACATAGTGTACTTAGATTTCCAAAAAGCCTTTGACAAGGTCCCTCACCAAAGGCTCTTACATAAATTGTCATGGGATAAGAGGGAAGGTCCTTTCGTGGATTGAGAATTGGTTAAAAGACAGGGGACAAAGGGAAGGAATAAATGGTAAATTCTCAGAATGGATCGGGGCAACTAGTGATGTTCCCCAAGGGATCAGTCCTAGGACCAATCCTATTCAATTTATCCATAAATAATCTGGAGAAAGGGGTAAACAGGGAGGTGGCAAAGTTTGCAGATGATAAACTGCTCAAGATAGTTAAGACCAAAGCAGACTGTGAAGAACTTCAAAAAGATCTCACAAAACTAAGTGATTGGGCAACAAAATGGCAAATGAAATTTAATGTGGATAAATGTAAGGTAATGCACATTGGAAAAAATAACCCCAACTATACAAACAATATGATGGGGGCTAATTTAGCTACGACAAGTCAGGAAAAAGATCTTGGAGTCATTGAGGACAGTTCTCTGAAGACATCCATGCAGAGTGCAGAGGCAGTCAAAAAAGCAAACAGGATGTTAGGAATCATTAAAAAGGGATAGGGAATAAGATGGAGAGTATCTTATTGCCCTTATAGAAATCCATGGTACGCCCACATCTTGAATACTGCGTACAGATGTGGCCCCCTTATCTCAAAAAAAGATATTCTAGCACTAGAAAAGGTTCAGAGAGGGCAACTAAAATGATTAGGGGTTAGGAACAGGTCCTATATGAGGAGAGATTAAAGAGGCCAGGACTTTTCAGCTTGGAAAAGAGGAGACTAAGGGGGGATATGATAGAGGTCTATACAATCATGACTGATGTGAAGAAAGTGAATAAGGAAAAGTTATTTACTTGTTCCCATAACACAAGAACTAGGGGTCACCAAATGAAATTAATGGGCAGCAGGTTTAAAACAAATAAAAGGAAGTTCCTCTTCACACCCGCAGAAACCTTGCCCCTAAGCTGGAGGAGACCTTGTCAGTGGTTATGTGGCCAGACCCCTAGAGAGGGGTATGACACAGGCTTGTTTATATAGACATTCCATCTCCCCTCAAATCCCCGACCTCTCTGCCCCTGTCCCATCCTCCCTCAAACTCCCACTCCCTGCACGAACCTCCGCCCATCTCCCCCTCATCCCTGTCCCCCCCAATCCTCACTGCCCTCTCCCATCTCCCCTTCAACACCTACCCAGTTTCTATCTCCCCTCGAATTCCTGTTCCCACTCGCTCCCTGATCTTAGCCCATCTCCCTTCTAACCCCTTCCCCGCCCCACCCTTGGCCTGTCCCCCCAAGCTACCATTCCCTGCTGCTCTATGCAGAGGGTCTCACAGGCCCAGAGGGCTCGGGGGGTTGGAAACTCTCTCCCTCACCAGCGTTACACAGGCCAGGGGCTGGGGCTCATTTCAAACCGAGCCCCTGGTTCTACTTGGCTCCTGGGCAAACTCCCAGCAGCAGCCGCTCACAGGCAAAGCTTTCGGGTTAACCCCCCGGACGAGGAATCACACCTGGTCTGCCTACTGAAACAGGGGCTGAGTGACTGCAGCCAACAGCCGGAGTCAGCCCGGCTCCAAGTCTCACTCCTTCTGGAGTCACTGGAGCAGAGCCGCTTGTGTCCAGACCAGCTGGGCTGTGGGGGGAGGAACCGGTTCATTTCACTCTCCGGATGGATGGACAGGGCGGCCACTGACCCCGCTCCTAGTGTAAAAGGGGGAAGAGTCCCACTATTGTGAGGAACTCTCCTGGCTTATACCCTCCCTAGTGGGATTGGCTAGTCCTCGCTCCCACTTCCTTTACCCAGAGGCCTGCCTGACCTCGAGGGCTCCCCTTCTTCCCTCCCGTGCAGCAGAGTCCTTGTAACCCCGGCAAGGCTGGGCCCTGGATCCCTGGGGGCTCGACCTCCAGTCTTGTCATGGTCACTTAGGACAGGGGCGAGGGCGTCCCCACTCCAGGGCACTCTCCTTGCACCGGATGCTGCCCTGACCCACTGATCATTGCACAAAGTTCAGAGCATGTACAATTTATTAAACAGCAACTCATAAACAAATCAGGAAAAGATGGGGAAGGTGAAAGTAAACAAGTCATCCCACCCTGTGGGCACAGGGACACCACAAACAGCCGCCTCTGCAAGGGAAAGAAAGTTCACAGCCTCTTCCTCAAACGTTCCACGTCTCTTTCCCAGGCCCTGGTCACGCCAGGGTGATACCACAGAGTGACAATCTGTATCTCAAAGTAGCACTGAGGAGCCCCCGTATTCACCACTGCGATAGAATTATGATCGGTTAGGTACAAAGTTGCCTTGTGAGGCATCATTTTAAAAGCCTCGATCTGTTAAACATTCATGTCCTGTTGCATTGTATGTGCTGTCTATCATTCTGTGGGACATTATGAGGCATTGCTGGGTGCGTTATTGAAATATGTTGTGAGGTTGGAAGACACCCACAGCCAACCTTTCAACTGCAACAAAGGACCAGGCAGACACTGTTAATGGCTCATCAACACCCCTCAAGGGAAGAATTCACTTTCCCAGAGACAATGGAGATTGCTTGTACCAATGGGGACTGCCTGGTCCCCAGGTCAGAGCAAAGAACTTTCCAGCAAACTGGAAGAAAATATAAAAGGGGGGAAGGGACATAATCCCTAGGCGTCTCTTCCCCACAACTCAACACCTGGGGGAACATCTGGAGGATGGCGTGGGCTGCACTCTCAGCAAGTTTGCAGATGACACTAAACTTGGAGGAGTGGTAGATACGCTGGAGGGTAAGGATAGGATACAGAGGGACCTAGGCAAATTAGAGGTTTGGGCCAAAAGAAATCTGATGAAGTTCAACAAGGACAAGTGCACAGTCCTGCACTTAGGACAGAAGAATCCCATTCACTGTTACAGACTAGGAACCGAGTGGCTAGGCAGCAGTTCTGCAGAAAAGGACCTAGGGGTTACAGTGAACGACAAGCTGGATATGGGTCAACAGTGTGCCCTTGTTGCCAAGAAAGCTAATGGCATTTGGGGCTGTATAAGTAGAGGCATTGCCAGCAGATCGAGGGATGTCATCATTCCCCTCTATTCGACATTGGTGAGGCCTCATCTGGATCCTGTGTCCAGTTTTGGGCCTCACACTACAAGAAGAATGTGGAAAAATTGGAAAGAGTTCAACGGAGGGCAACAAAAATGATTAGCAGGATGGAGCATATGACTTATGAGGAGAGGCTGAGGGAACTGGGATTGTTTAGTCTGCAGAAGAGAAGAATGAGGGGGGATTTGATCGCTGCTTTCAACTACCTGAAGGGGGATTCCAAAGAGGATGGATCTAGACTGTTCTCAGTGGTAGCAGATGACAGAACAAGCAGTAATGGTCTCAAGTTGCAGTGGGAGAGTTTTAGGTTGGATATTAGGAAAAACTTTTTCACTCAGAGAGTGGTGAAGCACTGGAACGGGTTCCCTAGGGAGGTGATGGAATCTCCTTCCTTAGAGGTTTTTTAGGTCAGGCTTGACAAAGCCCTGGCTGGTGTTGCAGGGGGCAACAGTTGGGGTTCGTTGGCCCGGTGTGCGTATCCCCAATGACCACACCGGAGTGGAGAAGCAAGTAGCTTTATTTGAGTCAAATAAGGTGCAAGGAGATATAAAATCTCAGATCATGCACGCATCACTATCCGTTGCCATGTCTTATATACCTTACTTGTTTACAAAGATGTTCACAGGTGCTACAATTCATCATTTACAATTCATTAACTACCGGATCTTTTAATTAACTATATCCTTTACCCATACTACTGACCCCCCCCCTTTGATCGATTACATCTTGTACCATAAACAAAAGAACACAAGAAAATGATAAATGATTACATGTACTCATGCTAACTTTAAAGGAACATATGGTTTAGCTCGAAAGGCAGTCGTAGGCCTGAGAATGTAAACTTCTGACCCCACACCATATTGCCAGTTACCTGGAGCCCTGCACCCCCCAACACTGGGATGATTTAGTTGGGAATTGGTCCTGCTTTGACAGGGGGTTGGACTAGATGACCTCCTGAGGTCCCTTCCAACCCTGATATTCTATGATTTTAGGACAAAGACTTTGCACTGAGGAAGGTTGGTTCCAGGCTGGAATGGAGTCCAGTCTGTGTACTGAGGATCTGTAACCTGCTTGTACCATCTGTCAGGGGGAGACACTGCCTGATTCAAATCCTGTTTAGATTGTACAACTTGGACTGCAAATTTATATTTATTTCTTAAGTAGCCAACTCTGATCTCTGTGCCTGCTCCTTATAACCACTTAAAATCTCTCCTTCTGCACTTAATAAATCTGTTTTATATTTGACCTAAAACAGCGTGTTTTGTTGGAAGTGCTGGGAAATCTCAGCTCAGTTTACAAAGGCTAGTGTGTGTCCCTGCCACACTGAGGGAGGGGGGAACTTAATGAACTGACACTAGACTGGCTTCTGAGCAGTGCAGGACGGTACCGGTCTGGGATGCAAGACTGGGGAGCTGTGGGTAATTGGCTGGAGCCCCCTATTGCTGGTACCTGAGTGGCTGGGAGATCATTCGTGTAACACAGCTGGGTGGGTCCCTGCCTGTGGCTGGCTGTGTGAGTGCAGAGCCTCTGAGGTTCATAGCTTGACATCAGCATCATAGTGTCAGAGGCAGCCCAGGATGGTGGCTTTGGAGGGCTCAGTGGTCCCATAGTCCAGGTTTCACCCCGGGGACCCCGTCACACACAGGTCAGACACTTGCTCTGGCGGGTGCCACACGCCTTCAGACGCTAGGTGGCAGGACCCTTCTTCCCAGCATCGTCCCCCCATCTGTGTTATGATCCCCCCTCGACTCCGGCCTGCAGGGCCTCTTGGCTGGGGCCGTCTCCCTGTGCTGGCCCAAAATCCCTCCCACCAATCTGGGGCAATTAACTCCTGGTTCCAGCTTCTGTTTTCACCTAGCGCGATTGCAACAGTCCTGGGGCTGTAGCCAGGGGGCTTTTCGGGTCAGACCAACCCAGCGTCTGCGGCTGGTTCTCTCGCCCGGGTTACAACATTCAGCGTTGTCCCCAATTTCCCCTGGTTCTCGGAGACCTGGCACACCTGGGGAACTTGCCCATGGGTTTTACACGTGAGCTTGCAGCCAGGGCCGCTTCGCAGGCTCAACAACCACAACAGTGCGAACGACCCCCAGCTGCCTTGTAGGGCCCGGAGCTCTCACCTAGAGTGCCCGTGTCCCAATGGCTGCAGCCGCTTGAGGCCCGAGTGCGAGCGGAATGAGGAACTGCGCCGGAGGCTGCAGCCCCAGGAAGCCCGTGATGTGCTCGGCCCCTTTCTTCCCCATCAGATAGTTTCTCTGCAATCTCCAGCCCAAATCTACCGTGGTCAGAGCAAAGCCAGCTCCCTGCAACACCCAGCAAACCACATCGCCGCCTGTAGCTGCCTGGTCCCTCACCACAGGGACCCACAGCTGAGCTGAGTTTGCCTCTCCAGCCTCAGGATGTTGCAAAAGGGACACTGGGGGAGGGGGAGCCGACCTGCCCCCCAGAAAGGGGAGGGGACAAGATCACGGGGACAGAGCTCAAGAAAAGCTCCTCCCCCAGCAGATTCCCCAGATGATTTGCCCTTTACCCCCTGATGTTCACCCATTGGATCCCTCAGCCTCCCGTTTTGCCCCCTTTGCCTGCATCCCCTCCCCCATTCATGTCACGGGAAAAACAACTGAGGAGAGTTGGCAGTTTTTCAAAGGGACGCTATTAAGGGCCCAAAAGCAAGCTATTCCGATGGTTAGGAAAGATAGAAAATGTGGCAAAAGACCACCTTGGCTTAACCACGAGATCTTGCGTGACCTACAAAATAAAAAGGCGTCATATAAAAAATGGAAACTAGGTCAGATTACAAAGGACGAATATAGGCAAATAACACAGGAATGCAAAGGCAAGATTAGAAAAGCAAAGGCACAAAATGAGCAAAAACTAGCTATGGAAATAAAGGGAAACAAGAAGACTTTTTATCAATACATTAGAAGCAAGAGGAAGACCAAGGACAGGGTAGGCCCACTGCTCAGTGAGGAGGGGGAAACAGTAACGGGAGACTTGGAAATGGCAGAGATGCTTAATGACTTCTTTGTTTCGGTCTTCACTGAGAAGTCTGAAGGAATGTCTAATATAGTGAAGAGGGTAGGTTTAGAAGATAAAATAAAAAGAGAGCAAGTAAAAAATCACTTAGAAAAGTTAGCTGCCTGCAAGTCACCAGGGCCTGATGAAATGCATCCTAGAATACTCAAGGAGTTAATAGAGGAGGTATCTGAGCCTCTAGCTATTATCTTTGGGAAATCATGGGAGATGGGGGAGATTCCAGAAGACTGGAAGGGGGCAAATATAGTGCCCATCTATAAAAAGGGAAATAAAAACAACCCAGGAAACTACAGACCAGTTAGTTTAACTTCTGTGCCAGGGAAGATAATGGAGCAGGTAATTAAAGAAATCATCTGCAAACACTTGGAAGGTGGTAAGGTGATAGGGAATAGCCAGCATGGATTTGTAAAGAACAAATCGTGTCAAACTAATCTGATAGCATTCTTTGATAGGATAACGAGCCTTGTGGATAAGGGAGAAGCGGTGGATGTGATATACCTAGACTTTAGTAAGGCATTTGATACGGTCTCGCATGATATTCTTATAGATAAACTAGGAAAGTACAATTTAGATGGGGCTACTATAAGGTGGGTGCATAACTGGCTGGATAACTGTACTCAGAGAGTAGTTATTAATGGCTCCCAATCCTGCTGGAAAGGTATAACAAGTGGGGTTCCGCAGGGGTCTGTTTTGGGACCGGCTCTGTTCAATATCTTCATCAACGATTTAGATGTTGGCATAGAAAGTACGCTTATTAAGTTGGCAGACGATACCAAACTGGGAGGGATTGCAACTGCTTTGGAGGACAGGGTCAGAATTCAAACTGATCTGGACAAATTGGAGAAACGGTCTGAGGTAAACAGGATGAAGTTCAATAAAGATAAATGCAAAGTGCTCCACTTAGGAAGGAACAATCAGTTTCACACATACAGAATGGGAAGAGACTGTCTAGGAAGGAGTATGGCAGAAAGAGATCTAGGGGTCATAGTAGACCACAAGTTTAATATGAGTCAACAGTATGATACTGTTGCAAAAAAAGCAAATGTGATTCTGGGATGCATTAACAGGTGTGTTGTAAACAAGACACGAGAAGTCATTCTTCCGCTTTACTCTGCGCTGGTTAGGCCTCAGCTGGAGTATTGTGTCCAGTTCTGGGCACCGCATTTCAAGCAAAAAAGTGGAGAAATTGGAGAGGGTCCAGAGAAGAGCAACAAGAATGATTAAAGGTCTTGAGAACATGACCTATGAAGGAAGGCTGAAGGAATTGGGTTTATTTAGTTTGGAAAAGAGAAGACTGAGAGGGGACATGATAGCAGTTTTCAGGTATCTAAAAGGGTGTCATCAGGAGGAGGGAGAAAACTTGTTCACCTTAGCCTCCAATGATAGAACAAGAAGCAATGGGCTTAAACTGCAGCAAGGGAGATTTAGGTTGGACATTAGGAAAAAGTTCCTAACTGTCAGGGTAGTTAAACACTGGAATAGATTGCCTAGGGAAGTTGTGGAATCTCCATCTCTGGAGATATTTAAGAGTAGGTTAGATAAATGTCTATCAGGGATGGTCTAGACAGTATTTGGTCCTGCCATGAGGGCAGGGGACTGGACTCGATGACCTCTCGAGGTCCCTTCCAGTCCTAGAGTCTATGAGTCCCTACCAACCCCACCCCATCCTGTTAGGTGTAAGAAGTATAAACTGTTTAATATGTTCAATTAGTTGCTTAATAAGGTGTTTATGAAGGAAATCACTGGCTTTAAAATAAGATCCAATATGGAGCAGATGAACTATTGACCCCTGGACTCCCTCTCTGAGAGGGGACTTGTTTACCATCAGGACACAGGCTCAAACCAGTCAAAACCGTTTTTTCCCGCCAAAACCAGCCCTCAGCGTTCCATCTCCTCAGAAGTTTTCCCGCCACAAAAGCTTTATAAGGACGTGTTCAGCCCCTGTGCAGGGCTGTCCACCCCAGCGACAGCCCGTCCACGGTCGGGTCTTCACAGAGAGTTTATGGGCCTGAGCTTTAAGCTCCCAAAGCCAGTCACTGTTGCATTGTATTCATTAAGTTTGCATTTCCCCCTCTTCCTCCCAGCTTTCTGTACCTGTACCCTGAATACACTTATCTTTGTTTGTGCCACATCACCTTGTCCCTCTTTATTTTATTTACACCACACAAGGAGGGAGGCTAAATCCACTAGTGACAGAGACCGGAGGGAGTCGAGTTTGTATCTTCTGAGAAAAGCGGCTTTCCTTTCCTATTTCTCCTCTGCCATTTCTAAGTTTTCCTTTTGAAGCGTTGCCTTATTCCCCTGGAGGTAACACTCCCATGTCCCCTCATGTCCCTGGCTGTCCCCCCCATTCTGTACTTCCCTCATGTCCCCCCATCAGCCCCTCTCCCCCTAATTCTGCCCTGTCCCTTCACCCTCCGTTGTGCCCCTCATGCCCCACATCCTATCCCCTGTTCTGACCCCCCATCCCTCATGCCCCTGACCTCCCTGGTGTAGGGACAAGACCCCTGGCTGCCCTCAGTTAACATGGCCGCCCCTGCAGCCCGGCCCCTCGTTGACCCTTGGCTAAGATGGCCAGACTGTCAGGGTGGGGCAATGGCTGCATAGGAACGAGCCCCACCTGGCTTCTCTGACCCTAGCCTGACCTGCAGCCTGTGCCCCCAACTTCCATCTCTTGAGCCTGCCCCATAGTCATGGGGGGGTCATTGCCTGCCCCCCACATCCCTCCCCCCAGCTGGTGCTGCCTCAACAACTCTGCCCACCCCCCCCCCCCCGGTTTGCTGTGTGGGGGGATCTATGTGGGAAAGACTCTCCGGCCTGCTCCCCCATCATGCTCACCCCCCATCAGCCCAGTTCCCCCAAACCTCCCATCTGCCACCCGGCCTGTCCCTGTCAGGGAGAGAGGGTGAGGGGATGTGGGGGCAGTGGGAGGTAGGGAAGAAGAATGTGGGGGGAGAGGAAGGGGGACTGATACTGAGGGGCAGGTGCTGAGGGGAGGCTGGGGCAGCACAGTGACCAGGGAGGGAGGATTTGGGGTCTCCCCACGTGTGTGTAGATAAATCTCTGCATTAAGCATCTTCGCATAACTTTCCTACGACTTTGTATTATGCCTCTTCATATAACCTTGTACGGCGCTTATCCATGTGTGACCCCTGTTTTCATGCAACTTTGTATCAAGTCCTTTGATATGGGAACTTTGTATCAAATCCTTATACAGAAACTTTGTATTGAGCCTCGGTATAATGTTATAGCCCCTAAGGATACTTCAGGTAGAAGAAAAATGTCTTTTCACTAGTAGAATAAGATCTGCCCCCTTTTAATCAATTGCAGTTAAGGGGAGCTTGTGTATGTGTGTGTGAGTACATTAGTGTAATATAGATCAGATGCATATGACATAGTGTTGATTGATACCTGTATTACCAATAAATGTGGCGCTTTGCCTTAACCCCCCCTGAAAAGATCCTGTGCAGGACTTTAAGTACAACATGTGTTTCAGGCTGAACCTGTCCCCTGACCATTCAGACGCCCCCATCCCCTCTCTCTCCCCCTCCCGCCTGGCTCAGCAGGGGTTTTGGTGGGAAACAATCCTGCCCCCTTCCACCTCAGACCCACTGGGGCGGGGCTATGTGGCAAAGTGCGGTAGCAGAAAAGGGGGTTCAGGAGAGGGCACTGGGGGGCTGGGAATGTGGGGGGTCAGGAGTATTTAGAGGGGTGGAGAGGAGGAAGAGAGGAGGGGAAGGTGAGGCATGGGGGGCCATTATGGAGCAGGGAATGTGGGGAAGAGGGGTGTGTGGGGGCAGGAGACTGAATGGAAAGAAAGTGGGGGAACTAGGACTGAGGGGGCAGGAGCAGGAGGGGGTAGTGAGAGGGGAAGCTGCCAAGGGATTGCAATGGCAGCCCCCTCCTGGGGGGCACCGTCTGCCTCGTCCCCCTCAGACACCCCAACAATCCTACCCCCCCTCCAGCTCTGACTTTCTTGGGGGAACCTGTCTGCCCTCAAACTCCTGTCCCCCATCCCAGCCCCCTCAACCCCCCTCCTGACACCCCTGACCTAATTCCCCCAAACACCCACCATGGGAGGGCCCTGAAGCGCCAGTGGCTAAATCACTCTGGGCCCTGTTGTGTTCCTGGACACACAATAAAGGGCCAAGGTGCGAATACACCCCAATCCCTGCCCCACACTGAACAGGGTTAAACATGGGCTGGGGGTGGGGTCCAGAGCCTGCAGCCTGCTCAGCCCCACAGCAAACCCCCCATTGACCCCTGGGACCCGCTGTTGCAGACCCAGCAGAGCAGGAACCAGGGGAGCAGTGGAAGGTGTCGTGTGAAACGAGGGGTTTGTTCCAGCCCCGGCCCCATTCGCTGGAGCGAGTCTCTAGCTGGAAAATCCCTCGGGTTTGGGCGTCTCCCCGCTGGCCCTGAAGTTGCTTGCGACTGTCCTGGGTGGAGCAGAGGAGCCAGCAGAGCTGGGCTGGAGCCGGCATCACCGCAGCTGCTGTTAAAGTCCGACCCCGTTTCCTCCCGGGTTGGGGGTTCAGCCGCGGGAGGGGCGACGGCGTCGGGGTCCCTCTCTATGGCTGCTCTGCTCAGGATGTCTCCGCGGAGCAGGATCCAAACGGCCTGGGGGGCCCAGGAGACGGGGGGTGGCAGCCACAGCAGTGAAGCGAGTCTCTTTCTTTGAGGCCCCCAAAGGGCGGTGGGCAGCACAGCCTGTCCCCACAATATTTTATCCAGCAATGAGGCCTCATTTCTGACACCCAAATTTTGGGTCACAGATTTCTGCTTCCTCCCTTCTCCCGTGTCCCAGGAAGGCCCCAGCCCAGCTCGTGGGGACTGTCCGGTGGCTGATCGGGTAGGACTAATCCTGTCTTTCTGTCTCGCCAACTTTCTCCCTAACATTCATTCATCCAGATTCTCGTGACGCTGCCTGAACTTCTCACTCACCTTCATCGGCTGAACCCACCACGAGGCGAAATCTGGAGGCTCCGGTCTCACAGCCCCCCACCCTGGGGTGGGGAGATTTTGGGGGCAGGGGAGCAGGAAGATCTGGGGGTTTGTAAAATAGAAAAACAGGGCGAGGGAGGTCTAGGGAAAAGGGGGGACAGAAAAGGGGCTGGGAGACCCCACTGCAGAGAGAGGAGGGGGACAGATGTCTGGGGGGGGCAGTAAGTGCCATTATTCCAGCGCCAGGGTCAGAGGCAGCGTCCCTGCTCCCCACTGACAGTCCCAGGCACAGACCAACCCAGCTGGGGCAGTGAATGGGACCCTGACACCCACCAGGGGCTGCTCTGTGGGGAGCCTGATGCGCTCAGCGCTGGGGCAGCTCCTCTAGCTGGTGCCACAGTGACTGGTGCCCGCGGGGCCAGAGGTCGGGGTTCAATCCTGGAGTGCAGCAGTTGGGTCAGGAACACTCTGGGGGGCAGGATTCTCTGAGGCAGGGGTGTTTGGGGGCAGGGAATTTGTGCTGGCATCTCAGCCCTCCACGGGGAAGAGGCTCTTCTCTGTATGGCCAGATCCAGGCTCCTGGGGGTGCAGAGAGACAGCAGGTTAGAGGGGCCGGTGTCGCCCTGGGCCCAGCCCCTGGAGGGAGAAAGGGTTATGGGGGGGTCATCTCACCTAGGTGCTCCCCTCAGGTGACTGTAATAGGCTTCAGACAGGATCAGCCCCAGAACAAACAGGACCATGGCGCTCAGCACCAGGCGGGCAATGATGGTGTAGGTGAAATCCGGGTGCCCTGGGAGGGCTGCTGCAGAGGGAAGGGGAGAGTCACTCAGGGGCTCGGACAGGGAAATCAGCAGCTGGCACTTCCCCAGGAGCAGAGCCCCCACCCCCACCCGCCCATCTGGCAGGTCTGGCCCAGCTTCCCCCAGGGCTTTCCCAGGTGCTGCGGCTCTGGGGCCTCCCTGGGGCATAGGAATTTGGGGGAGATGGTTGAGAGATGTCCAGGTAATCTCCACGCCAGAATTTAACATTGAGAGGGAAGAAAACAAAGTAAGAAAGGATACAGCCGTGGGTAGGAGAATGGACATAAGGAGGACGGGTAGTGTAGATACCAGTCTAATCGGTGATACTGGTGGTAGAATGTCTGTGCCTAACCGGATAATGTCAGCGTAGCCAAATGGAAAGAATTAAGATGTTTGTACACTAATGTGAGAAGCCTAGGTAACAAAATGGAGGAACTAGAGTTATTGGAGCAGGAAGTGAACCCAGATATTATAGGGATAACAGAAACATAGTGGAATAGTAGTCATGACTGGAGTACAGGTATTGAAGGGTCTGTGCTGTTTAGGAAAGACAGAAATAAATGCAAAGGTGGTGGAGTAGCATTGTACAGCAATGATGAGGTTAACTGTAAAGAAATAAGAAGTGATGGAACGGATAAGACAGAGTCTGTTTGGGCAAAAATCACACTGGGAAAGAAAGCTACTAGAGCCTCCCCTGAGATAGTGCTTGGGGTGTGCTACAGACCGCTGGGATCCGATTTGGATATGGATAGAGACCTCTTTAATGTTTTTAATGAAGTAAACACTAATGGGAATTGTGTGATCATGGGAGACTTTAACTTCCCAGAGATAGACTGGAGGACAAGTGCTAGTAATAATAATAGGGCTCAGATTTTTCTGGATATGATAGCTGGTGGATTCCTTCACCAAGTAGTTGAAGAACCAACAAGAGGGGATGCCATTTTACATTTGGTTTTGGTAAGTAGTGAGGACCTCATAGAAGAAATGGTTGTAGGGGACAAACTTGGTTCGAGTGATCATGAGCTAATTCAGTTCAAACTAGATGGAAGGATAAACAAAATTAAATCTGGGACGAGGGTTTTTTATTTCAAAAGAGCTAACTTTAAAGAATTAAGGAAATTAGTTAGGGAAGTGAATTGGACTGAAGAACTTGTGGATCTAAAGGCAGAGGAGGCCTGGAATTACTTCAAGTTAAAGTTGCAGAAACTATCAGAAGCCTGCGTCCCAAGAAAGGGGAAAAAATCATAGGCAGGAGTTGTAGACCAAGCTGGATGAGCAAGCATCTCAGAGAGGTGATTAAGAAAAAGCAGAAAGCCTACAAGGAGTGGAAGATGGGAGGGATTAGCAAGGAAAGCTACCTTAGTGAGGTCAGAACATGTAGGGATAAAGTGAGAAAGGCCAAAAGCCATGCAGAGTTGGACCTTGCAAAGGGAATTAAAACCAATAGTAAAAGGTTCTGTAGCCATATAAATAAGAAGAAAACAAAGAAAGAAGTAGGACTGCTAAACACTGAGGATGGAATGGAGGTTAAGAATAATCTAGGAATGGTCCAATATCTAAACAAATACTTTGCCTCAGTCTTTAATGAGGCTAATGAGGAGCTTAGGGATAATGGTAGGATGACAAACGGGAATGAGGATATGGAGGTAGATAGTACCACATCCGAGATAGAAGCCAAACTCGAACAGCTGAATGGGATTAAATCGGAGGGCCCAGATAATCTTCATCCAAGAATATTAAAGGAACTGGCACATGAAATTGCAAGCCCATTAGCAAGAATTTTTAATGAATCAGTAAACTCAGGGGTTGTACTGTACAACTGGAGAATTGCTAACTGTGATGCAGTAGGGACTGTCTGTGTGGGGAGTGGGAGAGCAAGGGAGGACTTTAGGAGATGGACGATGCCAGAGCCTGTAACCTGAGCTAGGTAAGGGAGGGGAAAGGTCAACACCTTTGCCCGGGAAGGGGAACAAAGGAAGGGAGTGGCAAGAGGGAAGCAGTTTGAGTTTGGGCTTGGGGCTGTGTGGGCGGAATTCAGGGTATCCTAGCTAGGATCCAAGCACCCTGAAAGCCCAGAAGGACTCGGTGGAGGGGTCCTGACTGTGCCTGCAAGCTCTGCTGTAACCTGTGTTCCTGTTGTCCAATAAACCTTCTGTTGTACTGGCTGGCCGAGAGTCACTGTGGGTCCCAGGAAGAGGGGTGCAGGGCCGGACTCCCCCACACTCCGTGACAACTGGTGGCAGCGGCGGGAGATACTGCACCCCGTGGACGGCGCTTCCTGCAGTAAGTGACTGGGGAGCAGTAAAACGAAGGGGTGGTTAACCCCTGGGAGTGTGTGCCCAGTGAGAAGGACTTTGCAGTAACAGTGTCCCCCGGGGGATTGCAGCGAGCGGTCCCAGGGGCGGAGGAGTCTGCAGCTCAACCCTGGCAGAGAGGTGGTGACCTCAAGAAGGGCTGGTGCACTAGGGGTCCCCCTGGAAACCGTGGGGAGCGGCGAGCACCCCGGCCTGTGAGTGGCCAGCAGGAAAATGTATGACAAGCGGCGCAAGTGTGACCTGCTAGAGCTGTGCAAGCAGAGGGGGCTGCACCCAGGGAGACGCACCAAGGACCAGCTGATTGCCCAGCTGGAGGAGGGAGACCGCATGAATGAACGGAGCCCTGTCTCTGAGGGAAGCAGCCGAGCAGATGCAGCGCAGGCACCAGTGTCTGTCCCCGCTGGGAGTGGTCAGCCGGCGGACGAGGGCTTCCCGAGACCCCCCCTTCCTAGGCGTAGAGGAAGGGCGGGGAGGAGCCCAGTGTATACCGAGGGCACCGTGACACCCCCCGGCCAGCAGGGGAGCCTCACGGCGAAGCTCACCCCCCAGCAGGGGATCCTCCCGGCGACGCTCACCCCCCAGCAGGGGATCCTCCCGGCAACGCTCGGCATCCGTGGAGCGGAGGCGGCTGGAATATGAAAGGGAGCTGAGACGGGAGGAGCTCGAGTTAAAGAGGCGAGAGCTGGAGGAGAAGGCGAAACAGCGTGAACATGAGGAGAACCAGCGTGAACATGAGGAGAACCAGCGTAAACATGAGGAGAACCAGCGCCAGCGTGAGTGGGAGGAGAAGGAGAAACAGCGTAAACATGAGCTGGACCTGGCCCGGCTGAGGAGCAGTGAGGCTCCGGCTGCGGTGAGTGAGGGGGGACCCAAGCCTACAAAGAGCTTTGATAAGCACTTGCTGCCCCGGCGTAAGGAGGGGGAGGACATAGATACCTTCCTGAAGGCCTTTGAGAATGCCTGCGAGCTGCACAGGGTTGACCCTGCAGACAGGATCGCAGTTCTCACCCCCTTACTGGACTCCACAGCCGTGGACGAGTACAGCCGACTGAAAGGGGCAGAGGCAGGGGACTATGAACTGTTCAAACAGGCCCTGCTCCGCGAGTTTGGGCTGACTCCTGAGATGTACCGGAAGAAGTTCCAGAGCCAGCGTAAAACCCGTGAGGTCACATACCTACAACTGGTCAACCGGGCGCAGGGGTATGCTCGCAAGTGGACAGCTGGGGCCCAAACTAAAGAGGACCTGCTTGACCTATTCATACTGGAGCACCTGTATGAGCAGTGCCCGTCCGACCTGAGGCTGTGGTTGATGGACCAGAAGCCGGAGAACCCGCAGCATGCAGGACAGCTGGCCGACCAATTTGTGGACAGTCGGGCAGGGGATGGCAGGGAGGAGTCTCGAAGGAGCAGGCCTGCCTCAACGCAGAGAGAGAGTCAACATGGGACCTCCCAAAGGGGGCCTATGGAGAACCCCCCCAAAAGGGGAACATCCAGCAGCAGGTCCCTCCGACCCACTCAAGGGGACCCACGAGATATGGGCTGCTATCGCTGTGGCCAACGAGATCACATACGGGCCCAGTGCCCCAAGCTCAGGGACAGACCAAGCAGACCCAACCCGCAGAGGGTGGACTGGGTAAAAACCCAATCGGAGGAGGGGCTACATTCCCAGGAAAGGGGGGGTTGGCAACATACCACCTATGGATGCTCCCGGTTCCGGGTTTTTGGTTTACCGGGTGGGCGCGGGGCTGCCCCTCCGGAAAGAGTGCATTGTTTCCCTGGAAGTGGATGGGAGGAAGGTCACTGGGTACTGGGACACGGGCGCAGAGGTGACGCTGGCCCGGCCCGAGGTGGTGGCCTCAGATCGGATGGTGCCCGACACCTACCTGACCCTGATGGGCGTGGGCGGGACCCCATTCAAGGTACCCGTGGCAAGGGTACACCTGAAATGGGGGGCCAAGGAGGGCCCCAAGGATGTGGGGGTACACCAATATTTGCCCACTGACGTGTTAATGGGAGGGGACCTTGAGGACTGGCCTAGTAACACCCAGAGTGCCCTGGTCGTGACTCGTAGTCAGAGTCGGCAAATGGCACTGCACCCCGAAAACGGGGAAGGTACTCGACCTGAGGTGCAGGACCCTAACTCAGGGAGCGGGGAACTGTAATAACCTTAGTCCCAGATTTGGACCTTAGCGTCCAAAATCTGGGGGTTAGCATGAAAACCTCCAAGCTTAGTTACCAGCTTGGACCTGGTACCTGCTGCCACCACCCAAAAAATTAGAGTGTTTTGGGGCACTCTGGTCCCTCTGAAAAACCTTCCCTGGGGACCCCAAGACCCAAATCCCTTGAGTCTCACAACAAAGGGAAATAATCCTTTTTCCCTTCCCCCCTCCAGATGCTCCTGGAGAGATACACAGACACAAGCTCTGTGAAACTACACAGAGAGACTCCCCCTCTCTGTTCCCAATCCTGAAAACAAAAAGTACTTTCCTATTCCCCCAGAGGGAATGCAAAATCAGGCTAGCGATCCAACACACAAATCTCCCCTTGATTTCTTCCTCCCACCAATTCCCTGGTGAGTACAGACTCAATTTCCCTGAAGTAAAGAAAAACTCCAACAGGTCTTAAAAGAAAGCTTTATATAAAAAGAAAGAAAAATAAGTACAAATGTTCTCTCTGTATTAGATGATACAACACAGGGTCAATTGCTTAAAAGAATATTGAATAAACAGCCTTATTCAAAAAGAATACAAATCAAAGCACTTCAGCACTTATATTTATGCAAATACCAAAGAAAAGAAACCATAGAACTTACTATCTGATCTCTTTGTCCTTACACTTAGAAACAGAAGACTAGAAAGTAGAACTACTTCTCCAAAGCTCAGAGAAAGCAGGCAGCCAGAAACAAAGACAAAACACTCAGTTCCCTCCACCCAAAGTTGAAAAAATCCGGTTTCCTGATTGGTCCTCTGGTCAGGTGCTTCAGGTGAAAGAGACATTAACCCTTAGCTATCTGTTTATGACAGGAACGCCCAGGGGCACGGTGCAGAGAGGCTGCGGCCTCAGACCCAGCCAGCAAGAGAGAGCCGGTCCCCATTCCTGTCCCAGCTGCTGAGTTCCAGGCCGAGTTGCAGAAAGATCCCTCCTTGCGGAAGCACAGGGACCGGGCTGACCTTAGTGCGGTACAGACCATGAGGAGAGGTTGCAAGGAGAGGTTCCTGTGGGAGAAGGGGTTCCTGTACCGAGAATGGGCTCCCCCAGGGGAAGTTGAGTCATGGGGGATCAGGAGGCAGCTGGTGGTTCCCCAGAAGTTCCGTCACAAGCTGTTGTACCTGGCCCAGGACATCCCTCTCGCAGGGCACCAGGGAATCCGGCGCACCAGGCAGAGGCTGCTACAGAACTTTTACTGGCCTAGGGTCTTTACCCATGTCCGACAGTACTGCCAATCCTGTGACCCCTGCCAGAGGGTGGGGAAGGCCCGGGACAAGGGGAAAGCGGCTTTGAGGCCTTTACCCATCATAGAAGAACCTTTCCAGAAGGTGGCCATGGACATAGTGGGACCTCTCAGCAAGACGACCCGGTCAGGGAAGAAATACATCCTGGTGGTGGTGGATTTTGCCACTCACTACCCCGAGGCGGTGGCCTTGTCCTCTATCGAAGCAGACACAGTGGCAGATGCGCTGCTGACAATTTTCAGCCGGGTGGGGTTCCCCAAGGAGGTCTTAACGGACCAGGGGTCCAACTTCATGTCGGCCCTGCTCCGGTCCTTATGGCAGAAATGTGGGGTCCAGCACAACTGGGCCTCAGCGTATCACCCCCAGTCCAACGGGCTGGTAGAAAGGTTCAACGGGATGCTGAAGATGATGCTAAAAACATTTATGAACCAGCATCCGCAAGATTGGGACAAGTACTTACCTCACCTGCTGTTTGCGTACAGGGAGGTACCCCAGGAATATACCGGGTTTTCACCTTTCGAACTGTTGTATGGAAGGCGGGTGAGGGGGCCCCTAGACCTGATGAGGGATGAATGGGAGGGGAAGGCCTCTCCCGAGGGAGAGTCAGTGGTGGAGTATGTCCTGACCTTCCGGGAAAGACTGGCCGAGCTCATGGGCCTGGCCAGGGAGAATCTGGCCCGAGCCCAGAGGAGGCAGAAGGTCTGGTATGACCGCACAGCACGAGCCCGTGCCTTCGCCACCGGGGATCAGGTGATGGTTCTTATCCCCGTGAGGAGAAACAAACTCCAGGCCGCCTGGGAAGGGCCCTTCAAGGTTATCAAGCAACTGAATGAGGTAAACTATGTGGTGGAGCTGTCAAACCGGGCACATCACCATCGGGTGTACCATGTGAACATGATGAAACCATACTATGACAGGGGGAATGTGGTGTTGGCCGTGTGTGGACATTGGGAGGGGCAGGGAGATGACCCCTTAGTGGATCTATTCCCTGGTACAAAAGCTGGTTCCCCCCCGGAGGCGATTCCCCTCTCTGAGCAACTGACCCCGGGCCAGCACGCTGAGATCAGAGGGGTGCTGCATCTGTACCGACAGCTGTTTTCCAACCAGCCTGGACGCACTAATTTGACTGTCCACCGGGTGGAGACCGGGTCACACCCCCCTATAAGATGCTGCCCTTTTCGGGTCACTGGTAAAACTGCCCAGGATCTTGAAAGAGAGGTCAGGGACATGCTGGCTTTGGGGGTGATCCAGCCGTCTTCCAGCCCTTGGGCCTCGCCAGTAGTGCTGGTTCCCAAGAAGGATGGGTCAATCCGGTTCTGTGTGGACTATCGAAAGCTCAATGCCATCACCGTATCTGATACCTACCCTATGCCCAGGCCTGACGAGCTCCTAGACAAGCTGGGAGGTGCACGGTACCTCACCACTATGGATCTTACCAAAGGCTACTGGCAAGTGCCGCTGGACGCAGATGCCAGGCTGAAATCGGCCTTTATCACCCCTCTGGGGCTCTATGAGTTTTTGACCCTGCCCTTCGGCCTCAAGGGAGCGCCGGCCACCTTCCAGCGCCTGGTGGATCAGCTACTGAGGGGGATGGAGAGTTTTGCCGTGGCGTATATTGACGACATCTGCGTCTTCAGCCAGACCTGGGAGGACCACGTGTCCCAGGTTAAACAAGTCCTGGACCGACTCCGAAAGGCTGGGTTAACAGTAAAGGCTGAGAAGTGCAAGGTGGGGATGGCTGAAGTATCTTACCTGGGCCATCGGGTGGGGAGCGGCTGCCTGAAGCCGGAACCAGCCAAGGTGGAGGTGATCAGAGACTGGCCTGCTCCCCAAACCAAAAAGCAGGTCCAGGCCTTTATTGGGATGGCGGGGTACTATCGAAGGTTCGTGCCCCACTTCAGTGCCATAGCCGGCCCCATCACTGAACTGTGCAAAAAGGGGAAGCCAGACAAGGTGATCTGGACTGAGCAGTGCCAGGAGGCTTTCCGGGCGCTGAAGGAGGCTCTGGTTAGCGACCCAGTTCTGGCAAACCCAGATTTTGACAAACCCTTTATGGTGTTCACCGATGCCTCAGACACGGGACTGGGGGCGGTGTTAATGCAGGAGGATGAAAAGGGGGAGAGACACCCCATCATGTACCTGAGTAAGAAGCTGCTACCCCGGGAACAAAGCTACGCGGCCATCGAGAAGGAATGCCTGGCCATGGTGTGGGCCCTTAAGAAGCTAGAGCCATATCTCTTTGGGCGACACTTCACCGTGTACACCGACCACTCTCCCCTGACCTGGCTGCACCAGATGAAAGGAGCCAACGCCAAGCTCCTGAGGTGGAGCCTGCTCCTGCAGGACTATGACATGGACGTGGTCCATGTGAAGGGAAGTGCCAACCTGACAGCGGATGCGTTGTCCCGGAGAGGGGACCCTGAACTTCCCCTGGTCACTGGGCAGAGTGACCCCGCTCAGTTCAGTCTCGAAGGGGGGAGAGATGTGATGCAGTAGGGACTGTCTGTGTGGGGAGTGGGAGAGCAGGGGAGGACTTTAGGAGATGGACGATGCCAGAGCCTGTAACCTGAGCTAGGTAAGGGAGGGGAAAGGTCAACACCTTTGCCCGAGCCTGTAACCTGAGCTAGGTAAGGGAGGGGAAAGGTCAACACCTTTGCCCGGGAAGGGGACAAAGGAAGGGAGTGGCAGGAGGGAAGCAGTTTAAGTTTGGGCTTGGGGCTGTGTGGGCGGAATTCAGGGTATCCTAGCTAGGATCCAAGCACCCTGAAAGCCCAGAAGGACTCGGTGGAGGGGTCCTGACTGTGCCTGCAAGCTCTGCTGTAACCTGTGTTCCTGTTGTCCAATAAACCTTCTGTTTTACTGGCTGGCTCAGAGTCACTGTGGGTCCCAGGAAGAGGGGTGCAGGGCCGGACTCCCCCACACTCCGTGACACTAACATAGTTCCTATTTTTAAGAAAGGGAAAAAACGTGATCCGAGTAACTATAGGCCTGTTAGTTTGACATCTGTAGTATGTAAGGTCTTGGAAAACATTTTGAAGGAGAAAGTAGTTAAGGACATTGAGGTCAATGGTAAATGGGACAAAATACAACATGGTTTTACAAAAGGTAGATTGTGCCAAACTAACCTGATCTCCTTCTTTGAGAAGATAACAGATTTTTTAGACAAAGGAAATGCAGTGGATCTAATTTACCTCGATTTCAGTAAGGCATTTGACATGGTTCCACATGGGGAATTAATAGCTAAATTGGAAAAGATGGGGATCAATATGAAAATTGAAAGGTGGATAAGGAACTGGTTAAAGGGGAGACTACAACGGGTCATACTGAAGGGTGAACTGTCAGGCTGGAAGGAGGTTACTAGTGGAGTTCCTCAGGGATCAGTTTTGGGACCATCCTGATTAAATCTTTTTATTACTGACCTTGGCACAAAAAGTGGGAATGTGCTAATAAAGTTTGCGGATGACACAAAGCTGGGAGGTATTGCTAACACAGAGAAGGACCAGGATATCCTACAGAATAATCTGGATGACCTTGTAAACTGGAGTAATAGTAATAGGATGAAATGTAATAGTGAAAAATGCAAGGCCATGCATTTAGGGATTAATAACAATAATTCTTGTTATAAATTGGGGACACAGCAGTTGAAAGTAACAGAGGAGGAGAAGGACTTCGGAGTATTGGTTGATCACAGGATGACTATGAGCTGCCAATGTGATATAGTCGTTACAAAAGCTAAAGCAGTTTTAGGATGCATCAGGTGAGGTATTTCCAGCAAAGATAAGGAGGTGTTCGTACCAGTATACAAAGCACTGGTGAGACCTCATCTGGAATACTGTGTGCAGTTCTGGTCTCCCATGTTTAAGAAGGATGAATTCAAGCTGGAACAGATTCAGAGATGGGCTACTAGGATGATCCGAGGAATCGAAAACCTGTCTTATGAAAGGAAACTCAAAGAGCTTGACTTGTTTAGCCTAACCAAAAGAAGGTTGAGGGGGAGATATGATGGCTCTTTATAAATATATCAGAGGGATAAATATTAGGGAGGGAGAGGAATTGTTTAAGCTTAGTACCAATGTGGACACAAGAACAAATGGGTATAAACTGGACACTATGAAGTTCAGACTTCAAATTAGACAAAGGTTTCTAACCATTAGAGGAGTGAAGTTCTGGAACAGCCTTCCAAGGGGAGTAGTGGGGACAAAAGACATATCTGGTTTCAAGACTAAGCTTGATAAGTTTATGGAGGGGATGGTATGATGGGATAGCCTAATCTTGACAATTAATTTGGCAATTGATCTGTGCTTATCAGCCGGTAAGTATGCCCAGTGGTCTGTGATAGGATGTTAGATGGGGTAGGATCTGAGTTACGACAGAGAATTCTTTCCTGGGTGCTGGCAGGTGAGTCTTGCCCACATGCTCAGGGTTTAGCTGGTCGCCATATTTGGGGTCAGGAAGGAATTTTCCTGCAGGGAAGATTGGCAGAGACTCTGGAGGTTTTTCGCCTTCCTCTGCAGCATGGGGCACGGGTCACTTGCTGGAGGATTCTCTGCAGCTTGAGGTCTTCAAACCACAATTTGAAGACTTCAGTAACTCAGACATAGGTTAGGGGTTTGTTATAGAAGTGGGTAGGTGAGGTTCTGTGGCCTGTGTTGTGCAGAAGGTCAGACTAGATGATCATAATGGTCCCTTCTGACCTTAAAGTCTATGAGCTTCCTGGCAGCAACCTACAGGGGAGGTGGCTTTAGAGGAGGTTGGGGACTGGCAGTGGGGGAGGGGCAGTGGGGCTGTCTCTCCTTCCCCTCATGTCAATGAGCCCCTCCCTGTGGTGTCTGGGCCTCACCCACCAACATTCACTGTCCCGATCCCAGCAACGAGTCCCTGAGCACCGTGAGCCTGTTTCCAGGGCTGATTTGATGATGATTCGCCCCCAGCCCTGATTCCTGGCCCTGCGCTGCCCGGGCGGGCAGGAGCCGGCACTGCTGCAGGCTGGGTCGGGTCAGTTCCCCTTGCGGGAATAGAACCAGCGTCCATCCGTCGGGGCAGGGGGAGGGGATGAAACAGCAACTTTGTGATCACCCCACCCCCAACTCAGCATCAATCATCATTGTCAGTCCCGGGAGGAGGGGAGGGACATTTTAGTGGCTGGGGAGTGGGGTCCCCCACTTCCCTCGCTGAATCAAACCAGGGGCACTAATACTGACAGCCCAGACTCGCTCTGAGATCACCAGTGGGGGTTGGGAACCACACGGGATCCGTCTTTTTGGGTCCAGTTTTCATGTAGATAGTCTACCTTCTTAGTCCATCTTTCTATCCCTCACCACCAGACGTGCTCCCATCTGTCCACTGCCCTACATCCCCATGGAGCCACATTCCCACGGACCAGTGGTGTCAGTCCCCATGGATTTGTCCATCACCCTCTGTCTAGAAGAACTGAACCCATCAATTCTGTCTGCAGGGATCATCCCCCTCCAAATGGCCCGAATGGCCCCGTGGGCATCTGAGCGGGGAGCCCTGTTCCCTGGGGGATGAATTGTTCCATTTCTCCCGCTCACCTTTTCCATCTGACTCCATCATGGGGGTGGGATCTGGCTGCTGGGGCCCAGCTGGGTCAGTTCACTTGGTGGGATTAAAATGAGCTTCTGCTGGGATGGGGGAGGGAGGGAACTGAGTACCCAGACCCTACAGGGAAGCCGCTGAAACAGTGACACTGCTCGGCCCATGACCTGGCGTTTCTTTCTGCTTTAATTGTCCGGGCTGGTGGGGAGTGAATTCAGTGCTGGGGCTGGGACCGGCTGCGCAGCCCCTGAGCCCAGACTCCTCTGTGTGTCCCTAGAGCAGGGGAAGGAAGTGGAGCATCCCCCTGGGAAAGGTCCCTGCTCTGCAGCTCCAACTGGAGGCAAGGATCCTGCCTCCCTCGGCCTCTAACCTCCAGCAGCTGCTGCTCCCCCTTGCTGGGGAACCCAGCAGTGATTCTGTCCCTGCCCCTCAGCCGGGCGTCCGCTCTGCTGGGTCCAGGGCTCAGGGCAGAGCCTGACTCTGAGCTTCCCATTGTCACAAAGACCCCCCGATCAGGGGGGTGAACAGGAATAAAAATGAGGCTGCTTTTGGAGGGGCAATTTGTGTGCACCCCTCCCCAGCCAGAGGAGCTGGCTCTGCCCCCCGGAGCAGTTCTGTGCTCCAGCCCCACTGATTCAGGGGGCCCCTGCTCCTGCTTCCCTCTTTGCACATGCCCTGCCCCTGAGGGTCCATCTGGGTGTGGGGCTGGGAGCGGGGATACTGAGCCGGGCCCCTCACCTGCTACCACCAGCTCCACAGGGTCGCTGGGATATGACCAGGTGAACTGGTACCGTTTGTCATGATAATAGCAGCTGTAGCTCCCAGCATCTCTCCGGCTCACGTTGCGGATGGGAAACTCAGCCAGGTTCCCAGCCGGTTCCACGTCCTGCAGCGCGATCGGGTTTCCATCTTTATACAGAAGGAACCTCGTGTTCTGGTGCCGACTCCGACACTGGACGGTCACGGGTCTCCCCAGGGTGACCCTCCCGCTGGGGCACAGGGAGATGGAAGGTTTGGGGTAGATGAGCTCTGCAGCGAGAAGGAGACAGGCCATGAGACAGACCCCGGCACAGTCACTGCACCCCTGTACTTGCCACACGGTTCCAGAGACGAGCCCTTGGGAGAAAACCCAGCCAGAGGAACCTCTCCGAGATCCCAGAGATTCCTGGAAGCTATGCCCAAAACTGCCTAAAATCCAAAGCACCTCTCTGTACCTGTCTATCTCCTTAATGGGGCCCCGCAGGCTGGGAACCAGGACTCCTGGGTTCTATCCCTGACTCTGGGAGAGGAGTGAGGTCTAGTGGTTAGATTGGGAGAGGGCTGGGAGTCAGAGGTCCTGGGTGCTGCACAAACATGCTGAGTAAAATCCCCCACCCTAAAGCCAAGTCCTGACGATCCAACCAGACACAAGGTGCAGGAGGGATGATTATTCCCCATTCAGACAAGGGGAAATGGAGGCAAAGGCAGGTTAAGTGACACCCCAAGGCATGTCCCATCTGTCCAGAGACCCCCATAACGGTCTGGCTGGGCATGGGGCTGGGAGCAGAGACACTGAGCTGGGCCCCTCACCTACTACAATGATCCGCACAATGTCGCTGGGATCCGACCAGTCGGGTGGCTCCGATGTGGAGCAAGATCAGCATGTGTAGGCCCCTCCGTCTTCCCGTCGGGTGCTGGGGATGGTGAATTGACCCCCACCCCCAGCAGCATCCAGCTCCTGGATTTCGATTCCATCTTTATACAGAAATAACCTCCTGGCCTCGCACTGGCAGCGGATGGTGATGGCTCCTCCCAGGGCGATCACCCTGCTGGGGCTGATGGAGATGGAGGGTCCGGGTGCAGGGACCTCTGCGTTCACACACAAACAGGAGTGAGATGGGGAGACACAAACCCCTCCCCGTGTGTCTGTAACCTGCCCTCAATGCTCAGCCCCAGGGACAGCGCCAGGGCTAACAGACACCTCACTGCATCCACAGGGAACCTGTGGGCTGGGTTCTGATCTCAGCCCCCAAGGGTCAATCCAGAGTCACCCCTGATTGCACTGGGAGTAGGGCCAGATTCTGATCTCAGCCCACCAGTAGGGTGACCATATTTCCCTATGCTGAATATGAGACACCTGGTAAAATTACTCGTATTCAAATGAGTTCAATGACAATCAATCAGAACTATGCCGTACAAAGACTCAAATTAACATCAAGTTGACTGAGCCCCTGTTAAAAAGAAATTCTGTGTAGCTGGATTCTTTTTACTGACCTTTATCTTTAAGGCTTTAGCGTTCACATGGGGAGGGGTGACACACACACACACACCCCTATGCCCCCCTACAGGAAGAAGTTACACACAAACACACACACACTCCCGTACCCCTCTCTTACATGGGGGGGTGCTGGTGACTGACCGACCTGAACCTCCCTGCCCAGCACTCTCCACCCTCCATGCCTGGGTGGGCCTCTGGGGATGGATCTGCCTCTCCTGACACCTGGTGCCTTGTCTTCCCAAAGCAACGTGTGAGGGCGCAGAGACACAGGGTCACATGCCACCCCCCACCCAGATTTCTGCCAGGGTTCACACCGGAGTGTGGCCAGCAGCAGCCTCTCAGCCCTGTGCGGGAGGGAAGGGACAGGAGCTGCTTCCAGCCACCGGGGAGGAGTGGGAGTGGGGTAACGGGGGAGGGATGACCTGGCCCTTGTTTTTGCAGAGCTCATCCCTCCTCCTCTCCCCCATGGCTGGAAGCAGCTTGTCCCTTCCTGCCTGCACAGTGTGGAAAGGCAGCGAATGCCCCCAGGCTGCTGCTGGCCACCGACATAACCCAGCCGCCTCCTGTCCCCCAGCTACAGCATGGGCAGGAAGGGGTTCAGCTGTAAGGCTGCATTGTGCCCCAGGGCCCAGGGAACCTGCCTGCAGGGGCCTCATTGAGCCCGACCAGAGAGGTGGCTCAGCAGGGGATGGTGCCCAGGGGACGGAGCAGCCCCTCGCTCCCTGGGGGCAGGACCCAGGGCGAGGGGGTGGGGGGATGAAGGGGGTGCTAAACCCCTGCCTGGGGGGCTCCTGTGAAGCCTGAAGCTTCAGGGTGTGAACAGGCTGGAAAATCGCTTTCCCCCATCCAGTCCTGAACAATAAAGTTTTCCCTGCTCCACAGATACTCACGTCTGGACATCCCGCTCTGCCCGGCCAGCCAGCAGCCTGGAAAGGAGATGAGTCATTAGGGACCAGATCCCAGAGTGACTCAATATTACACCCTGGGCTCTGATCCCCACCTGCCCACCCCATGAGCACATGCCTTGGGCTCTGATCTTCCCCATGGGCACATGCCCTGGGCTCCGATCTCCTCTATGGGCACATGCTCTAGCTTTATCCGATACTCACCGAGGAGGAGGACGGTGAGAACAGATGCCATGATGGGGGCAGCCAGGGGCCCCTCAGCGCTGCCACCGACACCCTGAAGCCCAGCTCCACTGACCCCCAAATAAGGAACTCAGCTGGTGGCTCCAGCTACAGGAAGTTGATGATGTTTCTTCTCTTCCTGTGTCCATCACACCTTGTCTCTAATCTGCACATGAAATCTAGGGCAGGCAAAGCAAGCAGAGGTCCCTGCAAAACCCAGGAAGCCCTGGGCCCATCAGCCTGGCAAAGCATCAAGCAGCTCACGGCTTGTCTATGTCTCTGTGGGGAAGAGGAAGAGGTCACTCTCTGTGTACCCTGCAGCACTAGGGAAGCTGCATTGGGCTGGGAGCCAGGAGACCACAGGGTCTTGTCTTCAATCTTCCATCGATCACTACAGTAGAACCTGAGAGTTATGAACTGACCAACCAACCACACCCCTCACTTGGAAATGGAAGTGAGCAATCAGACGGCAGCAGAGATAACTTAAAACAAGCCAATACAGAACAGTTCAGTGTCAAACATAAACTATTAATAAAAGCGAGGCAAAGTATAAAAACCAAGATTTGACAAGGGAAGGAAACTGTTTCTGTGCTTGTTTTATTTAAATTAAGATGGCTAAAAGCAGCATTTTTCTTCGGCATGGTGAAGTTTCAAAGCTGTACTAAGTGTTGCCCTCCGGTGCTCGCACATAGCCCTGGGCCGGGCCGGGGCTGCATTAAAGTTGCATCAGCTGCCCAGCGAAAGGGTCCCAATGATCCTCCTTCAATCAGCCCTCTTGTCCCCTAATGCCCCGACCCCCCTACTCACCAGCTCCCCAGGAGCCTTTGTCCCCGGCCCCCAGAGCAGGAGGGAGACAAGCAGTAGATACATTGTGAAGCAGGGTCATTCTCCCAGCCCCCTGACCTGAGCCCCCCACTCCTGCCTGACTCCCCAGCCTGTCCCCCCTCACAGCCCCCCTTCTAGTCATGGCCGCCATCTCCCATCGCTTTCCAAGGGAAGGAAGCCCCTGGCTGTCCTCAGTTGACATGGCCACCCCCGTGCAGCCCTTGCAAGGCGGCCATGCTGCCCCTGGCTAAGATGGCCAACGCCTCAGTCTGGAGGTGGGGAACAATCCTGCCCCCCACCCCAGACTGCCCAGAGGGGCAGAGGGTGGAGGAGGGGTGAATGTGGTATTGGTCCCACAGGCGCCAACTACGTGAGTGCTCTGGGGCTGGAGCACCCACAGGGAAAAATTGGTGGGTGCTCTGCACTCACCGGCAGCCAAGCTCCCCGACCCAACCCAGCTCACCTCCACCTCCTCCTCCTCCCATGAGCGCACCGTGTCCCCATGTCTCCTCCCAGCACTTGCTGCTGCAAAACAGCTGTTTGGTGGTGTAACAAGCTGTGGGAGGGAGGGGGGAGGAGCAGGAATGCAGTGCGCTAAGGGGTGGGAGGTGCTGGGGCAGGGACTTTGGTGAAGGGGTTGGAATGGGGGAGGGGCAGGGGCAGGAGGTGCTGGGGCAGGGGTGGAGTCGGGCGGGGGGAGATCAAGGACCCACCTGCACCAGGAGAAGTTGGCGCCTATGCTTAGGGCTGGGAATGTGGGGCACGGGGGTTTGTGGGGGGGACACTGAGGGGACAGAAAAGAAAATGTAGGACCCTGAGGGGGCTGCAGCTGAGGGGGGATGATGAGGGAGCAGTGACTGGGAAGGCTGCAGGGGGTAGAAGTGGTAGCCCAGGCAGCACTTGGGGATGCTGGCTCCCCCCCTCCCCTCAGACTCCCCAACAATCCTGCCCCCAGCTCTGACCTTGACGAAGGGAGCATGTCTGCCCTCAAACTCCTGTCCCCTATCCTGTCCCCTTTCCCTACAACCCCTCTCCCTAGTCCCCCAACCTACTTCCCTCAAACTCCCAGCTCCCCCCAACTGGGTCCCCCCAAACACCCACCATGGGGGGCCCAGAAGTGCCAGTGGCTAAATCACTCAGGAGACAGGGGGTGGCAGCCACGAGGGTGAAGCCAATTTCTCTTCCCACATCTCTTTAAGGACCTGAGTCCAAAGAAAAGGCCCATGAACCCCATGGCGGGTGGCATCTAGCGGAGAGTCGGGGTGATCAACGCTGAATTGATGCTGATGCTGGGCTGGGCGAGGGGCAGGCTGAGGGGCTGTAAAAGCAGGAGCTAGACAGGGGCTGCTGGGTGAAGGTTTCCAGGTCTCTGGGCCTAGAGAGGGGAGGGAAGAAATCGGGGAGAACAGATGCCCTGAGTGTCAGCCCCGAGGGAAGGGGACCTAAGGAGGGCAGAGAAGGACCCTGTTGGAGAGGAAGGAGCCCAGGTCTGGGACAGGACAAAGGTTGGCTGGTGGTTGTAGGTCCCTGGGGTGGACCCTGGAGTAGCAGGCGGGCCGGGCTTCCCCTACCAGCCACGGGGCAGTGGCTGCCTGGGGCCGTCGTCCAGTGGGACTTTGATACCCTGGATGGGGAGGAGCAGAGCAACCCCATATGCCAAAGAGGGGGTGTGATGTTATCTGATTAAAATATGACCATATCGATCATTGTTGCTACTGTTATATAATTTCAACAAATCTTGTACAAAGTATCCCAGTGAGGTGTGTATGGAGAGGTTTTGTATCTGAAGTTATGAATATTAACCATGTACCTGTGTTTCAGATGTTGGCTCCTATGGTAACAACAGCCAGGCGATTAGCCAGCAGATTGTGAAGGAACCATTCGAGTTGAGTTGCCCATCAAAGAGCACTTAACTCACGATGGACCAGGGGAGATGCCTGTCTGCACGGACTGGCCTTTCCTGGGACTGCCTCTACTGTGACTGAGGGCAGCACGCACGGACATGTGACTCCAGACACCATCTTGTTCCCTGTAATTTCCCATGGGAGAACGATGGGTTTCCTTTCACTTGGCAGAAGCTATAAAAAGCCCTGGAGATATCTCCATTTTGCCTCTTTCCTGCTCACACCTCTGGACTATGAACTATGAGCATCTAACCAAGGACCTGAGGGCCTTCCAGTTATTTGGAAACAACCAGAGATTTAACAAGCCAGAAGTTTATTCCGTCACTGCTACAAGCCTGATAAGAACATAACAGTGGCCACATGGGGTCAGACCAAAGGTCCATCTTGCCCAGTATCCTGTCTTCCAACAATGGCCAATGCCAGGTGCCCCAGAGGGAATGAACAGAACAGGGAATCATCCAGTGATCCATCCCCTGTCGCCCATTCCCAGCTTCTGGCAAACAGTTGCTAGGGACACCATCCCTGCCCATCCTGGCTAATAGCCATTGATGGACCTTGTGAAGGTTCGGTCACAGAGACCTCCTTGGCACTGTCACCTGATGTTCTGAGACTCCCTCTGAGCCCATTTTCCCTGCCAGCTTGGGACTCCAGACCCCTGCCTTGTTGAGCCAGACATGCTAGCCAGCTGCAACACAGACCCAGGTGTGGTCCACACCACCAAAGCTGCAGACTTTAACCCAAAACTGCTCAGCAGGTCACCTACCTCCAGCACCCAGACATCCAGCTCCCAATGGGATCCAAACCCCCAATAAATTTGTTTTACTCTTTATTGCTTATACAGGATAAACTCATAAATTGTTCTCCCTCTATAACACTGATAGAGAGATATGAACAGCTGTTTGCTCCCCCAGGTAGTAATCACTTACTCTGGGTTAATTAATAAACAAAAGTGATTTTATTAAGTATAAAAAGGAGGATTTAAGTGGTTCCAAGTAATAACAGACAGAACGAAGTAAGTTACCAAACAAAATAAAACAAAACCCACAAGTCTAAGCCTAATACATTAAGAAACTGAAAACAGGTAAATCTCACCCTCAGAGATGTGCCAATAAGCTTCTTTCACAGACTAGACTCCTTCCTACTCTGGGCCCGAGCCTTTCCCCAGGTACAGCCCTTGTTAGCTCCAGCTCAGGTGGTAACTAGGGGATTCCTCGTGACTGGCAGCCCTCTTTGTTCTGTTCCACCCCCTTTTATAGCTTTGGCCCAAGGCAGGAATCCTTTGTCTCTCTGGGTTCCCATCCCTCCTTCTGAATGGAAAAGCACCAGGTTAAAGATGGATTCCAGTATCAGGTAGGCAGTGGAGGCTCGCAGGAAAACAGAGCCATCTACAGCCAATTGTCCTAGTCAATGGGAGCCCTCAACATGCTAAACCACCTTTAATGGCCCTTGCTTTGCATAATTACAACAGGACCTCAGAGTTATGCTATATTTCTAGTTTCAGTCCCAGGCTGTCTTGGCTTCTACCAAACCCAGCCAAGCAGGGCACGCTGAGGAAGGCTGGTATGTTACCCGCTGCCCCCCATGTCCCGGCGGTGCCCAGGGCCCAGCCAGATGCAGCAGGACGTCTATTGGGGGGTGGGTCGGGGGGTCCCCTGAGACCCCAGTGGGGGGAAGGGAAGAAACAGCAGAGGGAATTCTGAGTAATGCTCACTCCTATTGCCAGGGGGACGTCATGCAGCCCAAGAAGGGGGGGTTATTGCCCCAGGACTCAGGCACCCAACTGGGCCCAACCCCACAGCCTGGTCCCCCAGATCCTGCTCCCACCCCTGGGATGCCCCCACCAGCTCCCTGGCAGCGACCTGCAGGGCAGGAGGTATCAGGAGAGCTGGGGGTCAGGTGGTGAGGGAAGGGTGGGGGGTTGCACCTCCCCCCAGTGTCTGGGCCCATGCATCAGGAATCACTGCCCCCATCCCACCCAACCAGCCCCAGCTCCCAGGGGCGGCTCCTTAGATACCATGAGCCTGTTTCCAGGGCTGGTTCTATGGTGAGTCCCCTCTCCCAGTACCTGGCCCAGCTGGCGCAGTTCCAGGCTGGGTCGGGTTGGTTCCCCCCACGGTTGTGCTGCACCTGCTCAGCCTGGGTTTGAAGGGCTCCTTGCTGCTGTCCAGGGTTCGTGTCAGGCTCCATGAGCCCTGGGAGTAAGGGCTACACCGGGTCTCCCAGGATCACTCTGGGCATTTCAACACCCCCACTGGAATCTTCTGGTGTGGAAAGAAAGTCCCTGCTTGCAGCTTTCTGTCCAGGCCAGTGTTCCTGACGATGTGAGCATCATGCTCCTTCCCAGAGCACCCTGCGCTGGGGTCAGTGAAACACCCACAGTGACCCACAGGTGCCTGCAACACCCTGGAGAAGTCCCCCTTCCTACTGATGTGTCCATCGCAAGATGGTCCGGGGCAAAAATTGGAACCTGTGTTCCCTCTATTGCCGTGCCACAATTAGGGAATCCCATTGTGCAAAGCCCCTCCGCTATTTCACGCACATTGCTGAGAGTCACGGTCCTTCGCGGCGAGGTGCGATTAACGGCTCCGTGCGCTAGTGTTAACGCGGCACCTGCGGTCGACTTCCCCACTTCCTGCGGATTCACGACTGACCGGGAGCAGTCTGGAATCGCCAGTGTCCACAGAGCGATCACCGGGCGCTTCTCCACAAGAGACGTCTCTCATCTGGGTGTCCTTGCGCTGCAGGGCTGGGGCGAGCTCTGCACGCAGGCCCAGGGAGGGGGCTTCCTGCATCCGACCATTCTGTAGCCGCGGTTCATCGTCCCAGACCGGGTGAGTGGTAACTGCAGATAGTGGGGTGGGGGGGTTGCAAAGATGCCCACCACCAGCACCACCACAGCCACGGCCGGCTTCCTGGTGACTGCCAAGGCCCCTCCAGCAACATCATCATGACCATGGTGCCTGGGCGGTCGCCCACCTCACCCACACTTAAGGCCGGTCCTGCCAGGGTCATCCTTCGGGAAAATGATGCCCCAGGCAAACGTATTTTGGCGCCTTGGCCCCTGCTCTCTCCCCCAACCCCCCAACCTCCATATCACCCCTGGCCCCCGCTGCCTCCCCCCTCATTGCCCCGACTCCCTGAGCTCCCTTCTGCGCATCCACGCAGGCTACTCCAGACCCGCACTCGAGCAGGTACATACATTTCCCTGCTGGATTAATACTCAGTTCACCAGACCCGTGTCACCCGTAAAGAAGAGTTATTCTCACAGGGCCATGCAGCTGCCGGGCGAGGAAGGCAGGGGACTCAGCCAGCTTCCCCAGGCCCCCTCTGGCAGAGAGCTGCACTGCCAGCCCAGCCTCACTTTCCAGCTCTGGGCAATGCCTAGTGGGTCTCAGTGGGAGCACTCGCTGCTGGTGCCTTTCCCACGCAGAGGCCAACTCGCACCCTGGCAGAAATCTGTGGGGGGCCATGTGACCCCGCGTGCCCCCGCCCCACACATCGCTTATCCCAGACCTGCATAACAATGTGATCCCACCACTCAGCGCTTGTTTCCCGAGCCCCAAAGCGACGCTCCACCTCGTGCAGCCTCTCCCTGAATGCCAGGAGGAACCTGGTGTTGTTTCTTTCCATGGCACACAGCAGCTCGGGCAGCTCTGGTTCCTGTTCAGACTGGGAGCTCAGGACATACGGCCTGGCCAGCTGCTCTGCGTTCACAGCAGCAGAGAGCCAGGCAGGATCCATCCTTTCACACCGGGATGGCGGGTGCACCGGAAACAGGGGCCGTTGGAAAATGCCGCGAAACGCAGTCGGAACAGCAGGGGATGCTGGGACAGAAAATAACGCAGCATGGGACGCTGAGCCTGCCCCCATGACGTGCTGCGATTCCCTCCTGCCTTCCCACAAGTCCTAGCTGCAGAAGGTGCCGAGTAGCATGGTGGGATAGCTACCCACAATGCACTGCTCTCGCTGTCGGCGCTGGAGCATCAAACGTGGAGGCGCTCTGCCGGCAGAGGAAGCACAGTGTGAACGTGCAATAGCGATGTGATCATGGCGCTTTTTGTGGATAACACTCTGCAGTGTAGACAAGGCCCAAACATCAGAGGAGTCAAGTTCTGGAGCAGCCTCCCAAGGCTCATAACTGGCTTCAAGACTGAGCGTGAGACGTTTCTGGAGGGGACGGGATGAGGAGATATCCCACAAGGGCATGGAGCCAATCCGCAACTGCTAGCAGCAAATCTCTCCAACGGCCAGAGACGGGACACTCGCTGGGGAGGGCTCTGAGTTACTACAGAGAATCCGCCCCCAGGTGTCTGGATGGTGGGTCCTGCCCACGTGCTCAGGGTCTAACTGGTTGCCGTATCTGAGGTCAGGAAGGAATTTCCCTGCCCCAGGTCAGATTGGCAGAGACCCTGGGGGGGGTTTACCTTCGTCTGCAGCCTGGGGCGCGGGGCACTGGCAGGTTTAAACTAATGCCAGTGCTGGATTCTCTGTAACTTAAAGTCTTTAACCCATGATTTGAGGCCGTCAGTGACTCAGCCGGACACTGGGGGTCTGCTACAGGAGTGGGTGGGTGAGGCTCTGTGGCCTGCGATCAGCAGCTCAGACCAGATGATCAGGATGGACCCTACTGGCCTTAAAGTCTGTCGCATCCTGTGGGCCGGCGCCCCATGACTGTGGGGGTCTCTTACCACGGGGCCCCCCAGTTCACGTTGATTGCAGCATACATGCTGGGCTGGGCAGGCTCCGGGGAAGGGGGCTTGGCCCCCCGCTTGGCCTGCAGCACCTGGTTGTCCAGCTCGGCGTAGGTGAGTCTGTCGGCACCAGGGTTGGGCTCCTGAGGATGCAAGGGGAGAAAGTGACTGGAGTGTGTGTGTGTGTGTGTGTGTGTATAACCAACCCCCACCACACACACACATTCACACAGACCAGGGCTTGTCCCCTCCAGCAGGGGGTGACAGGGACATACACATGCACACACGCACACACACACCTCTGCAATCCCAGCTGGCGATCCTGTGATGAAGTGGGAATGTTCTTAATGTTTTTTCTGAATACTGTGTGGGTGCCTCAGTTTCCCCTATGCATTTCTCAGGTATCTAGGTGGGGCAATCAGGGTGTAATTGTTGCAGAGCCCAAGAAGGCCCCTGTGATGGTGTCTGCACAGAGAATGGCCGACACTCTGTCTCCTGGCAACTAATGGCCTGGGCCGCTCCCCTGCAAAGATGCCAACTGAAGGTGTTGGAGAACAAAGAGATCAGGTGACCTCTTGGCCTGGGAAAGAGACAAAGCCCAGAGCAGGAGGGGTTGGAGGGGGTGTCAGTCTGGGGCTGGCTGGGGACGAGGAGTGAAGTGCAGACATGAGTGTCTGACTCACTGCCCCCAGAATGGACCCGGCTGAGGGGTCCTGTTCTCTGTACCTACAAGCTCTGTTTTAGACCGTGTTCCTGTCATCGAATAAACCTCTGTGTGACTGGCTGGCTGAGAGTCACGTCTGACTGTGAAGTGGGGGCGCAGGACCCTCTGGCTTCCCCAGGACCCCGCTGGGGCGGGCTCGCTGTGGGAAATGCACGGAGGGGCAGAGGATGCTGAATGCTCCAAGGTCAGACCCAGGAAGTGAAGCCGTGTGAGCTTCTTGCCCTGGAGACAGTCTTCTCCAAGGGAGAGGAGGCTCCCCAAAGTCCTGACTGGCTTGGTGGGGAGCAGTTCCAGAGCATCACCCGGGGACTCCGTGATCGATCCCATAAGCCCCTCCCAGCAACCTGACTCCCACCCCAAAATACTGAGTGTGCCAGATAAGCTGAGTGGGGCCCATGTGGGTCAGGGTTGGGGGTCAGGCCCCATGGGGGAACAGAGGACACTTACCAGGGTCTGCGGCTCTTTCTCGTCATCGATGGAGGAGTCTGCGAAACAGAGACACCAGCTGAGCTGCACCCCCGGCCAGCCCAGAGCAGAACCGCACACCCAGCTCTGACCCCTGTATCCAGCCAGGGGGTTCAGAGCCCAGCACAGCCACCCATCCCCCACCCCACAGCATGGGCCAGGGTCATTAGTTCCATGTTACAGAGAGGAAAACTGAGGCACAGAGATGGCAGCAGAGTCTAGGGAGTTATGGCGGGGCAGGGGGGCTGGGAATCAGGATGCCTGGGTGAAGTGAAGGGGAGACACACAAAGCTCCAGGCCTGGGGGGAGAAAGGGGGACACACAGAGGGAGTCCCTGAACTAGAGGGGGAGGGGAGGCTGGTGGGGAAAAAGGCAAGAAGCTTAGCTGACACCGGCTACCTCTGGGGCCCTCTGCTTAGTGCCACCCAGCAGCAGCTGTAAATCAGGCCCTGCCCCATATGGGTGGAGCCCCCACAAGCTCCACCCCTCTCCAGGGGTCCTGCCCCACCCTGGTATCTCCTTGGTTGTGTTACTCACAGATCGAGTCTTGCTGATCCGGGGCCTTCAACACCCCCAAGGGGCTGGTGCTAAAAGAGAGAAAATCCACTTGTAAATGTCATATCCCCCCATCCGCAGGGAGATTCCCCATCACTCCCAGAGAGTCCCCCATCCTGCCTCACGGAGCAGCCAAGCTGGGGAGCTGCTGGACAGGGAGAGGCAGAGGCTGGAACAGAGGAACAGCTAGGAGCTGTATGGGGGGGGGGGTGTCACTGCTTTCCGGGGTGGGTGGTGGGTGGGGTGACTCCAGCTGTTCTGGGGTCATGCCCCTCCAGTGTCAGCAGGCCCAGAGCATCTCTGAGGAGTCCTGGCCCCCAAACCCCCACTCCCCCCAGAGCCGGGGACAGAACCCAGGAGCCCTGTGACCCCGGCAGGTCGATCAGGAGGGGGAGGATCCAGGTTCGTACCTGCTCAGTCTCGGTGCGGCTCCTTTTCCTGCAGAGGGACACAAACCAGAATCGCCCATGAGCCGATCGGGATCCCCTGGTACCAGTGCCAGCCACTCACCCCACACAGGCAGCAGGGATGGGGGTGCCTGGGGGGCTCCCCTTTGCTCCTGGTGCTGAGCCTGGATCCCTGCTGGGCTGGGCCTGTCCAGCAGGGGGCAGCACAACACCATAGCTCAGTGGCTCTAAAAAAATTTTTATTGATGATCCTTTTCACCCAGCAAACCTCTGAGTGCGACTCCCCTTATATATTAAAAAGTGTTTAATTTATTTGTATTTATGTATTTAACACCATTATAAATGCTGGATGCAAAGCAGGGTTTGGAGTGGAGGCTGACAGCTCGTGACCCCACCATGGAGAAACCTTGCCATTCCCTGAGGGGTCCTGACCCCAAGTTTGAGAACCCTGCCATAGCATGCACGAACCTGATCCACAGGCCAGTCAGCTCCCCTGGCACCCCATGAACCTGAGGGGCTCAGTGCCGGTGGCTCCTTATACAGGGACCCCTTCACCTGGTGCTGAGATGCAGCCACCTCTGGGGAGGGGTGTGGCGACTGGTTAAATGCAGCCCCTCTGGGGCGGGACAGCTGTGTGCACAGGGATTACCCATGCAGCAGAACCCCCTGGTGAGCCCCTGAGCCCACCCATAATTGACTTTCCCGGCACAATCCCCCATCCAAGCTGTGACCCCATTCCACCCTGCTTAGTGGCAGGTTTAACCCTTCCCTCGCTGGGCAGGGCACTCACTGGCTCGGATTTTTCTGAAGCAGACGAAGGCCACAAGGACGAAGAAGAGGATGGCGGCCACTGTGCTCACCCCGGCGATGATGGGCCAAGTCAGAACCAGTGGTTTTGATTCACCTGGGAAACAGCAGTAGGCTGTGAGCGGCTGGTCTGTTTCCCTCACCCCTGGCAGTGCCCAAGGGGCTGGGACACCTCAGGGCGCAGGCAACAGAAAATTCTATGGGGAGGATGTTGGGGGGTCCCAGGGAATCAGGTGAGATCAGAGCCAACAAGATTTGGGGGATTGGTTGCATTGGGGGTGCTGGGCCTCAGGGTGAGGGGCTCAGTAGGGGGCACTCTCCCCATCCGTCAGGGCTGACCCCATTGCCCCAGTACGGCGCTAGGGGGCACTGTCTGATCCAGCCTGGCTGTCATTTCTAAGGCATTTCACCCCCTTCCTCATGGCCACACCGGCTCAGGCCAACAGGCCCATCTAGCCCGGTATCCCACCCACCTCCCATGCTGGCTCTCCTGGTGGCTTTGCAGGGAGCTCCAGGCCCCTCCTCACACACATGGCCACTAATGGGCCCAGCTGCCCCCAGAGGAAGCCTCCGGCTGCCCTGTTAGTAGCTGGTTTGTGTCCGAGCAGGAGGCTTTGCTCCCCTCCCAAATCAGTCTGCGGGGGGATGGGGGAGTCACTGACCCTGAAAAAAGCCTCCATCCCTCCCATTGGGCAACCACTGGGAGAACCTGCCCCATAATCTGTGACTCAGTAGATTCCACCCCAGCCCGGTACCTGGCCCCGTGCTGCCCGGGTGGGTGGGAGCCGGCACCGCTCCAGGCTGGATCAGGTCGGTTCCCTCTGCGGGAATAGAATCAGCGTCTGTCAGGGTGGAGGGAGGGGCTGAAACACCAACTCAGATATAGCCCCCCACCCTTCACAACCAGTGGTGGATCAGACGCCGGGCAAGCAGGCTGCAAGAAGCCCCAGCACCCCGACCTTGGTCCCCCACAGAAGCACGAGGGAGTGGGAGGGGGCAGGGGAAGCCTGAGCACTAGGACGGGAGGAGGTCTCACTACCTGCAGTGGTCTCAGGGCTGGGGGAGCTCTCAGGAAGAGAGTCAGCAAGGCATCTTTATCCCCATTCTACAGGGGGAAACGGAGGCACAAACAGATTCGCATTCTTTAGTGAGCTCCCAGGGGCAGGGACTCTCTTCACTCTGTGTTTATGCAGCACCTGGCACAATGGGGCCCTGATCATGATGTGGCCCCTGCATGCTCCCTCAGCACAAGGGCTGCAGCGCTATTGAGGCCAGCGTTTGCAGAGGTCTTCGCTAACTGTGGGCATCTCAGATTGTGGGCACGTGGCCTGAGATTCCCCCAAGATTGAGGCCCTCCCACAAGGAAGGACACTTCTTAAAACTGCAATGTGCTCCCATGACACAGAGTCTGTGGTCGTGCCAGAAGCTGGTCCAGATCTCCTGGGTCCCACCCTAGCACCATGTCCACCAAGCCACCGCTCCTCCTGCAGCCCCTGCCTCATTCAGCTCTGGTCGGGGCACTGCCTGGGGCGGGGCCTGGAGAACAGAGGGGATGGGATCACGGGATTAAATAGAGACTCACGGTTCCTACACACAAGGGGCAGCATTAAAGTAGCCTCCCTGCCCTGAGTCTCCAGGGGCTGCTGCTCCCCCCCTGGCTGGGGCACCCTGTGACTCCGTCCCTGCTCCCCGGCCGGGCGTCCCCTCTGTGGGGTCAGGGCTCAGGGCAGATCCTGGCCCTGAGTGTCCCATTGGCACCGAGCTCCCGTGAGGGTCTGGCTGGGGGTGGGGCTGGGAACAGGGATGTCTAGCCGGGCCCCTCACCTCTCACCACCAGCTCCACGGGGTCGCTGGGGTCCGACACGGCGAATGGTTCCGATCTGCTGTGATAGGAGCAGCTGTAGCTCCCGCTGTCCTCCCAGCTCAAGTTGCTGATGGGAAACACAGCCCCAAACCCGTCTGAATCCACAGCTGGGAAATGACGTCCCTCTTTATTCAGCACGAACCGCATGCCCTGGCTCTGCCTCCGACACCAGATGGCCATGGCTCCCCCCACAGAGACCCCTCTGCTGGGGATCCCAGAGATATTGGGTTTGGGGTAGCTGGGCTCTGCAGTGGGAAGCAGACAGGCCATGAGACACAGGCCCCGTCACTCAGTCCTGGGGCCTGTCCTCACCCCGCGGCCTCAGTGGTGGGTCAGATCCGGTGGCCCTGGGGACGGGCTCCTGGATGCCTTTTCACAGGGGCCAGAGTTTCCTCTGAGCCCTGGGCTACAGCATGAGACAGGGAACAACCCCAGCCCCTGGGGGCCCAGAGCTCTGCTCCCCAGCGGGTGACAGGACAGGACAGTCTCCACGTCCAGTCACTCCCTGGCTTCTCTGCTGGGAGCCAGGACTCCTGGGTTCTCTCCCTAGCTCTGGGAGGTGTGAAAGTAGAATAAATTATATTGTAAAAATCAAAAGGATTAAAGAAACGCTGTATGTCCCTTTAAGCAGAAATAAGGAATGTTGAGATACAGGTGTCAGGAAAAGAAACATTAAGGCATAAACAATGAGTCCACTTAAGCTAATGGTGGAACATTAGCTGGAGATTGGTAAAAGTTAGTAAGGAAATTAACTATGCATGTCTGGCCTCCGGTAAGCATGTCACTTCTGGTTCCTTTGTCCTCTTGTTAAGTTTGTGCCCTTTTATCTGTGTAAAATAAGGTAGTGTGGGTTTTGCGTGGTGCTCACCTTGTCTGGGTGCATTAGCAGAGCGCTGTGCTAATAAAACAGAGTAGTCTACATCTACAATTTTGCAGCGCTGGTTGTTACAGCTGTATTAGTACAGCTGTATAGGGCCAGCGCTGCAGAGTGGCCACACTTACAGCAACCAGCGCTGCAAGTGGTGTTAGATGTGGCCACACTGCAGCGCTGTTGGGTGGCTTCAAGGGGGGTTCGGGGAACGCGAGAGCAAACCGCAGGGAAGGAGACCTGCTTGCACGGGGGTTCGAGGAACGCGAGAGCAAACTGGGGAAGGAGACCTGCTTCCCCGCGGTTTGCTCTCGCGTTCCCCGAACCCCCCTGCAAACCGCAGGGAAGGAGACCTGCTTGCTCGGGGGTTCAGGGAACGCGAGAGCAAACCGGGGAAGGAGACCTGCTTGATTACCAGAGAGGCTTCCTCAGGTATGCTGCGATACCTGCTTATTCCACGGAGGTCAAGAAAAGCGCTGGTAAGTGTCTACACTTGATTACCAGCGCTGGATCACCAGCGCTGGATCCTCTACACCCGAGACAAAACGAGAGTACGGCCAGCGCTGCAAACAGGGAGTTGCAGCGCTGGTGATGCCCTGCAGATGTGTACACCTCCTAAGTTGCAGCGCTGTAATCCCCTCACCAGTGGTGCAACTTTGTGATGTAGACAAGCCCTCACAAATTGTGAGTCCTGACTCTGACTTTGACAGAGGGGAGTGGGATCTAGTGGGGAGAGCAGGGAGGATTGGAGCCAGGACTCCTGGGTTCTCTCCCTGACTCTGGGAGGAGAATGGGGTCTAGTGGGTGAGAGCAGGGAGGATGGGGGCCAGGACTCCCGAGTTCTGTGCACAGCACCACCCCCGATTTGTAGGGCATGGTGCAAGTCTCTACTATACACTGAGGTTTATAACCTTCAGCTCCGTCCATCACTCCATAACCGATGTGTTGCCTGGGAAAAGCCCCCACCCCACCCCGATCCGCAGTTCCCTCTGGGGGCAGGGATCTCCCCTTCCTCTGCCCCAAATCTCCAGCAGCTGCTTCTCCCCCGTGGCTGGGGAACCCACCAGAGACTCCATCCCCGCTTCCTGGCCGGGTGTCCCCTCTGCTGGGCCCAGGGCTCAGGGCAGAGCCTGGCTCTAACAGTCCCATCTGTGCAGAGACCCGCTGTGGGTCTGTCTGGGTGTGGGGCTGGGAGCCAGGCCACTAAGCCAGGCCCCTCCCTCACCTCCTACAATGATCTCAACGGGGTCGCTGGGATAGGATGAGCGACTCGGTTCCATTATGGAGCGATAGTTGCAGGTGTAGCTCCCTCCATCTTCCTGGCCAACACTGGTGATGGGAAATTCAGCCATTTTCCCTTCAGGTACCACCGACTGCACCTGCTGGTTCGGGTGTCCAGCTTTACGCAGAACGAACTCCATGCCCAGGTACCGACCCTCACAGCGGATGGTGACGTTTCCCCGGAGCGCCACCACTCTGCTGGGGCTCACCCAGATGGTGGGTTTGAGAAATTCATGCCCTGCTTTCAACAAGAGACAGGAGTTAAACAGGGGAGACACAGCCCCCTGCCTCCTCTCACCCCAATTCAGTCCATCGGTCATTCGGCCTCTCTAGGAGTCTGTTGCCTACCAGGGATGGCACTGCCTGCCCATGGGGCTCGGGGGCAGGGGGTTCACTCAGAAGTAGCTTAGGACCCAACTGCATGAGAGATCACCTGCCCCACCCGGCCCCACCTTAGGCCAGCCAGGGGGCCTGACCTGTGCCCCCCAGAAGCTCTGCCCCCCACCCTGTGGTTGGAAATAGACAGGACCGGCTCTGACTTTTTTGCCGCCCCAAGCAAAAAAAAAGAGTGACGCCTCGCCGTAACACCCCACCCTGCGTGAGCGCCGCACCACCCAAAGCCGCACCCCCGAGCGCCTCTCCTCCTGAAGCCCCCGCCCCCCCAAGCGCCACACTACCCGAAACCCCACCCCCCAAGCGCAATGCTGCCAAAGCCCCCCCAGCGCCGCGCCACCTGAAGCTCCACCCCCCGAGTGTGGCACCGCGCAAGCCCCTGCCCCCCCGAGCTGCCAAAGCCCCCCTGCGCCATGATGCCCAAGCCCCCACCCACTTGAGCACCGTGCCACCCAAGCCCCCGTCCCCTCGAGCGCCGCGCCGCCCAAGCCCCCGCCTCCCTGAGCGCCGTGCCACCCAAGCCCCCGTCCCCTCGAGCGCCGCACCACCCAAGCCCCCACCTCCCTGAGCGCCGTGCCACCCAAGCCCCCGTCCCCCCAAGCGCCGTGCCGCCCAAGCCCCCCCCAAGCGCCGTGCCACCGAAACATGCCCCCCCTCCGAGCGCTGCCCAGCGGAAACAAAAACGAACCAAAAAAACCCTCCAGCACCACCTCGCTGAACCAAAAAAAAGAAAACCCGAGCACCCCTCCACCCCAAGGTGCCTCCCCAAGCATGGTCAGCAGGTGCCTGGAGCTGGCCCTGGAAATAGAGTCTGTGAACGGAGGGAGATGTATAGATAAATCTCTGCATTAGGCATCTTCACTTAACTTTCCTATGACTTTGTATTATGGCTCTTCATATAACCTTGTATTGGGTTTATCAATGTGTGACACCCCCACCCCCTGTTTTCATACAACTTTGTATCAAGTCCTTTGATATGGGAACTTTGTATCAAATCCTTATACAGAAACTTTGAATTGAGCATTGGTATAATGCTATAGCCTCTAAGGATAGGTCAGGCAGAAGAAAAATGTCTTTTCCCCAGGAGTAGAATAAGATCTGCCCCCTTTTAATCAATTGCCCTGTTGAATGAACGAGGTGTGAATGAGGAAGGTGTGGAAGGCAGCACCTCCAGACAGTTGCACCCCTTGGAGAGGGGATGGAAGCCAGACCCAAGGACAGTAAAACTTGTGCAGTGGGCTCACTAAAGATCAGACATACTGAGGCCCTTGGAAGTTAGAAGCGAGCACCTTCTTTTGAAAAAAACCCCTTCTTTGAAAATACATGTGGCAGCATTTAGACAATACCCAGAAGGAAGCGCCACGGGTAACCGACTGACACAGACACAGATTTTGCATCTGGTGCAGATTTGCATGAGAGGGGAGCTGCTATAAATGTGAGGTGTCTTGCAGAGGATACCAGGTCTCGTCTTGTCAACATGGGAGCATTGATCCGGATCGGCAGAAGCCCGGCTCCACCCCCTATCTAACACGCCTGGCCAGTGCAGTTAAGGGGAGCAACTAGTTGGTAACAACAAGACGGAGTGTGCTTGTGTGTGTGTGTGTGTGTGTGTGTGTGTGCGTGTGTGTGAGTGTAATATAGGTCAGATGCATATGATACAGTGTTAATTAATACAAGTATCTTAATTAATAAATGTGGCGCTTTGCCTTATCCCCCCTGAAAAGACCCTGTGAAATACTTTAAGTACAACATGACCCAAAGAGGTTGGGGTGCACGATCACCTACCTACCGAGGTGCTAGGGGGTAATGAGGGAGAGCTCAGTGATTTGAGCATTGGCCTCCTGAACCCAGGGTTGTGAGTTCAGTCCTTGAGGGGGCCATTCAGGGAACTGGGATAAAAATCTGTCTGGGGATTGGTCCTGCTTTGAGCAGGGGGTTGGACTAGAAACTCCTGAGGTCCCTTCCAACCCTTATCTTCTGATTCTATGACTTGGAGAACTGGCCAGATGGCACACAGAGCGCCCTGGTCCTTAGCCAGAGCTAACGAGGGATGTGGGACCTCCCGAAGGGGGAAAGTGAAGCACTGAGGGTAGAGCTCAACAGAGCTGGGCCAGAGCCTCTGCCCCAAAGTGGGGAACCTGAGGCACCACCAGCCAGGGCAGTATCCCCCAACCCAGCAGCTGAATTCCAGACAGAGCTGCAGGAGGATCCCTCCCTGGAGAAGCCGAGGGCCCTGGCTGGCCACAGCAGTCCTTCCAGGGGGAGAACCGCTGCGAGCGATTCCTGTGGGAGAAGGGATTCCTGTACTGGAAATGGGCTGGTTTGGGGCAAACTGAACCTTGGAAAGCTAGGAGGTAGTTGGTGGTTCCCCAGAGGTACCGCCGCAAACTGTTGTACTTGGCCCACGATATCCCCGTCAGGGCATCCAGCGCACCAGGCAGAGGCTGCTGCAGAACTTTTACTGGCCTGGGGTCTTTGACACTGTCCGACAGTATTGCAGGTCCTGTGACTCCTGCCAGAGGGTAGGGAAGGCCCGGGACAAGGGTAAAGCCCTGCTGAGACCTTTGCCCATCATAGAGGAGCCTTTCCAGAAGGTGGCTGTGGACATAGTGGGGCCCCTCAGCAGGGTGACCCGGGCAGGGAAGAAATACATCCTGGTGGTGGTAGATTTTGCTATGTGCTACCCCGAGGCAGTGGCCTTGTCCTCTATCGAAGCAGACACTGTGGCAGATGCACTGCTGACCATCTTCAGCAGAGTGGGGTTCCCCAGGGAGGTCCTTACAGACCAGGGGTCGAACTTCATGTCAACCCTGCTCCAGTGCTTGTGGGAGAAGCTTGGGGTCCGACACACCTGGGCCTCGGCCTACCACCCTCAGTCCAATGGGCTGGTGGAGAGATTCAATGGGACCCTAAAGATGATGCTGAAAACATTTATGGACCAGCATCCGCAGGACTGGGATAAGTATTTACCCCACCTGCTGTTCACATACAGGGAAGTGCCCCAGGAATCCACAGGGTTCTCCCCTTTCGAGTTGCTGTGCGGGAGGAGGGTGAGGGGGCCCCTGGACTTGATGAGGGCCTAGTGGGAGGGAAAGACCTCTCCCCACGGGGAATCAGTGGTGGAGTATGTACTGGCTTTCCGGGAAGAGCTCGTGGAGCTCATGGGCTTGGCCAGGGGAAACCTAGCCACGGCTCAGTGGAAGCAGAAGGTCTGGTACGACCGCTCAGCACGTGCCTGCTCCTACGCTATCGGGACCAGGTGATGCTCCTCATCCCTGTGAAGAAGAACAAGCTGCCTGGGATGGCCCCTTCAAAGTCCTCAGGCAGGTAAATGAGGTAGATTTTGTAGTCAAGGCCGTCCCTACCCATACACAAAATATGCAGCTGGGTACGGCACCAGGAAAGCTATGTGCTGCTCCAGCCTCTGCTCTGCCTCTTCCCTCCCCTTCTCTGCCCCAACTCCACCCCCTCCCCATGGCCCCTGCCCGTGCTCCACCCCCGCCTCGCCCCTTTTCATCCCGCCTCGCCCCCACTCCACCCCCTCCCCAGGCCTTGGGAACCAGGGGGGCTGTGAGCGCAGGGGAGGGTGCTGGAGGGTGGATCTGGGTCTAGGGGAAGATCTGGGGGTGGGGGTGGATCTGGGGGGTTCCCCCGGGGGATCTAGAGCCCACGGACGGGCCCTGTTAGCGTTTGTATGAGCTGAAATAAATCCACGTGCTGCCCCCAACCCCGATCCTCACAGCCTGTCGGGGACAGGACTTGGAATCAGGGGACGGTTCCCATCTGCTTCCTCAGACCCCGGGAGCCAGTTTCTGCTCCTAGTTACTCTAAGGTGGGGGACGGGTGGCACAGAAGAATGAGGCCGGGTCTAAGCCCACAGGGGGAGTTTGGGTTGAGTTTCGGGGAACGTTCAAGGCTCAGTTCCTCTTTTCCCCACCCCACACATCCCCTCTCCCATCCTTGATGTTACCATCCTCCCCACAGACTGATACTCACCTCCCCACACCCCACTGTGCCTGGCCAGCCAGCAGCCTGGAGAGGAGACGGCTCATTAGTGACCAGATCCCAGAGTAACTGGATCCTACGTCCTGGTCTCAGATCCCCACCCCCCATGGACACACACTCTGGTCTGAGATCCCACCCCCCATGGACCCACGCCCTGGCTGTCCCCAATACTTACCGAGGAGGAGGATGGTGCGAGCAGATGCCATGAGAGGGCAGTGGGGGGCCCCTCAGTGCTGCCACCAACACCCCGGTGCTGAGCTCCACCAAGCCTGAAGCCCAAGTGCGAGCAGAATGAGGAACTGTGCCGGGGGCTGCAGCCACAGGAAGCCCATGATGTGCTTGGCCCCTTTCTTCTACATCAGATGATTCCTCTGCAATCTCCAGGCCAAATCTACCGTGCTCAGAGCAAAGCCAGATCCCTGCAGCACCCAGAAAACCACATCCCCTCCTGCAGCTGCCCAGCCGCCGCCATCACCTCCCAGCCCCACATGGGAGCTGCCCAGTCCAGGGACCAGCTGGGAATAGAGGAATCTCAGGAGGTGTCAAGAGGTGCCCAGGCTGCCCTGACCTATTCCAACAGGCCCGTCTAGCCTCCCTGGAGCAGCAGCTCAGAGCAGAGGAGGGACACCCCCCCACACACACACACTGTGCCCTCCATGGAGCGACCCTCTCCCATGGAGCGGAGCAGAGGTTCCTTCCTGACCCGGCTGGGCCCAAATCCCACCCTGGAGCATGAGGGTAGAGGGGCCTGGCCAACCTCCTTCTCAGGTAGTGTCACTGCAGACGCGGTTCTTAGTGCAGTGGTGTGAGACAGAGACAGGATAGAAGGTTGTGGGGCTGGGAGGGGTTGTGGTTTCCGGCACCTGTGAGGGGGTCGATGTAGCAGTAAATTTAGACCCTGAGTTGTTAAAGGAGGAACCGGTAAATCCATGAAAAGGGGAAGTTTGCCCAGAGCCAGCACTCACATCCTGTTTCTGGTACTGAAAAAACAACAATGTGGATCCTTGTTGCACTTTAGAGACTAAAATTTAGTGAAACTTGGCATAAACCTGATGCCCCAGCAGCTACCTTGTAATATACCCCAGCTCTGGGAGGAGAGTGGACTCTAGTGATTGGAGAGGAGGCGCTGGGAGCCAGGACTCCTGGTTTCTCTCCCTGGCCCTGACAGGGGAGTGGTGCCTGGTGGTTAGAGCAGGGGGACTGGGAGCCAAGACTCCTGGGTTCTCTCCCTGGCTCTGGTTAGGGGTTGGGGTCTGGTGCTTAGAGAAAAGAACACAGATTAGACCCTGTCCCCTATAGGCCCTGTGATGTTATTGATATAAACTGGAACCATATAGAACATGGTTTGCAACCAAGGTCCTGTAGTGGCACCAAATCGTATGTAATGGGGGTCATATAAGGTGTCTAAGATCAGGTTATGGGTTGCTGGTTATGATTATGCTGTCTGTATGTCTGTATCCTTTTGTAGTTGAAGTTATGAGTATTGGCTGTATACTGTCTGTATTTCAAATTGGTGCTGTAGTTCTGGGAAAAATCCCAGACAAGTTGGTGTTAGCTCTGCCTAGCCTGCTTGATGGCCCATTAAGGACCATCAGCTACACAGTTGACCCATTGAGAGGAGGCAGATACGCCTTGTAACTCAGCAGGGTTGCAGGGACTGGCCCATTTGACTCCAGGCTCCATTTTGCTGTAATTTTCCACAGTAAGGACAAAGAAGTGTTCTTACACCTGGAAGAGTCTATATAAGGCTGACGCCTCATCGCAATCTGGTCTTCAATCCTGTTTCTTACCTCTGGAGGGACTTGGCTACAAACTGAAGCTCTACACAAAGGATTGATGACCCATCCCAGCGGGGGATGTTCTCCAGAGACTTGATTTGACCCTGCAGTTTCTTCCATCACTGCTACAAGCCTGAACTAAGAACTTTGCCATTACTGTATGTAATTGATTCCATTTAACCAATTCTAGCTCTTATCTCTACCTTTTTCCCTTTATGAATAAACCTTTAGATTTTAGATTCTAAAGGACTGGCAACAGCGTGATTTGTGGGTAAGATCTGATGTGTATATTGACCTGGGTTTGGGCTTGATTCTTTGGGATCGAGAGAACCTTTTTTTTTCATTGGGGTGTTGGTTTTCATAACCATTCATCCCTGGGACATGTGGGACTGGTGGTGATACTGGGAGACTGGAGTGTCTAAGGAAATTGCTTGTGTGACTTGTGGTTAGCCAGTGAGGTGAGACCAAAGTCCTTTTTGTCTGGTTGGTTTGGTTTGCCTTAGAGGTGGAAAAACCCCAGCCTAGGGCTGTAACTGCCCTGTTTGAGCAATTGGCCCTGAATTGGCACTCTTAGTTGGGTCCTGCCAGAACCGCATTGTCACAGACCCCGTGTCCCTTCCCCAGCCCATCCCCAGGGCCATGGGTCTGCGCAGCTCAGGGCCCTGGGTAGAGCTCACAGGGGTCGACGGCTGAGCCGAGCTTCCCTCTCCGACCCCAGGATGCTGCAAAAGGGACACGGGGGGGGGGGCAGAGACCAGCCCCCCAGAAAGGGGAGGGGGCAAGAACATGGGGACAGAACTCAAGACAACCCCTTCCCCGGCAGATGCCCCAGCTCTGGCTTCCCAGCTCGTTTGCCCTTCACCCCCCATCCATGACATTCACACATTGGGCCCCTCAGCCCCCTGTTCTGCCCCCTGGGCTTTGTCCCCTCTCCTATTCTGTCCCCCGAGCCTGAGTTCTCTCACGTCCCCCCCTCACCCCATTCAGGTTCCCATTCCCCCAGTTCTGTCCCCCATCCTGTGTCCCTTCACCCCCTGTTGTGTCCCATCATGCCCCACATCCCCTCCCCCTTTTTTCCCCCATCCCCTCACATAGCTGCCCCATCTCAGCAATCCTGACCCCCTGCTTTGCTGTGTGGGGGCAGCTACATGGCCTGCCCCCCCACACTCACCCTCCCCCATCAGTCCATCTTCTACAAAGCCCCCATCTCCCACCTAGCCAGTTCCCCATGAGGCAGGGAGGCTGAGGGGACATGGGGATATGTGGGTCATTAAAGACCAGGCAGCGTGTGGGGCTGAGGGAGGGAAGAAGAATGTGGGGAGAGGGGAAGGGGGGCTGAGACTGAGGGGGCAAGAGCTGAGGGGAGGCTGGGGCAGGACAGTGACATGTGTGTTTCAGGCTGAACCTGCCCCTCTCCCTCCCCCTGCCCATCTCTGCAGGGGTTTTGGCAGAAAACAATCCTGTTCTCCACTCCCAGCCCAGACCCATTGGGGGGGCTACATGGCAAAGTGTGGGGAGCAGAGAAGGGGGGTCAGGAGAGGGCACTGTGGGGCTGGGAATGTGGGGGGGGCAGGAGTATCTAGAGGGGTGGAGAGGAGGAAGAGGGGAGGGGAAGGGGAGGCATGTGGGGGTCATTATGAGGCAGGAAATGTGGGGAAGAGGGAGGTGTGGAGGCAGGAGACGGAGTTGAAAGAAAGTGGGGGACCCAGGACTGAGGGGGCAGGAACAAGAGGGGGATACTGAGAGGGGAAGCTTCTGAGGGGTAGCAATGGCAGCTCCCTTCCAGCTGGCACCATCTGCCCCTCCCCCCTCAGACACCCCAACAATCCTAACCCCCTTACTAACCTTCTGAGGGGAGCCTGTCTGCCCTCAAACTCCTGTCCCCCATCCCAGCACCCTCAACCCCCCTCCCAACACCCCCAACCTACTTCCTTCAAACTCCCGGCGCCTCCCAGCCACCTCCCCGCAAACGCCCGCATGGGGGGGCCAGAAGCAAGAGCGGCTAAATCGCTCTGCGCCCTGTTGTGCTCATGGAGATGCCGTCATAAACATATAGCTAAGGGTAGCATAAAATCCCTCTTTACCCTGTAAAGGGTTAATTTCTCCTTCACCTGTAAAGAGTTAAGAAGCTCAGAGAACCTGGGGGGGCACCTGACCAAAAGGACCCATAAGGGAAGAAGATACTTTCTCATAGTCTCATAGACTTTAAGGTCAGAAGGGACCATTATGATCATCTAGTCTGACCTCCTGCACAATGCAGGCCACAGAATCTCACCCATCCACTTCAATAACAAACCCTTAACCTATGTCTGAGTTACTGACGTCCTCAAATTGTGGTTTGAAGACCTCAAGCTGCAGAGAATCCTCCAGGAAGTGACCCGTGCCCCATGCTGCAGAGGAAGGTGAAAAACCTCCAGGGCCTCTGCCAATCTGCCCTGGTGGAAAACTCCTTCCCGACCCCAAATATGGCGACCAGCTAAACCCTGAGCATGTGGGCAAGACTCACCTGCCAGCACCCAGGAAAGAATTCTCTGTCGTAACTCAGATCCCATCCCATCCAACATCCCATCACAGACCACTACGCATACTTACCTGCTGGTAATCAAAGATCCCATCATACCATCCCTTCCATAAACTTATCAAGCTTAGTCTTGAAACCAGATATGTCTTTTGCACCCACTGCTCCCCTTGGAAGGCTGTTCCAGAACTTCACTCCTCTAATGGTTAGAAACCTTTGTCTAATTTCAAGTCTAAACTTCCTAGTGTCCAGTTCATACCCATTTGTTCTTGTGTCTACATTGGTACTAAGCTTAAATAATTCCTCTCCCTCCCTAAATTTATCCCTCTGCTATATTTATAGAAAGCAATCCTATCCCCCCTCAGCCTTCTTTTGGTTAGGCTAAACAAGCCAAGCTCTTTGAGTTTCCTTTCATAAAACAGGTTTTCTATTCCTCGGATCATCCTCGTAGCCCTTCTCTGTACCTGTTCCAGTTTGAATTCATCCTTCTTAAACACGGGAGACCAGAACTGCACACAGTATTCCAGATGAGGTCTCACCAGTGCTTTGTATAATGGTACTAACACCTCCTTATCTTTGCTGGAAATATCTCACCTGATGCATCCCAAGACCTCATTAGCTTTTTTAACGGCCATATCACATTGGCGGCTCAGTCATCCTGTGATCAACCAATACTCCAAGGTCCTTCTCCTCCTCTGTTACTTCCAACTGATGTGTCCCCAATTAATAACTAAAATTCTTGTTATTCATCCCTAAATGCATGACCTTGCACTTTTCACTATTACATTTCATCCTATTACTATTACTCCAGTTTACAAGGTCATCCAGATTATCCTGTATGATATCCTGGTCCTTCTCTGTGTTAGCAATACCTCCCAGCTTTGTGTCATCCGCAAACTTTATTAGCACATTCCCGCTTTTTGTGCCAAGGTCGGTAATAAAAAGATTAAATCTGATTGGCCCCAAAACCGATCCCTGAGGAACTCCACTAGTAACCTCCTTCCAGCCTGACAGTTCACCTTTCAGTACGACCCATTGTAGTCTCCCCTTTAACCAGTTCCTTATTCACCTTTCAATTTTCATACTGATCCCCATCTTTTCCAATTTAACTAATAATTCCCCATGCGGAACTGTGTCAAATGCCTTACTGAAATCGAGGTAAATTAGATCTACTGCATTTCCTTTGTCTAAATAATCTGTTACCATCTCAAAGAAGGAGATCAGGACCCATAAGGGGAGAAGATACTTTCAGATCTGTGGGGGAAGGTTTTGGTCTGTGTCTCTTGGAGCCAGCCAGGAAACCAGGCAGGGAAATTCCATCTCCTTAAGCGTATCTGAATTAAGCATCTAGACTTGCAGAAATAGTAAGTAATCGCAAGGAAACGTGTTAGGTTACCTTTTGTTTTAGCTTGTGAATTTTCCCTGTGCTAAGAGGGAGGTTTATCCCTGTTTTGTAACTTTAAGGTTTTGCCTAGAGAGGAAATCCTCTGTGTTCTTGAGTCTTTTCTTACTCTGTAAAGTACTTACCGCCCTGATTTTACAGAGGTGATTCTTTTTACCTTTTCTTTAATTAAAATCCTTCTTTTAAGAACCTGACTGATTTTTTCATTGTTCTTAAGATCCAAGGGGTTGGGTCTGTGTTCACCTGTACCAACTGGTGAGGATATTATTCTCAAGCCTCCCCGGGAAAGGGGGTGAAGGGGTTTGGGGGGATATTTTGGGGGAGGTAGGGCTCCAAGTGGCCCCTCCCTGAATATTTGTTTAAATCACTTGGTGGTGGCAGCAATATTAAGGCTAGAAAGGAATTTGTGCCTTGGGGAAGTTTTTAACCTAAGCAGGTGGAATATAAGCTTAGGGGGTCTTTTCTGCAGGTCCCCACATCTGTACCCCAGAGTTCAGAGTGGGGAAGGAACCCTGAACCGATGCAATAAAAAGCCCAAGGTGCGAACATGCCCCAGCCCCTTCCCCACACTGAACAGGGTTAAAGACAGGGTGGGGTCCAGAGCCTGCAGCCTGCTCAGCCCCACGGCAAACCCCCCACTGTCCCCTGGGACCGGATGTTACAGATCCAGCAGAGCAGGAACCAGGGGAGCCGTGGCAGGCGCCGTGTGAAACGAGGGTTTTATTCCAGCCTCGGCCCCGTTCGCTGGAGCGAGTCTCTAGCCGGAAAATCCCCCGGGTTTGGGCGTCTCCCTGCTGGCCCCGGAGACGCTAGCGACTGTCCTGGGGGAGGCAGAGGAGCCAGCAGAGCCGGGCTGGAGCCGGCGTCGCCGCGGCTGCTGTTAAAGTCCGACCCCGTTTCCTCCCAGGCTGGGGTTCAGCTGGGGGAGGGGCAATGGCATTGGGGTCCCTCTCTATGGCCGCTCTGCTCAGGATGCCTCCACGGAGCAGGATTCGTAGCGGTGAGTTGAGCGCCCCTAAAAGGGGTGGTGGGCAGCACAGCCTGTCCCCACAATATTTTATCCACTAATGAGGCCTTGTTTCCAACACCCCAGTTTTGGGTCACAGATTTCTGCTTCCCCACTTCTCCCGTGTCTCAGGTGGGCCCCAGTCCAGCCCGTGGGTTCTGTCCGGCGGCCGCTCAAGTTGGACTAATCCCGTCTTTCTGTCTCGCCAGCTTTCCCCCCAACGTTTGTTCGTCCAGGTTCTCGTGACGCTGCCTGACCTTCTCACTCACCTTCTTCGGCTGAACCCACCACGAGGGGACATTTCAAGGCTCTGGTATCACAGCTCCTTGGGGTGGGGAGATTTGGGGGACAGAGCAGAGGAACAGGAAGTTCTGGGGATTTATACAATAGAAATGCAGAGTGGGGGAGGTCTAGGGAGAAAGGGGCTTCCATCCTGGGGTGCAGCAGTTGGATCAGGAGCAGTCTGGGGGGCAGGATGCTTGAGGCAGGGATGTTAGAGGGCAGGGGGATTTGTGCCAGCATCTCAGCCCCCCAAGGGGAAGCGGCTCGTTCCCTGGGGAGATTCTCTTCTCTGTACAGCCAGATCCAGGTTCCTGGGGGTGAAGAGAGATGGCGGGTTAGAGGGGCCCATGTCACCCTGCACCCAGGCCCTGGGGGGAGCAAGGGACACAGAAGGGGTGGTCACCTCACCTAGGGCACCCCTCTCAGGTAGCTGTGTCATGGTATAATTCCCCACTCTGAACCTTAGCATCCAAAAGATGGGGTACCAGCATGAATTCCTCTAAGCTCAATTACCAGCTTAGTACTTGTAGCACTGCCACCAACCAGGAATTCCAGTGCCTGGTACACTCTGGTCCCCCCAAAACCTTGCCCAGGGACCCCCAAGACCCAGACCCTCTGGATCTTAACACAAGGAAAGTAAACCCTTTCCCTCACCGTTGCCTCTCCCAGACTTCCCCTCCCTGGGTTACCCTGGAAGATCACTGTGATTCAAACTCCTTGAATCTTAAAACAGAGAGGAAAATTCACCTTTCCCCTCCTTCTCTCTCCCCCACCCAGACTCTCCCTGAGAGATAAAGTAATCCTAACACAGAGAGAAATTAACCTCTCTCTCCCCCTTCCCTCCTTTCTCCCCACCAATTCCCTGGTGAATCCAGACCCAGTCCCCTGGGGTCTCACTCCAGAATAAAAAACCAATCAGGTTCTTAAACAAGAAAAGCTTTTAATTAAAGAAAGAAAAAACAGTAAAAAATTATCTTTGTAAATTTAAGATGGAATATGTTACAGGGTCTTTCAGCTATAGACACTGGGAATACCCTCCCAGCCTAAGTATACAAGTACAAAGTAAAATCCTTCCAGCCAAATACAGATTTGAACTCCTTCCAGCCAAATACACATTTGCAAATAAAGAAAACAAACATAAGCCTAACTCGCCTTATCACCTAGTACTCACTATTTTGAATCTATAAGAACCTGTATCAGGGAGATTGGAGAGAAACCTGGTTGCATGTCTGGTCCCTCTGAGCCCCCAGAGTGAACAACAACCAAACACTAACACCACACACACACACACACACAAACTTCCCTCCCTTAAGATTTGAAAGTCTCCTGTCCCCTGACTGGTCTTCTGGTCAGGTGACAGCCAGGCTCACTGATCTTGTTAACCCTTTCCAGGCAAAAGAGATATGAAGTACTCCTGTTCTATTAACTCTTACTATCTGTTCATGACAGGCTGTAATAGGCCTCGGCCAGGATCAGCCCCAGGACGAGCAGGACCATGGCGCTCAGCACCAGGCGGGTGATGTTGGCGTGGGTGACATCCAGGTGCCTGGGGGGGGCTGCTGCGGGGGAAGGGTAGAGTTACTTAGGGGCTCAGATGGGAAAATCAGCAGCTGGCGCTGCCCTCGGAGCAGAGCCACCAACCCCCCCATCCAGCAGGTCTGGCCCAGCCCCTCTCTAGGGTCCCGCAGGTGCTGTGGCTCTGGGGCCTCCTCTGGACCCCTCAGGGGAGGCCACATCCTGATGCCCTGGGGGGCTGAGCCTCAGCTTCCCTGGAGAACAGGTCACCTGGGTAGTTGAACTTCCCCCGAGCCATTCAGCTCCTCGTAGTGCCCCTCTGCCCACCCCCACAGGTACCTCTGCCCCGGCCTGTCTGCTGCGCTGTGAGCCCCTCCCCGGGGTATCTCGGCTCCTATCACACACAGCCAGGCACTGCGCACAGGGGGAGGCTGGGACGTCACCCGCTGCCCCCCATGTCCTGGTGGTGCCCGGGGCCCAGCCAGATGCAGCGGAACATCTATTGGGGGGTGGGTCAGGGACCCCCCCTCCCTCACTGTATCAAACCAGGGGCGCTAATTCCGACAGCCCAGACACACTCTGAGATCACCAGTGGGGGTTGGGAACCACATGGGATCCGTCATTTCGGGTCCAGTTTTCATGTAGATAAGATGTTAGTTCGTCTTTCTATCCCTGACCAGACGTGATCCCATCTGTCCACCGCCCTACGTTCCCAAGGACCTACATGCCCATGGACTCCTGGCCGTCCGTCCCCATGGATCTGTCCATCACCCTCTATCTAGAAGAACTGAACCCATCAGTTCTGTTTGCAGGGACCATCCCCCTCCAAATGGCCCAAATGGCCCCGTGGGCGTCTGAGCCGGGAGCCCTGTTCCCTGGGGGATGAATTGTTCCATTTCACTCGTTCACCTTCTCCTGCCGGCTCCGTCGGGGGTGGATGCGGCTCCTGGGGCCCATCTGAGTTGGTTCCCTCTGGGGAATAAAAATGAGCTTCGGCTGAGACGGGGAAGGGAGGGAACCGAGCACACAGGGCTGGGGAGGGCGGGGGGAAGCTGCTGAAACTGTGATACTGCTCGGCCCATGACCTGGCGTTTCCTTCGGCTTTAACTGTCTGAGCTGGTGGTGGGGAGTGAATTCAGCACTGGGGCCAGAGCCGGCTGGGCAGCCCCTGGGCCCTGATTCCTCTGTGCCTCCCCAGAACGGGGTCAGCCGGGGGAGCATCCTCCTGGGAAAGGGGCCTGCTCTGCAGCACCCCCTGGGAGGAGGGATCCCCCCTCCCTGAGCCCCAAACCTCCAGCAGCTGCTGCTCCCCCTGTGACTGGGGAACCCCCCGCCCCCAGTGGGCCACAGGGCTCAGGGCAGAGCCTGGCTCTAAGCCTCCCATCACAGGCTGGCTGGGGGTGGGGCTGGGAACGGGGACGCTGAGGAGGCCCCTCACCGGCTATCACGAGCTCCACGGGGTCGCTGGGCTCCGACCAGACGGGCGGGTCAGATTTGGAGCGATAATAGCAGCGGTAGCTCCCTGCATCTCTCCGGCTCACGTTGCGAATGAGAAACTCAGCCACATTCCCAGCCAGGACCACGTCCTGCAACACGTTCGGGTTTCCAAATTTGTGCAGAAGGAACCTCATGTTCTGGTGCCGACCCCGACACTGGACGGTCACAGCTCCCCCCAGGGTGACTCCCGCGCTGGGGCGCAGGGAGATGGAGGGTTTGGGGTATCTGAGCTCTGCAGTGAGAAGGAGACAGGCCATGAGACAGACCCTGCAACAGTCACTGCTCCCTGTCCTCCCTGCACGGTCCCAGAGACAGGCCCCTGGGAGAAAACCCAGCCAGAGGAACCGCTGGGAACTACACCCGGAACGGCCTAAAATCCAGAGCACCCCTCTGTACCCCAGGCTGGGAGCCAGGACTCCTGGGAGTCAGAGGTGCTGAGTCCTCCACAGACACAGACACAAGATGATGAAAGATGATTATCACCCATTCTTACAAAGGGAAATGGAGGGACACACAAGTTCAGTGACACCCCAAGGTTGCCTGGGGGCATGGATCCCCCCCTCCCTCATCCCCCAATCTCCAGTGGCTGGGAAACCCCTTAGTGACTCCGTACCCACTCCCCAGCAAGGCGTCCCCTCTGCTGGGCCGAGGGCTCAGGGTAGAGCCTGGATCTGAGGGTCCTATTGGCCCAGAGACCCCCTGTGGGTCTGGCAGGCTGTAGGGCTGGAAGTGGGGACACTGAGCCGGGCCCCTCACCTGCTACAACAATCTGCATGTAATCACTGGGATCTGACCAGTTGGGTGGCTCCGATCTGGAGCGAGATCGGCAGCTGTAGACCCCTGAGTCTTCCCGTCTGGCTATGGGGATGGTGAATTCACCCCTGTCCCCAACATCATTCAGCTCCCGGATTTCGATTCCATCTTTGTACAGAAATAGCCTCCTGGCCTCGCACTGACACTGGCAGCGGATGGTGACGGCTCCCCCCAGGGCGATCATCCCGCTGGGTCTGACGGAGATGGAGGGTCCGGGAGCAGGGAGCTCTGCGTTCACACATGTGAAAGTAGAATGAATTATATTGTGAAAATAGAAAGGATTAAAGAAATGCTGTCTGTACCTTTAAGAAAAACTGTTGGAATGCTGCAATCCAGGTGTCAGGAATACAGACATTCACATAGAACAATTGCACCATTTAAGGGCAATTGGTGAAGTATTAGCCTCAGATCCATAAAGAGTTAGTAAGGAAGTAGGATATGCATGCTGTGCCCCAGGTGAATTTTACAGTTTTGCTTTCTTTGTTCCTTTGTCTGATTCCCGCTCTTTTATCTGTATAAATAAGACTGTTTTGGCCTTGCATGGCCGCTCACATATTCTGAATGTTATTGGCAGAGCGCTGTGCTAATAAAACAGAGTGGTCTGACAAATTGTGAGTCCTGATTCTAACTTTGACAATTTGGAGGTTCCACCGAGATGGCAAACGTCTTCACTGGGGCTGTGTGATTCCTGACTGTTTTTGTGGGATGACCGTGGCAGCCGGCACCTGGGCATTTGGCCCAACCGGTCCCCCACTAGAGCGGAAAGGCGCACAGCCACAGTGAGGTCTACGCCATCGAACCTGTTGGTTCCCACTCTGTTCTGGTAGGGATCCCGGGATCTGACATCAGGAATCTGGTCAGGTAATTATTTCTGTGTTTTGTCCGGACTGAGGACTGTCCTGTCTCTGTGTCTATCTGTCCTCTTGTGGAGTGTTTGAGTCTGGGTGCCGTCTCTGTCTGGGGATCGGCCGACCAAGAGGTTCCTGTCCCCGCGGTCTGAGTGAGTGAAATCTGCACAATTGCAGCCGCACCACACCTTGGGTAAAACCCTTAGTGTGAAAGCAAGGGCAATTGAGGCAGTAGCCTGTGGGCTCCTTTTATGTGTTGCAGCAGGCATCGCTCTGACGAACCTGAATTTCCTTCTTGTGTGATTGGTGTGTGAAAGTCCTCCTGTACTGGTAACCAGACGTCTAAGTCGGGACAGTTCCCTAAATGAACGCCGGCTCATTTTATGTATTTAGGATGGGTCCAGACTCCTGTAAAAAGGGTCAAGACTCCTGTAAATTTCTGGGAAAATGGTCTAGGCTAACTCAGGGGGATCCCAAAACTCAGTGGACACTGTTAAAATCTTGGAACAAAGACTGAGTGGACGTCTTAAAGGACAAACTCGGCCAACCTAAAACTAAATTGGCTAAAGGAGAGGTTAATTGTTTCATGCAGTGGTGGGAAGAGGCAAATCATAGGTGGACAAAATCAAAACTGGCCTCTCTCACTTATTCAAATAATAAGTTAAAAGCTTTATTAAAAGCCTCCTCTCCCACCACTAGACCGAGCGCTCCCCTTTACCCCGTTCTCCAAACCCCGGATCGATCCAAACCCCTTCATACTCCCATCTCATTGTAAAAAGGACAAAAAGTCCCTTGTTCTGTTCCTCTTTGTTGTCTGCCTCAGAAACTGATTCTTTATAGTGTCCCACTACCAATTCAGCAAGACTCAGGGCGGGGGGAGCTCCTCAACTAGCCCCCACCCTTCCTGGTCCCTTTCCTTGAACATTTCTTTCATCATTCACAAACGGTTCATTGAAAAAAAAGCAGGATCGGGCCCAGACAAGCAGGCAAGCAACAGAAAAGAAACAGGTTGAAAGCCCTAAGGGAACAGTGTCAGGAGTAAAAAAAAAGTAGTAAGTGCAGGCATGAACCCCTGGAACAATACTTAAAAGGGTGAAATCTAAGGTGATAAAGGTGTCATTCTGGCACATAAACAAGTGATTTAAGAAAAGAGAGTGAAAAGTTAACTATAGATGCTGGAGAGAATTAAGCAGTTAAACTTTGTGGAAAATGTTAAAAAGGACCATGTTAAAGAGAGAGAATTCTTGGTTTCTTTGCAGACATTCTGAAGGGAAAATGGGCCCTTTTCCAGAAGAGTGCCTGTAAATAATCCTTATATATATACAGCTATGCAAAAACAAAGCAGTGTAAAAAAAAATGTTAAGGAAAAGAAAATGTATGTATCTATTTGTCTGTGTATGTAAAGTTCTAAGAATCTAAACCAACACATCTGGTTTGTAAAACTACTGTTTTGTAGGTGTAAGATAAATTGATTTTGTTTTTGTTTTTAATGCCACTAAAAATTCATTTGACTCTTTGATTCAAAGTTGCAAAACTGACAGACCTTTTTGCAAGACACAGGTAATTAGTGTTGTTTGGCTTTGGGATTTAGCATTTAACCCTTAAGGGGTAACTTGATTCTTTACAAAAATTAAAATGTTTTTAAATAAAGACCAAGTCATGGCTGCAATAGGGCAGTCAGAATCAGGAGAATAGGTAGAGATTCTGGAGTCTTTTTTGTTTGTTTGGTTTGTTTTTTTTGTAACAATAGCAGATAAGAGCTGTAATGACAGAATAAGAAGTTAACAGTGACCCTCTGAAGCAACAGCAGAGGTGAGGTGCACAAAACAAAAAGAAGCAATGTTAAAAACACTGAGCCTTAAAATGACTATGTGTAATCAGACTGTCACTTTAATAAAAGTACATGAAAACTCCGTAAAAACAAAACAAAGTTATACCTTATGTACAAATTAATATGGCTAATGTTTTTGAAAAGTTATAGTATAGAAAGAATGTGCATTTTCCGTAGGACATGTGCAGCGTATATTGTAGAAAGGGATGTAAAAAAAATGCAAATGAAACATGCTGCTGAATTAAAATCCTATTAGGGCTCCAAAAAGAGCCGCAATAGGCTGTGTTTTCTTTTTCAGATCCCTGTGTGTTAAAACAGAGTCTCTGAGCTCTGCTGATGGCTTTGAATCCAAAAGCCTAGCCTGTGTTGATGCAAATTACCTAACTGATAAAGAAAGGTGAAAACTGCCTACATAAAAGGCATGGTATAACAAGATACCTTTAATTAATTTGATGCTAATGTTACTGTTAATATTAAACATTAAAATAACTTTAATGTTAGTGAGTACCCCTGTAACAACTTGTAGTGTGTATGATTTTTGGAAAAATCCTTTAAAGTAATATGGTAATGATGCTTCTCAGCTATTACCTGTGAATAAACTTAAAGCTTAACACAGCAGGGAAAACATTACAAACTTGGTCTGCTATATAAGAGGCAAAACTTGAGGTACACCACCTCATGAATTTAATAACTAAACAGTGAAATAATTTTTGCATAACCCTTAAAATGTAGAAGCCATTAAAACCTGGCCTGCCTTAAAAAAAACAAACAAACAAAAAAAACAAAAAAAAACCACAGGAAAATATGGGGGTAATTCCTCTGTTTTGCCTGCAGTCAGGGAGAGTATTTGTAAAAGAATGAAATCTTTAAGCAATAATCAATGCCACCCCAAAAGGGGTAGAAAACTGTTCTTTTTGTCTTTCAGATAATCCAAAGTACTGTATAATGGACTATGTGTATGTGTTAATTCTTGGGGAAAAGTGTTTAAAAAGTGCTAGCAACCCACCAGAAGACAAATGTAAATGTAATGTAAGTACTGTGTTTACCAATAATCACATTTACTATTTGCCACAACAACAACAACAAAAGAGTCTCCGCTTACTGTAAGCACTGATTTAGCTGAGTTCTCTATCAACCTTGGCAGTAAATGGCAAACAGTTACCAATCATCTGTTAAAAGGTAAAAAGGTAACATGGCTCCTAAAAAAAAAATAAAATAAAAACAAAAATGTGGAAAACTGAACTGTTCATATTATACACGCAAATGGGGACATGTTAAAAATTGCCACTGCATAAAAGCATAACAGCTTACCATTGGTATAACATTTTCTGGATGGTCTCCCACAACTACTGGCATACTAATATTACTACCCTAATTGTTTTTGGTTTTACATTGTATGTGTTTAATTGAAATGTTTAAAATGTGCTGGTGGATAAAACAAATGTATGTAAAGCTAAAGCCACAGGCCCAAATCACCTCCCAGTATTTTCTATTACGTGGACTAAATAAGAAGTGACACTGGCGATTAATAATCTTAGTGTCAAAAGGGGGATATGTAGGAGCAGGATTTTATAATATCCCATAAGAATTAAAGTATAATTTGATTTCATCCTGCTAGTCACTATTTTTAAATAGCAGAAAGAAATGACCCCCTGGGACTATAGGATTCTGTTTTCCCATATGCATTACAAATTGGGCCCTCTCTAACTCTTTGTTTTAAGATTTAGGTAGTAAGAGACAGGATTCTCTATTGTGTCTGTGTTAAGTAAATTAGAGAAACATTGAAGGCCTGGGTCTCAATGTAAATTGTCTTAGTTATCAATTGTAAAACTTAGCAAGGTTTAATTTGCAATGCTTTTTTTGTTCTATATAAAATACTACTGTTTGTATTCTCAAATCTATTTGTGTGAATGAGGAATGTATGCATCAGGAAAAGATAAGGTGTGAAGGCCATTGTTACAGCCAGAGTCAAGGGACGGCTGTTAAACTGTCTGGCATCTCAGAGTGGATACATGCTTCGCAGTGTAAGAATGCACAGACCCCAGTGAACCAATCACCACCTCAGGACCACGCAGAGTCAATTTTTTTGACTCCAGAAGAAGACGTAGAGGAACAGCCTGCAATACCTTACAATCTACGCTCTCGTAAGGGTTGCCAGAAGCAGATGACTACATAAAGCAAGGCCCAAGAAGAAGCAGTAGTGAGCCAAGCGCCTGCTGCCTGGTGGACATAAAACTGTGAGTGCAGTTCCCTCAGTTGAGGTTGTCAGAACCAGAAGGGCCCTGCCTCCAACATGCAGCTCTGGTAGCGCCTGTTCCTCGGCTGCTGGTATCTTAAGGTCTGGGGTGCACACAATGACAATTCTTTTATCCAGCAGCAAGTGTGGATAGCTCAGATCCTTATTATTTCTAAATGCTGGGTCTGCAGCCACATCCCAGCCCACTCTCAAACTGGTGTTCCTGTCCTGGCTATCCCACTCAATTCCCCAGACCTCACTGGAGGACCTTGTCTGTTTAACACAATATGGAACAGTAATGACACCTGGGAAGAGGCTATTGGCAGTTCCTTTACCCCACTTGGGGGAGCAATACACCAGGCAAAAAGGCTCCTAAGTAGTTAAATAATGGCAAATAAAACCAGAGAAAGTTTAAGAGCCCTGGCCAAGGAAACAGAGGCGATCGGACAGGTGGCCCTCCAGAACCGTCAGGCATTGGACATAGTGCTCACGGCCAAAGGAGGGACCTGTGCTCTCACTGGAAAACAATGTTGTATGTTTATACAATACCAATAAGGTAATAGATCGCTACAGCCACTTAGAACAAATCGCATATCTTCCTCATGAAGAGCTGAGTTCTTTATGGAAGTGGCTAAGTAACCTGTTCAATTTCTCTGGCATAGGAAACTGGTTGTTTCAGGGAGCCCTAACTATCCTGTTTGAAATCTTAGTGATTTTTGTATGCTTTCAGTTAATCTGTTGTATCCAGAATTGTGTCACCCAGATGGCTGCCCCAAAACAGAGTGCTAATATGATGATTTTGAATATCACTGATGAACAAAAAGATAAGAAACGGTTAATTTGTGGAACCCAGTAATTGTTGGTCATGGCGTGCGCTTGACCAAAAGGAGGGATTGTGAAAGTAGAATGAATTATATTGTGAAAATAGAAAGGATTAAAGAAATGCTGTCTGTACCTTTAAGAAAAACTGTTGGAATGCTGCAATCCAGGTGTCAGGAATACAGACATTCACATAGAACAATTGCACCATTTAAGGGCAATTGGTGAAGTATTAGCCTCAGATCCATAAAGAGTTAGTAAGGAAGTAGGATATGCATGCTGTGCCCCAGGTGAATTTTACAGTTTTGCTTTCTTTGTTCCTTTGTCTGATTCCCGCTCTTTTATCTGTATAAATAAGACTGTTTTGGCCTTGCATGGCCGCTCACATATTCTGAATGTTATTGGCAGAGCGCTGTGCTAATAAAACAGAGTGGTCTGACAAATTGTGAGTCCTGATTCTAACTTTGACACACACAAACAGGAGTTTGTCTGTAACCTGCCCTTAGCGCCCAGCCCCAGGGACAGCACCAGGGCTAACAGCCACCTCACTGCATCCACAATCTGTTACTCCTGGGACAATTCTGCACATCTGCAGATGTGCTAGGGTTGCCAATTTTGATTGGATGCATTCCTGGAGATTTTATCACATGACATAATCTTTAAGTAAAGATTAATCTATAATTCCTGGAAACTCCAGGCCAATCCCGGAGGGTTGGCAACCCTAGGACATGCATAATTCAGCTATCCTGAGTAATTTTGCTTTTTACCCGCAGAAAATACCTTCTGCCCAAGAAGTGCTGCAGTTCCGCCTTTTTCCCACCAGAGGCCGCTGTAGCGCCACTGCAGCCAGCAGCATGAACGGAGCCCCCTGTTCTGGCGCCACAGCGGCCCCTGGTGGGAAGAGGCGGAACTGCAGCACTTCGGGGGCAGAATTTATTTTCTGTGGGGGGGAAAATTCTCTGCCTGCCCCGTGCTGCAGAATCCCCCCAGGAGCAGAAGTTCATCACAGCACTTGCCGCAGAGCCCGGTTAGGGCAGAGTGGGGGCACCCAGGGCTGCTGGGGGGTCACAGACTGGGGCTCAGGAGCTAGTGGGGTGACAGTGTTGGGTCTGAGGACAGGGGAGGAAGCTGCAGAGACCCATGGGGATGGGGTTTGTGGGGACAGGGGCTGATGTGCCTGACTGAATGGGGGAGGCTTGAGGTCAGCCAGGGTCTGCATGGGGGAGGCTTCTCAGCTCCCTAACAATTCCCCCCCCCCCAAAAAAAAAACCTTCTCCCACCCACACCCAACAATCTCTAGTTTTACTGCCAGGTTCCTCCCCTCTTCCTCAGCTCCTCCATTACCCCTGACTCCCCCAAGCCTTTGCACTGCTTCTGACAGATGCAGGAAATACAGTTCTGTTGTGTGATTTAAATGAAATACCCAAAGTTCTGTGTTAATGTGCCTAGTGAGGAATACATTTAAAAAAAAAATTACCAGAATCTTTCGGTTTTGGTCTGCAGTGTTACAGACACACTCACAGACAGATATTTTGAAATAAATGACCAAAATAATTGAAACTGTCATAATTATATTGTGTTATTTTGACAAATAAAATCTGCAACATTTTGCCAAATTTTCAAATATTTGTGCAGAATTTTTAATTTTTTGGTGCAGAATTCCCTCAGGAGTATACCATTTTCCAGGCTGCTGGGAAGAGAATTCAGTACTGGGGGTAGGGCTGGCTGGACAGCCCTTTGGCCTCGACGCCTCTGTGCATCCCCTGAACAGGGGCAGCCCGGGGGAGCATCCCCCTGGGAAAGGATGGCTGCTCAGCAGCTCCCGCTGGGGGCAGGGATCCCCCCTCCCTTGGCCCTGAACCACCAGCAGCTGCTGCTCTCCCCTGGCTCAGGACCCCCCAGTGACTCCATCCCCACTACCCAGCCAGGCGTCCCCTCTGCTGAGCCCAGGGCAGAGCCTGGTTCTGAGCGTCCCACCAGGGCGAGACCCCCTGAGGGTTCAGCTGGGTGTGGGGCTGGGAGTGGGGAAGTGGAGCTGGGCCACTCACCTGCTACCACCAGCTCCACGGGGTCGCTGGGGTACGACCAGATGAGCGGGTCTGATTTGGAGCGATAATAGCAGCTGTAGATCCCTGCGTCCCTCCGGCTCACATTGTGGATGGGAAACTGAGTCACATCCCCAGCCGGCTCCACGTCCTGCAGCACGTTCGGGTTTCCATCTTTGTACAGAAGGAATCTCATGTTCTGGTACCAACTCCAACACTGGATGGTCACGGCTCCCCCCAGGGCGACCCCCATGCTGGGGCGCAGAGAGATGGAGGGTTTGGGGTAGTAGGTCTCTGCAGCGAGAAGGAGACAGGCCATGAAACAGACCCCAGCACAGTCACTGCTCCCCGTCCTCACCGCACAATCCCAGAAATGGGGCCCCTGGGAGAAAACCCAGCCAGAGGAAGCTCTCTGAGATCCCAGAGATTCCTGGGAGCTACGCCAGAAACTGCCCAAGGACCTAAATTCAGAGCACCCCTCTGTACCCGTCTAGCTACTTAATGGGCCCCTCCAACCCAGTATCCTCCCTCCCCATCCCCGACCCCCCACAGGCCTATCTAGCCAGTATCTCCCCCCAGATGAGTGCACAGCAGCCACCAGTAGCTGCTGCATCTCTGGGTCTCCAGCCAGGTGTCCCTCTGCTGGGCCCAGGGCTCAGGGCAGAGCCCGGCTCTGAACGTCCCATCAGGGCAGACACTCATCAAGAGTCTGACTGGGTGTGGGGCTGGGAACAGGGATGCCGAACCAGGCCCCTCACCTGCTACAATGATCCACACGATGTCACTGGCATACGACCAATTGGGAGGATCCCATAGGGCGTGGGATCGGCAGCTGTAGGCTCCTGCGTGTTCCCACCTGGCACTGGGGATAGTGAATTCATCCCCAGCAGGATCCAGCTCCCAGATTTCGATTCCATCTTTATACAGAAATAGCCTCCTGTCCCAACACCAACACTGACAGCGGAGGGTGACGGCTGCCCCCGGGGCGATCACCGCCCTGGGGCTGACGGAGATGGAGGGGCTGGACCGAAGGAATGCTGCGTTCACACACAAACAAGAGTGAGATGGGGAGACACAAACCCTTCCCTGTGTGTCTGTAACCTGCCCTCAGCACCCAGCCTCAGGGACAGCGCCAGGGCTAACATACACCTCACTGCATCCACAGGGAACCTGTGGGCCTGGTTCTGACCTCATAGACTCATAGACTTTAAGGCCAGAAGGGACCATTATGATCATCTAGTCTGACCTCCTGCACAATGCAGGCCACAGAATCTCACCCACCAACTCCTGTAACAAACCCCTGACCTATGTCTGAGTTACTGAAGTCCTCAAATCGTGGTTTAAAGACCTCAAGCTGCAGAGAATCCTCCAGCAAGTGACCCGTGCCCCACGCTGCAGAGGAAAGCAAAAAACCCACAGGGCCTCTGCCAATCTGCCCTGGAGGAGAATTCCTTCCCAACCCCAAATATGATGATCAGTTAAACCCTGAGCATGTGGGTAAGACTCACCTGCCAGCACTCAGGAAAGAATTCTCTGTAGTAACTCAGATCCCAACCCGTCTAATATCCCATCACAGGCCATTCGGCATATTTACCTGCTAATAACACTGGTCTACAATTTTTGAGAAGTCGTCTGCTTCAGAGATAAAATGTGATAATTACTATGTATTTTGATGTGCTGAATTCAAATATGACAATTAAAACAACTGATTGGCTACTGTTTCTAAGATATTTAAGTTTTTACATTTTATGTCTATGTATATTGTGTAGATAGTAGAGTTTTAATCATAAATTGTAAACCTAGGTCTTTTCATGTGTTTATGGTTGCTTTACATGATAATATTTCACCTGTCCTGTTTATGTAACACTTTAAAAATCAGCAGAAGGGTTATATAAATAAAATTTATTATGAAACAAAAGGCAAAAAACTATTACGTACATAGTTTAGTCCTATTCAGTGTCTACTCGGCGCTTCTTGGCTTGTCTCTTGTATTCATTAAATGGAGCATCTCTTGTCACTGTCCAGCAATAGTCTGCAAGCATTGATGGGCTCCATTTGCCCTGACAGCCTGCCAGGAGATTCCACTGCTGTAGTCTGGAGCCCAGCAGCTCTGCCTTACTCTTGGGTCGTTCCAAATCCCTGACAAGGTCATTCAGTTCACCTTGTGTTATGAGGTGTGGGTCAGAGGAGGAGGATGGGAGAAAATGTGGGTCCTGTGACATTGATGGTTCAGGACCAGAAGTTTCATCCTCTTCCTCTTCCTCATCTGACTCAAGTGAGAATGATTCTGATATGCATCAGGAACCGGCAGTCCTCCTCCGTGGGGTACTGGGCGTATAGCTGATGGAATGTTTGGATAATGCACAGTCCACTCTTTCTTCTTTGACACACCTTTCCCAACTGGAGGCACCATGCAGAAGTAACAATTGCTGGTATGATCTGTTGGCTCTCTCCAAATCATTGGCACTGCAAAAGGCATAGATTTCCTTTTCCTGTTCAACCACTAGCGAAGATTTGTTGCACAAGTGTTGCAGCATATGTGTGGGGCCCACCTCTTGTCCTGATCTCCAATTTTGCAGCCAAAATAAAGGTGATAGGCTTTCTTAACCATAGTGGTTATGCTGCGCTTTTGTGATACAAAAGTCACTTCACCACAAACGTAGCAGAAGTTATCTGCACTGTTCACACAAGTACGAGGCATCTCTGCTCACTTTGGCTAAACAGAAATGTGTCCCTTTGCAAAATCAAACGCTGACAAATAAGAGAGCAAGACACTGTATGATTTCTAGAGCTGATATAGGGCAATTTGTTCAGCAGAGTGATGTAAGCTTCGTTATGATTGCATCATCCATGACTTCTAGGAATAACATGATGCAATTCATATCATATATGACACAATACCAGCTTCAGATTGCATCATTCATTGTTTTGCCTAAAAAGCAAGTACTGTCCAAACCTAGTCATAGATTTACTCATAGATCCAGTCAAAGATGTATTTTAGTCATTTCTGGTTTAAATTGAGATCCCTTCCCTTTATAACTCACTTATCCTCCTCCATTCCCAAGTTAAGGGTCGTATATACTGACCCAACAGCATATCTTGAAAACTAGAGCCAATCAACAATTTTAAGCATCATTTTCGTTCTCAGTGACCCAGAATTAGTAAAGTTGGACTACATTTATTTCAGAAGCATTTTGGTTGTAGAGCAGTGTAATCAAAGACGAATTAATTGCCAAAATCAGGCTGTCCCATTATACCATCCCCTCCATAAACTTATCAAGCTTAGTCTTGAAACCAGATATGTCTTTTGCCCCCACTACTCCCCTTGGAAGGCTGTTCCAGAACTTCACTCCTCTAATGGTTAGAAACTTTCGTCTAATTTCAAGTCTAAACTTCCTAGTGTCCAGTTTATAGCCATTTGTTCTTGTGTCCACATTGGTACTGAGCTTAAATAGTTCCTCTCTCTCCCTGGTATTTATTCCTCTGATATATTTATAAAGAGCCATCATATCCCCCCTCAGCCTTCTTTTGGTTAGGCTAAACAAGCCAAGCTCTTTGAGTTTCCTTTCATAAGACAGGATCCATTCCTCGGATCATCCTAGTAGCCCATCTCTGTACCTGTTCCAGTTTGAATTCATCCTTCTTAAACATGGGAGACCAGAACTGTACACAATATTCCAGGTGAGGTCTCATCAGCGCCTTGTATAATGGTACTAACACCTCCTTATCTCTACTGGAAATACCTCGCCTGATGCATCCCAAGACCACATTTGCTTTTTTCACAGTCATATCACATTGGCGGCTCAGTCATCCTGTGATCAACCAATACTCCAAGGTCCTTCTCCTCCTCTGTTACTTCCAACTGATGTGTCCCCAATTTATAACTAAAATTCTTGTTATTCATCCCTAAATGCATGACCTTGCACTTTTCACTATTACATTTCATCCTACTACTATTACTCCCGTTTACAAGGTCATCCAGATCGTCCTGTAAGATATCCCGGTTCTTCTCTGTATTGGCAACACCTCCCAGCTTTGCGTCATCTGCAAACTTTATTAGCACATTCCCGCTTTTTGTGCCAAGGTCAGTAATAAAAAGATTAAATCAGATTGGTCCCAAAACTGATCCCTGAGGAACTCCACTAGTAACCTCCTTCCAGCCTGACAGTTCACCTTTCAGTACGACCCGTTGTAGTCTCCCCTTTAACCAGTTCCTTATCCACCTTTCAATTTTCATATTGATCCCCATCTTTTCCAATTTAGCTAATAATTCCCCATGTGGAACCGTGTCAAATGCCTTCCTGAAATCAAGGTAAATTACATTCACTGCGTTTCCTTTGTCTAAAAAATCTGCTATCTTCTCAAAGAAGGAGATCAGGTTGGTTTGGCACGATCTACCTTTTGTGAAACCATGTTGTAATTTTTCCCAATTACCATTGACCTCAATGTCCTTAACTACTTTCTCAGCCCAGATCTCAGCCCCCCGGGGTCAATCTACAGTCACCCCTGACTGCACTGGGGATCATCCCCATGGGGTCAATCACAGGAGGTTGAAGTGAGTTTCGGGGCAAAGGTTCAGGACTCAGATCCTCTTTTCTCCTCCCTAAGCCCTGTCCTAAACACTAAAGTTTCCCCAGCCCCACAGATACTCACATCCTGACATCCCGCTCTGCCCAGCCAGCCAGCAGCCTGGAGAGAAGACAAGTCATTAGGGTCCAGATCCCAGAGCAACTGGATCCTACACCCTGAGCTCAGATCCCCAGAGCCCCCCTACCCCCACCCCCACCCACCCGCCTGCCATGGACACACGCCCTGGTCTCATATCCCCGCCATGGACAAATGCACTGTTCTCAGATCCGCCCCCACAATGGAGACACACCCTTGTATCAGACACCCACCCCAATGGGCACACGCCCTGGTTTCACATCCCCCCCCATTGAGACACACCCTGGTCTCAGACCCTGTCACAGAGTCCCCAGGCGATGCTCTGGAACTGCTCCCCACAAAGCCAGGCAGGACTTTGGGGAGCCTCCTCTCCCTTGGAGCAGACTTTGTCAGGGCAAGAAGCTCACATGGCTTCACCTCCTGGGTCTCTCCTTGGAGCATTCAGCATCCTCTGCCCCTCCGTGCGCTTCCCACAGCGAGTCCGCCCAGGTGGGGTCCTGGGGAAGCCAGAGGGTCCTGCACCCCCACTTCGCAGTCAGACGTGACTCTCAGCCAGCCAGTAACACAGAGGTTTATTCGATGACAGGAACAGGGTCTAAACCAGAACTTGTAGGTACAGAGAACAGGACCCCTCAGCTGGGTCCATTCTGGGGGGCAGTGAGCCAGACTCCCATGTCTGCACTTCACTCCTTGTCCCCAGCCAGCCCCAGACTGACACCCCCTACAGCCCCTCCTCCTCTTCTCAGTTCCTTTCCCGGGCCAGGAGGTCACCTGATCTTTGTCTCCAACACCTGTAGCATCCCCTTGCAGGGGAGGATAGGCCTGGCCATTAGTTGCCAGGAGACAGAGGGTTGGCCAGGAACTGAGCCCCCCCCCCCCACAGTATTCAGAGAAAACATTAAGAACATTCCCAGTCACAGACCCCCACCCCCATGGGCACACATCTTGGTTTCAGATACCCTCCTCCCCCCAGGTATCTGCTCTGGTCTCAGATCTCCACCATGGACACACATCCTGGTCTCAGAACCTGCCCCCCTCATGGACACACATCCTGGTGTGAGATGACACCCTCCGACACACCATGTACACATGCCCTGGTCTCAGATGCTCCCCCCACCCCATGGACACACACCGTGGTCTCACATCCCCCCAGATGGACACACGCCCCAGTCTCAGATTTCCCCCCCATCCCCAGGGACACATGCCCTAGTATCAGACCCCGCCATGGACACACTTCCTGGCTATCTCCAATACTCACCGAGGAAAAGGACAGTGAGAGCAGATGCCATGATGGGGGCAGCGAGGGGCCCCTTCGCGCTGCCACCAACACCCCAGTGCCCAGCTCCACCAAGCCTTAAATGAAGAACTCTGCTGGGAGCTCCAGACACAGGAAGTCAGGGATGGCTCATCTCTTCCTGTATCCCTCACATGTTGGTTCTAATCTGCCGGCCAGATCTATTGGAGGCAAAATAAGTTGCGGTCTCTGCAACGCCCAGGAAATCCTGGGGCTGTCAGCTTGGCCAAGTGTCACGTAAGTTGCAGCATTTCCCTGTCTCTGTGGGCAGTGGGGACAGGTCACACTCAATGTACCCTGCAGCCTTGGGGAAGGTGCACCAGGTTGGGAGCCAGGAGACAACCGGGTCTGGTCTTCAATCTTCCACTGCAGATTTCTCCTGTCCCCAATTATTATATTTTGGATTCAAGCAGCTAAGGACCCATTTAGGTAAAATTAATACGTGATCATGCAATTAAAGGATGGCATCGTAATGCACGTGCTCAAGTGGGCAGAGTTAAGGGTGTTCAGGAAACCTTAACTGGCATTTCCTGGTACTGGAGGGTTTGACTCTGCATACTTCCTTCTCAGTCTGCAAACTTGCCCACATGCGACACGAACCATGGCACCGAGTGAGGCTCCTCTGTTGAGAGATTCTTTTCCCTGCATGGTCGGATCCAGGCTCCTGGGGGTGCAGAGAGATAGTGGGTTAAAGAAGCCCGTGTTGCCCAGGCCCAGTCCCTGGGAGGAGCAAGGGGCACAAAATGGGGGAGGGTGTTGGAGGCGGCTAGACTCTCAAGGCATTGCCTTGCTATCTACAGCAGGGAAAATTCCTGCCGGTATCCTCTTAAACCGATTACTTCCCCTCGCTGAGGCCATTGTGCTGGAATCTCAGTGCAGCTTTAGACACAAACTTCACTGCCTGCCAAATCCAGGAAAAATCTCAGGAACAGAATCCGCCCCTGTACGTGGCTTTCATCGACTTGACAAAGGCCTTTGACTCTGTCAATCATGGAGCCCTGTGGAAGAGTCTGGCCAGATCTGGCTGCCCTCCAATATCTATTAAGGTCCTGAGGCTTCTCCACGAGCAGATAACTGCCCCAGTTCTCTGTAATGCCCATTGGTCATCAAAACTGAGGTTAGGCAAGGATCCGTCATTACCCCAACCCTGTTTTCAACGTATTTCGCTGTAGATCGTCCTCATTAAAGATCACCCCACACCCCCCATGGAGTTGACATTCAATACAGAATGGACGGGCGGCTCTTTAATCTTTAATCGACATCTCCGCTTGAAGTCTAAAGTCTTCAGGGCATCCATCACTGATCTTCAGTCCGCCGACGATTGTGTCATCCTGGCGCATGCTGAGAATGACCTTCAGCCCACACTGGATTTTCTTGCACACACTTACCGAAGCCTACGATGCTCACTCAGGTTGGAGAAAAACAGAGTTCTTACTTTTTTCGGTTGGGTGCAGCAAAGTCAGATACTTTATTTTTAAGCAATTGCAGAGGGAGGGAAGGTGCTAGGACACAGGGTTTCCCCCTCCTAGGCAGGTCTCTCTCTAGGCTCACGTATCGTCACCCTGGTATCCCACCACCAGTGCAGACAGTCCCATCAGACCATTTAATCTGGCCCTTGAGCTCCTGCCAGGGAGTGGGAGCAGGGACTTGCGCCGCTCTGTGTGTGCCGTGGCTCCTGGAAGCAGCAGCATGTCCCCCTTCCGGCTCCTACACGTAGGGGCAGCCAGGGGGCTCCGCATGCTGCTCCCACCCCAAATGCCAGCACTGCAGCTCCCATTGGCTGGGAACCGCAGCCAATGGGAGCTGCAGGGCCGGCACCTGCAGACTTGGCAGTGCATAGAGCCGCCTGGCTGTGCCTCCACATAGGAGCTGGAGAGGGGACATGCTGCTGCTTCCAGGAGCTGCTTGAGGTAAGCGCCGCCCAGAGCCTGCACCCCTGATCCCATGCCCCAGCCCTGATCCCCCTCCTGCCCTCCAAACCCTTTGATTCCCAGCCCCACCCCAGAGCCAGCAACCCCTGCACCCTAACCTCCCGCCCCAGCCTGGAAGCCCCTCCCGCACCCTGAATTCCTCATTTCTGGCCCCACCCCAGAGTTCACACCCCCAGCCAGAGCCCTTACCCCGTCCCACACCCCAACCCCCAATTTCATGAACATTCATGGCCCGCCATACAATTTCCATGCCCAGATGTGGCCCTTGGGCCAAAAAGTTTGCCCACAGCGGTCTAGTGGGTTGGGGGTGGGGGGGACAATGGAGCTGGGATTCAGGGGGACCAATTAAAAACTGAGCCAAGGAAGCACTTTTCCCCATGACACGCAATTGGCCTGTGGAACTCATTGCTACAGGATTTTGCATAAAGCCAAGGACTTGACACATCCCAGGCTTCCAAAACGCCCCTTTGCCGGGACACATACGTGAATGGTGACAGGTATTAGGGCAGCTGGTTTGCTGGGACACCTGCCGCTCAAACTGACCAGCCTGTTTCTTTGTGCTCCCCGCCCCCCAGGGTCAATCCATTTGTCTCCACCCACTGCAGTGACCGTCTCTTCATTCTGTGTCTGTACAGCGCCTGGCGCGGGGCAGCCCTGGCCCGGCCCATTTAGGAGCAGTGGCAAGGCAAGTATTGGTAGTGAATTATAATAAGGAGCACGGGGAAGGAGGGTCATGAGGATCTGGGAGTGGATGGAGCAGCGAAGGGTTAATTTAAGGGTTTATTTAAAGGGTTAAAGGTTAAATTAATTTCAAGGGTCCCTGTTATGGGAGGGTGGAGACTGAACAGCTGATGAATTATATCAGCTCACCACTAGGGGGTGCTGTCCCTTCCCCAGGCTCCGCCCTCCCAATGGGCTGGGACATGAAGGGTTAATTTAAAGCGGATCCCTCTCTCCGCCCCCTCCCTATGGGCGGATTTAATGACTAGTTAGGAAGCTCCCGGATGTCACCACCAGGGGGCGCTGCAGCCCCCATGGACTGGGAAGCGAAGGGTTAATTTAAAGGGGTCCCCTAGGGACAGGGTGGGGGGGAATAGCTTGGCAGTTCCAGGATGTCACCACCAGGGGGCACTGCCCCTCCCTCATACACCCCCCCATCTCTCCCCCATGCATAATATCCTCCCGCCCCCCCCCCCAGCCAAACCTCCGCTCGCTCACTCGCTCTCCACCTCCCTGCCCGCCGGGCGCCCCTGCGCCCACTCCGGCCCCCGCAGCCCCATGGGCGGCCCGAGGCGGTGAGCCAGGGGACCCAGGCGTCCGGGGAGAGGGTCCCCCTCACGTGCGCCCAGAGGGGACTATGGGGGCTCCCCAGGGGTACCAGGCGTCGTGGTGGGTTTACCTGCTCCACCAGGTGCCGCGCACCAATTTCCAGTTCGAGGTGGTGGAGAGCAGCTTCGCCCCACAGGACAGGGAGTACCAGCAGGTAAGGGGGGCGCGGGGGCGCAGTAAGAAGGAGGGCGGAGGAATAGAGGGATAGAAGCAGGTTGAAAGGGAGGGAGAGATGGAAAGAAAGAAAAAGGGAGAGAGAAAGAGAGATGGATGGAGCAGTGTGAGTGCTGGAGGAAAGGGATGGATAGAAGGAGACAGGAGGGATGGAGGAGAGATGGATGGAGCAGTGTGAGTCCTGGAGGAAGGGGATGGATAGAAGGAGACAGGAGGGATGGAGGAGAGATGGATGGAGCAGTGTGAGTGCTGGAGGAAGGGGATGGATAGAAGGAGACAGGAGGGATGGAGGAGAGATGGATGGAGCAGTGTGAGTGCTGGAGGGAAGGGGATGGATAGAAGGAGATAGGAGGGGATGGAGGGATGGAGGAGAGATGGATGGAGCAGTGTGAGTGCTGGAGGAAGGGGATGGATAGAAGGAGACAGGAGGGATGGAGGAGAGATGGATGGAGCACTGTGAGTGCTGGAGGGAAGCAGATGGATAGAAGGAAACAGGAGGGATGGAGGAGAGATGGATGGAGCAGTGTGAGTGCTGGAGGGAAGGAGATGGATAGAAGGAGACAGGAGGGGATGGAGGGATGGAGGAGAGATGGATGGAGCAGTGTGAGTGCTGGAGGAAGGGGATGGATAGAAGGAGACAGGAGGGATGGAGGAGAGATGGATGGAGCACTGTGAGTGCTGGAGGGAAGGGGATGGATAGAGGAGACAGGAGGGATGGAGGAGAGATGGATGGAGCAGTGTGAGTGCTGGAGGGAAGCAGATGGATAGAAGGAAACAGGAGGGATGGAGGAGAGATGGATGGAGCAGTCTGAGTGCTGGAGGGAAGGAGATGGATAGAAGGAAACAGGAGGGATGGAGGAGAGATGGATGGAGCAGTCTGAGTGCTGGAGGGAAGGAGATGGATAGAAGGAAACAGGAGGGATGGAGGAGAGATGGATGGAGCAGTGTGAGTGCTGGAGGGAAGGAGATGGATAGAAGGAGACAGGAGGGATGGAGGAGAGATGGATGGAGCAGTGTGAGTGTTGGAGGAAGGGGGATGGACAGAAAGAGACAGGTGGGGATGGAGGGATGGAGGAGAGATGGATGGAGCAGTGTGTGTGTTGGAGGAAGGGGGATGGACAGAAAGAGACAGGTGGGGATGGAGGGATGGAGGAGAGATGGATGGAGCAGTGTGAGTGCTGGAGGGAAGGAGATGGATAGAAGGAGACAGGAGGGATGGAGGAGAGATGGATGGAGCAGTGTGTGTGTTGGAGGAAGGGGGATGGACAGAAAGAGACAGGAGGGGATGGAGGGATGGAGGAGAGATGGATGGAGCAGTGTGTGTGTTGGGGGAAGGGGATGGATAGAAAGAGGATGGAGGGATGGAGGAGAGATGGATGAAGCAGTGTGAGTATTGGAGGGAACGGGATGAATAGAAGGAGACAGGAGGGATGGAGGAGAGATGGATGGAGCAGTGTGAGTGTTGGAGGAAGGGGGATGGACAGAAAGAGACAGGTGGGGATGGAGGGATGGAGGAGAGATGGATGGAGCAGTGTGTGTGTTGGAGGAAGGGGGATGGACAGAAAGAGACAGGTGGGGATGGAGGGATGGAGGAGAGATGGATGGAGCAGTGTGAGTGCTGGAGGGAAGGAGATGGATAGAAGGAGACAGGAGGGATGGAGGAGAGATGGATGGAGCAGTGTGTGTGTTGGAGGAAGGGGGATGGACAGAAAGAGACAGGTGGGGATGGAGGGATGGAGGAGAGTTGGATGGAGCAGTGTGTGTGTTGGGGGAAGGGGATGGATAGAAAGAGGATGGAGGGATGGAGGAGAGATGGATGAAGCAGTGTGAGTATTGGAGGGAATGGGATGAATAGAAGGAGACAGGAGGGATGGAGGAGAGATGGATGGAGCAGTGTGAGTGCTGGAGGACGAGGATGGATAGAAAGAGACGGGAGGGGATGGAGGAGTTGAGGAGGGAGGGAGACAGAAAGAGAAGAGGGATGGACAGAGGGAGGAAGAAAATGAGGGTGGAGAGGGATGGACAGATTGGAGCAATGTAGGGACCCGAGGAGAGAAAGATAGAGAGGGAGAGAGACTGGCAGCTGGAGGGATCAAGAGAAGTGAAGGTGAGCCTGGTCCCAATGCCAGGACAGACAAGAGGGCAGAGGGAGTGCAGAGCTGGGAAGGGGGCAGAGTGGGCACAAGTGGGGGTGAAGGGGACATGTCTGTGTCCTGGGTCTGACCAGGCAGTGGGGCCAGCAGGGGTGGGGGGTAATTGACCGGGGTGTGTGTGTCTAATCTCTTGTTATGCTGGGAGCCACCTGTTATGTGTGCTGGGGGGAGGCTGGGGCGGCATCATACCCTACTTCAGATGTTACCATCCGGGGCCCCACCAACAGGGGCAGCTCCTCTCCCTACAGTGGTGGGGTCGCGCTGTCTGTAGGTCCATCTATCCCCAGAGCTACCTGTCTGTCCCCATGCACTCACCTCTATCCATCCAGCCCCATACACAGCCCTTTATCTATTTATCCCCATCCCTCTATCTCCATTCTCATCCCTGCTTCCATCCATCCATCCCATCCCTGTGTCTATCTGGCCATCCGTCCCCACACTCCTCTACCTCCATCCCCATCCCTCCATCCATCTGTCTTTCCATCTCTGTTCAAACTACAACCACTCAGACGGTGACATTAGCTAGATATAGAATTACATCAACATGTTACCTCCATCCCCCCCAAAAACTTCCTGTGTATCTCTGAGCCGCTCCCTAGTTCCCGAGTCCCTGAACCTGCCATCTCCTCTCAAGGGGGGTCCCATCTGGCCTGATTCCCAGACACCTAGATTTGCAAGTAACCCTGTGTAATCCAGGCCAGAGAGATTCCTGCAGGGAAGAGCCATGAGGATGCCCCAAGGCCTGGAGAACATTTGCACGGAGCATCCCGTGAAATTAAATGGTGGTAACTTCACACATGATCCAAGGCAAGGCATCATTGGCCTGTGGAACTCCTTGCCACCGGGTGGCGTAGGGGCCAGGATCTTGGCAAGTTAGGAAGCCTAGATGGGCACCAACAATATCCAGAGCAGTCATTAACAAGGATCCAAATTCCGTCTGGGCCACTCAATCTCAGGCTTAAACCGAGCTCGCAGCTACGAGATTAGGATGAAAACTGTGTGGACGCAAGGTTCTTAGACCATGTGGCCATGGAGTTCTCAAACCTTACTCTGAATTATCCGGGCGAGGTGTCTGAGCCAATGTGCCTGTAAAACCCGTCTCGGGGCTGGTCCTTGGAGGGTTTTAAGAACAAGTGGAACGAACGTCAGCCAGAGCTGATCCAAGTTGACTTGGAGATGATGTAATGACCCCTTAAGATCTCTTCCGGCCCCACAGTTCTAGGATAACACATGGGGCAATTGCCCAGACGAGCTTGTACAAAATAATCCGATGCACGGTGGACATCCTAGAAAGACATCCCCACACCTCATCTAAGCACAGGTCATGTTCATCCCTGCTTTGAACACCATTATCCACAGTTGATTCACATTTTGCAGCCCCAAACAGAGACAGTGGGAAATGCCCCTCTGAAGTGGGGGGCTGCCCCACGCTATCTGAGAAGGGACCAGTTACTCAGATAGTCCCACAGCTGAGGGGAATTAAGTGACCTGAGCAACCCCTGACTAGGATGCTGCAGACCTTGGACACTAGTAAGAGGGTCTTCAAGCTGGTTCCTGGAGTGAAGGGTGGGCCCGGGCTCCCCTACCAACCACTGGGTAAGGGGCACAGGCTGGGTTGTGGGATGTTTCATCCTGTTTGACTTTGATACCCCGGGAGCGGGAAAGTGTGTTGTGAGCACGGAGGGCCAAGCCATGACGAGGGAGCACTCCGAGAGAGAGACTGTGGTTTGCACGACTGAGTGACGGAAGGGGGCATCAGACCTGGAAGGAAATAATTCCTAGAGCAGCCAGGAGGAGGCGCCCTAACAGCAAGCAAGCCCCGTGACAGCCCTGACACTGGCAAGGGATGAATTAGGGGAGTTGAGCCCAGATGATCCACCCGCCAAGACTGTGGAGGAAGCTTGGGGATGTTGCCCCCAAAGCTGGTGATCAGTCAGACCCTGAGCATAGGAGCAAGATGCCATCAGCTGGGCTGCTGGACCAAGCTGAACCAAAATATGGGCCCCTTTGATTGTGGTATAAACATGTCCTCACACTGGGAGTCATCCCGATATAGCGACGGCACATCCAACCTGGTTCGGGAATAGCATCTCCATGTAAACAAGCAAAGAGACTCGAGGAGCTCACTTGACTGGGCCCAGCCAAAAGGGGTGACTTTTCCACAGTCTAGAAATTCAGAAGGACGCAGGACTGGGAAGGTCACAGAGTGCAGTCCCCTGCTATCGTCAGCAACATCATCCTGCCGTCCCATTCATAGATGTACAGCTCCATCTTCGAACCACTTAGGCTGATCCAGATGGTTAGAAACTTCCTTCTAATTTCCAGCCTCAGTTTATCCATGCCCATTTGTTCCTGAGCCAGGCACTGTTCTTCGGTTTCAACACACCTTCTCCCTCCCTGCCGTTTGCCCCCCTGAAAGCGATCAGATCCCCTCCCAGCCTCCTTTTTAAGCTAAGCATGCCAAACTCTTTGAGTTTCTTCTCGTAAAATCGACTGTCCGGTCTCCGGATCATCCTAGCAACTGGTCCAGTTCAGGTTCCTCATTCTTGCCCGTGAGAGGCCAGAATTGAACACAGCATCCCAGAAAAGCTAAAGCAAGATCAATCCAGATGAGAAATATCTGTGGAAGAGCTCCCCAAGAGATGAGGTAGAGTCTCCATTCCTTGGAGTCTGATCTACTGGATCTTTTCTTCCATCATATTAGTGCAAGTGAATTAACACAACTGAGTCGAAACGCCTTCTCAGCGCTTCTCAAGACCATCTTCAAAGACTTGTCTACGCACAATCATGGTCCCACTATACCTCTTCCTTGGAGGGGCTGCAGGAATATGGGTTGCTTATACTGCTATAGCTATTCCTGGCTGGGGGACTGTGGACAGGTCACTGCCTCAGTTAATGGGGATAATTACACTGACCTCCTTGGTCAGGTGCTTTGAGATCTACCAATGGGCTATTAAACCTCAGACTTCAGGCTTTAGCCAAGATCTTCGCTACAAGGTTAGGATGGAAACAATGTGTGTGCAGGCTCTTTCACATCGGCGACCAGGAAGTTCTGAGACCTTCCTCTGGTAGGGAAAGACCTAGGCAGTTTGATTTTGATACTGATGCTGTACCCTCGATCTATAACAAATGCATTCCAGGTACACAATTGCCTATAGAGTGGCCTCTCTGAAAGTCTGCGTTGGCTGCTTTGAGAGTTGAACCATCTGAGGCATTGCCCCAGCTCAATACCTTTATATCGAATTAAGACTCAAACAGAAGTAACGAAGTGTGAATTCAAAAAATAAAATTTGCTGATTGAAAAGATCAAGAGGTAACTTGATTACGATGTAGAGGGACCTTCCCGGGCAGGAAGTATCAGCTACTCTCTGACCTGGAAGGCAGAAGACCCAAGGGCTGGAAGCCAGATACCCTCAAACTGGGAAAAAGACTCCAGTTTTGAACAGCGGGGGCTGGGGAAGGGTGTAATTTAACTGAGTCAAAATGCCTCATCCGAATAAGCTACCAAGGAAGTGGCGGAGTCTATCCCTTGATGACTGATTGACCTCCTCCCAGTCCTCCCACCTAGGGGTCTGGCCCCATTGCCTCCGATGGAGCGATGGCCAATGGACACCCCTCCTCCCCTTCCCAGCTGGGGGTCTGGCCCCATTGTCTCCGACAGAGCAAGGGACGATTGACACCAGCTGGGGATCTATCTCTGGGCAGATTAAGACCAAATCTGGCCTCCACCCCCAATCCTGTCCTGGGGATTACGAGATGCAAATATCAAAAATGCGCCTCTTTTTTTAAAAAAAACAAAATGCAGATTAGCTGGGAATTAATGTGTGTCAGGAGTTGTCTGCGTAACAGGCGGGAGGCAGCTTGTTTATGATCTTTAATCCTGTCTATCGACCCCTCCCTCCCCCCACACCCATCCATCCCTCCCTCCCTCCCTCCACGCCCCGCCATCCCTCCCTCCTTCCCCCCACACCCTGCCATCCATCCCTCCCCCATGCCCCTCCATCCCTCCCCTCACACCCCGCCATCCCTCCCTCCCCCAACACCCCTCCATCCCTCCCTCCCTCCCCCCACACCCCTCCATCCCTCCCCCCACACCCCTCCATCCATTCCTCCCTCCCCCCACACCCCACCATCCCTCCCTCCCCCAACACCCCTCCATCTCTCCCTCCCCCACACCCCTCCATCCCTCCTGCCCTCCCTCATGCCACTCCCTCCCTCCCCCCACACCCCTCCATCCCTCCCCACACACCCCTCCCTTTGCTTTTAATTAATATTTCTTCTCCTCTTCCCCACCCCTGCTGAGTGAATTGCTGCTGGGGAGCCCAGTCACCGCCCTTCCCCTCTCTAGAGACCAGCAGGGGGGTGGGGCCCTTCCCCTCTCTAGAGACCAGCAGGGGATGTGGGGCCCTTCCCCTCTCTAGAGACCAGCACGGGGGGTGGGGCCCTTCTCCTCTCTAGAGACCAGCAGGGGATGTGGGGCCCTTCCCCTCTCTAGAGACCAGCGGGGGGGGTGGGGCCCTTCCCCTCTCTAGGGACCAGCGGGGGGGGGGGGTCCTTCTCCTCTCTAGGCTGCTGAGCCCAGGGGGCTGATCTGGGGGGAGGGTTTGGAGGATCAGGGGGATCCAGGGGATACCGGCTGGCTGGGCCTCGGGAGATTGGGGGGATACCAGGCTGGCCGGGCCTGGGGGGATGGGGGGTTGAGGGGATACTGGGCTGGCTGGGCCCAGGGAAATCAGGGGATACCAGGCTGGCTGGGCTCGGTGGGATTGGCGGATACCAGGCTGGCTGGGCCCAGGGTAATTGGGGGGATACCAGGCTGGCTGGGCCCAGGGGAATCAGGGGGATACCGGGCTGGCTGGGCCTGGGAGGATTGGGGGGTACCAGGCTGGCTGAGCCTGGGGGATTGGGGCATCAGGGGGATACTGGGCTTGCTGGGCCCAGGGGAATCGGGGGGATACCAGGCTGGCTGGGCCCAGGGGAATCGGGGGGATACCGGGCTGGCTGGGCCTGGGGGAATTGGGGGGATACCAGGCTGGCTGGGCCTGGGGGATTGGGGCATCAGGGGGATACCAGGCTGGCTGGGCCTGGGGGATTGGGGCATCGGGGGGATACTGGGCTGGCTGGGCCCAGGGGAATCAGGGGGATACCAGGCTGGCGGGGCCCAGGGGGGTCAGGGGATCCGTCCTGCGCAGAGGTGCGCCGGGAATGGGGGCCGGCGAATTGGGCTGGCGGGGCCCGTCCCTGGCAGCATGTTCCTGTTGTACAGCGTGCGGCTCCGTTTCTAATGAGCTCCTGGGAGGGGTCCTCACTGGGGAGCGTTGGCTTCACAGCAGTGGGGTGGGCTAGGGGGTCACTCGAGGACCCCGAGCAGCCTGGCTCCCTGCGGGGGCAGCAGGGGGGCCAGGCCAGGGGCGGGAGCCACATTAGCTGGTGATTCCCTTGGCAGGCGGAACCAGGAGCCGAGCTCTGGATTCGCTGCTATGTAGGTCACCGGGGGCCCCCGAGCCACGAGCCAGCGCCTCTGCCTCCGAGACAGGCAGGGTGCAGCCGCTCAGCCGCCCGCCCCCCCACTCATGCCCCCGCCCCCACGTGCAGCCCCCCATCTCCCCCCATGCACAGCCCCCTCCCTCTCCATGCACCCCTCCTTCCATCCCCACACACAGCTGCCATCTGCCCCCATGCACCCCCCCTCACCATGCACCCTTCCCTCCATCCCCACACACAGCTGCCATCTCCCCCCATGTACCCCCCTCACCATGCACCCCTCCCTCCATCCCCACGCACAGCCGCCGTCTCCTCCCACGCACCCCCTCACCATGCACCCCTCCCTCCGTCCCCACACACAGCTGCCATCTCCCCCCATGCACCCCTCCCTCACCATGCACCCCTCCCTCCATCCCCACACACAGCCATCTCCCCCATGCACCCCCCTCACCATGCACCCCTCCTTCCATCCCCACACACAGCCGCCATCTGCCCCCATGCACCCCCCCTCACCATGCACCCTTCCCTCCATCCCCACACACAGCTGCCATCTCCCCCCATGTACCCCTCTCACCATGCACCCCTCCCTCCAACCCCACGCACAGCCACCGTCTCCTCCCATGCACCCCCCTCACCATGCACCCCTCCCTCCATCCCCACACACAGCTGCCATCTCCCCCCATGTACCCCCCTCACCATGCACCCCTCCCTCCATCCCCACACACAGCTGCCATCTCCCCCATGCACCCCCCTCACCATGCACCCCTCCTTCCATCCCCACACACAGCTGCCATCTCCCCCCATGTACCCCCCTCACCATGCACCCCTCCCTCCGTCCCCACACACAGCCCCACATCTCCTCCCACGCACCCCTCCCTCACCATGCACCCCTCCCTCCATCCCCACACACAGCCCCCCATCTCCCCTCACACACAGCCGTTATCTCCCCCATGCACCCCCCTCACCATGCACTCCTCCCTCCATCCCCACACACAGCCCCCCATCTCCCCCCGCACACAGCCTCCCATCTCCCCCCATGCACCCCCCATCCCCATGCACTCCTCCCTCCGTCCCCACACACAGTCCCCCATCTCCCTCCACGCACCCCTCCCTCCATCCCCACACACAGCCTCCATCCCTCCCCACACACAGCCCCACATCTCCTCCCACGCACCCCTCCCTCACCATGCACCCCTCCCTCCATCCCCACACACAGCCCCCCATCTCCCCTCACACACAGCCGTTATCTCCCCCATGCACCCCCTCACCATGCACCCCTCCCTCCATCCCCACACACAGCCACCATCTCCCTCCCCACACACAGCCATCTCCCTCCATGCACCCCCCTCACCATGCACCCCTCCATCCATCCCCACACACAGCCACCATCTCCCCCCATGCACCCCCCTCACCATGCACCCCTCCTTCCATCCCCACACACAGTCCCCCATCTCCCTCCACGCACCTCTCCCTCTGTCCCCACACACAGCCTCCATCCCTCCCCACGCACAGCCCCCTATCCCCTTCATGCACAGCCCCTCCATCCCCACACACAGCCCCCCATCCCTCCCTCCATCTCCACACACACCTCACAGCCATCCCTGTCCTCTCCCTCCCCACCCCCCCATCCCCATCCCTCTATCCCTGCCCATCCATGCCCCCCATGCCCCTCCATCCCCATGCACCCCTCCCTCCGTCCCTATGCTCTTCTCCATCCCCATGCACCCCTCATCCCTCCCTCCATCTCCCCACACAGACCCCATCCTTCCCTCCCTCCCCACCCCCTATCCCTCCCTATCCCTGTGTCCCCATGCATCCCTTCATCCCCTCCACCCTTCCCTCTCTCCCCACACACAGCCCCATGGGCCTCTGCCTGCCTCTCACCCCCGCTGCCGGCTGGGAACGGGCTATAGCCCCACAGGCCCCCGCCACCTGCCAGGACAAAGTAAATGGCACTGGGTTGTCTCTGCATCCCCAGACACGCTCCTCTGTCTATCTGTCCATCCATCACCCCCTGCCCCCCGATACCCTCTGTGTCCATCCGTCCCCACACACCCCTCGCTGGACCGATAGGTGTGGGGGATGGATGGATGGACACAGGGTATGTGGGGAGGGGGGGTGGGGATGGACGGACGGACATGGGGTATGTGGGGAGCAGTGGGGATGGATGGATGGACACAGGGTATGTGGGGAGGGGTGGGGATGGGGATGGATGGACGGATGGATGGATGGACACGGGGTATGTGGGGAGGGGTGGGGATGGATGGATGGATGGACACGGGGTATGTGGGGAGGGGATGGGGATGGATGGAAAGATGGACGGACGGACACGGGGTATGTGGGGAGGGGTGGGGATGGATGGATGGATGGATGGACACGGGGTATGTGGGGAGGGGTGGGGATGGATGGATGGACGGACACGGGGTATGTGGGGAGGAGATGGGGATGGATGGACAGATGGATGGACGGACACGGGGTATGTGGGGAGGGGTGGGGATGGATGGATGGACGGACACGGGGTATGTGGGGAGTGGTAGGGATGGGGATGGATGGACGGATGGATGGATGGACACGGGGTATGTGGGGAGGCGTGGGGATGGGGATGGATGGATGGACACGGGGTATGTGGGGAGGGGATGGGGATGGATGGATGGATGGACACGGGGTATGTGGGGAGGGGTGGGGATGGGATGGATGGATGGACACGGGGTATGTGGGGAGGGGGATGGGGCATGGGGATGGATGGATGGACACGGGGTATGTGGGGAGGGGGGGATGGGGATGGATGGATGGATGGACACGGGGTATGTGGGGAGGGGTGGGGATGGGGATGGATGGACGGACACGGGGTATGTGGGGAGGGGTGGGGATGGATGGATGGACGGACACGGGGTATGTGGGGAGGGGTGGGGATGGGGATGGATGGATGGACACGGGGTATGTGGGGAGGGGTGGGGATGGGGATGGATGGACGGATGGACACGGGGTATGTGGGATGGGGACGGATGGACGGACGGACACGGGGTATGTGGGGAGGGGGATGGAGGGGGGACAGCCAGCCGGACGAGCTGTATTTCTCAGACTGTCAAACCCTGGCCGCTCTCCAGCAGAAGCAGGCTGAGAAATGTCTCTCAGGGCCCCCCCTCCCCCCTCAGCGCCCCCGCCTCCCCGCCCCCTCACTCTGCCAGCTGCTGTGGGGTGGAGGCCTGGCCCACGCAGCTTCACTGGGGGCGGTTTCACTGTCTAAGCCTGGAGCAAACTGAGAGAAGCTGTAATCTGCTGGGGGGAGACTGGGGGGGTGGGGAATTGGGGCTGGCTGGGGGAATAGCGGGACATGACCCGATCTGCCCCCTTTGGGCCCTGGGGGGCAGAGATCGCCACAGGGCCAGGCAGCTCCACCTGGAAATATAGGGGCGAACCCAGGAGTCCTGGCTCCCAGCTCCCCCTGCTCTAACCACTAGACCCCACTCCCCTCCCAGAGCTGGGGAGAGAACCCAGGAGTCCTGGCTCCCAGCTCCCCCTGCTCTAACCACTAGACCCCACTCCCCTCCCAGAGCTGGGGAGAGAACCCAGGAGTCCTGGCTCCCAGCCCCTCCTTGCTCTAACGACTGGACCCTGCTCCCCTCCCAGAGCCAGGGAGAGAACCCAGGAGTCCTGGCTCCCAGGCCCCCTGCTCTGACCACTAGACCCCACTCCCCTCCCAGAGCTGGGCGGGGGGTCTGTCCATTGGCTGATATGCGTCTGTCCATTCGTCCCCCAGGCCCTGCTGCTCCTGGCCAGCGTGGCCGGACTCTGCCTGGCTATCAGCCTCGTTCTGATCTGCGTCTACCTGATCCGGTTCTGTTGCTGCGACCCGGAGGACGAGGACGAGCCCAAGCCGCACAGGGTTTGCTGCATCACCTGGAGCTGCGTGGCCGCCATCGTCGTCTGTTGGTGGGGACCCAGGGAAGGGGCAAGGGGGGAGATGGATGAGTGGGGGGGTCAAACCCCCCATCCTGTGTGAGAATGGGAGGGGGCTGGGGCAGGTAGGCTGAGGCCTCAACAAACTCACTTCATCGATGGTTCCAGCATGGGATGGGAGCTGGTGCCCCCTAGAGGAGACAGGCCCCGCGCCCCATTCCCTGCCCCCCTGAGCCAGCCAGTCCCTGCCCCGGGGCTGGATGGGAGCCAGCGCCCCCTAGAGGGGACAGACCCCACTCCCCATTCCCTGCCCCCCTGAGCCAGCCAGTCCCTGCCCTGGGGCCAGATGGGAGCCAGCGCCCCCTAGAGGGGACAAGCCCCGCGCCCCATTCCCTGCCCCCCTGAGCCAGCCAGACCCTGCCCCCCCACCATTCTCTAAGCCTTTGCTGAGGAGGCTGTTGGGGTTGGTATCTGTCCTCCCCCGTCCCTCCCCCACATTTCTCCCCCTCCTCCTCCCCCCTCCTTCTCATTCTCTCTGCCCCCCCCCACCCGCCCGCCTGCCCTTGGGCCCATCAGACTCCCCATTGTCCTGGCTTTGTCTGGCACTGGCTGTCGGTGCCCCCCACCCCCCTGCCCCCCAGCTGCCATAAAGAGCTGCTTGTTTCCCAGCACTATAGGAAGCCAGGTCCCTTTTCTCCCTCTGGCCCCGGCCCTAGCCAGGGTCCCCCGGCTCCTTTGTCTCTTTGTTCCACCATGGCTGGGCCCCCGCGTGGTCCTCTCGCCCCCCCCTTGCCAACCTCCCCCCCTTCACTGCCACATGGGGGGGGATGGGAAACAAAACTTCCCAACCCCGGGCGCCAAGGCAGAAAGCCAAGTTCATGGGACAAAAACGCATCCAGTCCACCTCCCGCACCAGAGCCCGGGAGAGATCCCAGGAGTCCTGGCTCCCAGCCCCCACCGCTCTAACCACTAGATCCCACTCCCCTTCCCAGAGTCAGGGAGAGAACCCAGAAGTCCTGGCTCCCAGCCCCCGCTCTCTAACCACTAGATCCCACTCCCCTCCCAAAGCCACAGAGAGAACCCAGGAGTCCTGGCTCCCAGCCCCCCTACTCTAACCACTAGCCCTCACTCCCCTTCCCAGAGCTGGGGAGAGAACTCAGGAGTCCTGGCTCCCAGCCCCTCCTGCTCTAACCACTAGACACCACTCCCTTTGCACTGTGGCGAATTTCACCAGACTCTCCATTCTCCGGGCTGGGTTACTGGCTCGCTCCTCCACCATCCCAGCCCCACCCCGCCCCTCGCTGGGGGTCGCTGGCACCCCCCTGAGAATGAGCCAGGCTGGGGGGAGAAGGGCCCCATTGAGACCCCAGCCTGGGGCCATTCAAACAGCAGACAATGAGCCCCTCTGTGTGCCAGGGGGCTGGCTGGGGGGAGAGGAGCCCAACTCCCCTGCGCACAGACCCAGGCCGGCTCCCGAGCAGCCAGGCCACGGACGAGGAGGGACCAAACCCCAGAGCGCCCGGCCCCATTGCTACCAAGGGGAGTTGGGTCTAGTGGTTAGAGGGGGTGGGGCTGGGAGCCAGGACACCTGGGTTCTCTCCCTGCCCCCCTCCTACCCAGCTTGGTTTGATGATGGGGAAAGAAACTGGCATCCTCCACACCGATCCCCCCCCCCCATCGCTCCTGCCCTGTAAGGAAGGGGCCTCATTACCGTGAGAATGGGGCTGCCTCCCCCGCGGGGAGGGGGCGGTTGCCATGGCAGCAGGATTTTGGGAGCCAGCCGGCCTCAGTCACAGACAGATGGCGGGAGGGGGGATGGATGGAGGGGGGAGGGCGGCATGAGGGGGGGCTGGGAGGTACAAGAGGGTGGGGACTGAGAGGGATGGGGCATGGGGGGTGGGGATGAAGGAGTCTGGGGGGATGGGGGCATGGGGTGGGGGATGGGTGTATGAATGGGAGGGAGATAGAGGGGTCTGGGGGACGATGGAGACATGAGGGGTGGGATGGGGGATGAAGGTGAATGGGGGGTGGAGTTATGGGGAGATGGAGGGGAAAGGGGGCATGGGGGGATGGAGGGATGGAGGGGTCTGAGGGTGTATGGATGTGTGAGCTATGGAGGGATGGAGGGGTCTGGAGTGTGGGGGGGATGGGAGGTATGGGGGGATGGAGGGGAATGGGGGCATGGGGGGCTGGGAGGTATAGGGGGATGGAGGGATCTGGGGGTGTATGGGGGTGGGAGCTATGGGGGGATGGAGGGGTCTGGAGTGTGAGGGGATGGGAGGTATGGGGGGATGGAGGGGAATGGGGGCATGGGGGGCTGGGAGGTATAGGGGGATGGAGGGATCTGGGGGTGTATGGGGGTGGGAGCTATGGGGGGATGGAGGGGTCTGGGGTGTGGGGGGATGGGAGGTATGGCAGGATGGAGGGGTCTGGGGTGTGGAGGGAATGGGAGGTATGGGGGGATGGAAGGGTCTGGGGTGTGGGGGAGTGGGAGCTATTAGGGGATGGAGGGGTCTGGGGGGTGGGGGGGTGGGGGGGTGGGAGCTATGGGGGGATGGAGGGATCTGCGGTGTGGGGGGATGGGAGCTATGGGGGGATGGAGGGGTCTGGGGTGTGGGGGGATGGGAGCTATGGGGGGATGGAGGGGTCTGGGGTGTATGGGGGTGGGAGCTATGGGGGGATGGAGGAGTCTGGGGCGTATGGGGGATGGGAGGTATGGGGGGATGGAGGGGTCTGGGGTGTATGGGGGTGGGAGCTATGGGGGGATGGAGGGGTCTGGGGTGTATGGGGGATGGGAGGTATGGGGGGATGGAGGGGTCTGGGGTGTGGGGGGATGGGAGCTATGGGGGGATGGAGGAATCTGGGGTGTATGGAGGATGAGAGGTATGGGGGGATGGAGGGGTCTGAGGTGTGGGGGGGTGGGAGGTATGGGGGGATGGAGTGGTCTGGGGTGTATGGGGGTGGGAGCTATGGGGGGATGGAGGGATCTGGGGTGTATGGGGGATGGGAGGTATGGGGGGATGGAGGGGTCTGGGGTGTATGGGGGATGGGAGGTATGGGGGGATGGAGGGGTGTGAGGTGTTGGGGGGTGGGAGGTATGGGGGGATGGAGGGGTCTGGGGTGTATGGGGGATGGGAGGTATGGGGGGATGGAGGGGTCTGAGGTGTGGGGGGTGGGAGGTATGGGGGGATGGAGGGGTCTGGGGTGTATGGGGGTGGGAGCTATGGGGGGATGGAGGGATCTGGGGTGTATGGGGGATGGGAGGTATGGGGGGATGGAGGGGTCTGAGGTGTGGGGAGGTGGGAGGTATGGGGGGATGGAGGGGTCTGAGGTGTGGGGGGATGGGAGCTATGGGGGGATGGAGGGGTCTGGGGTGTATGGGGGTGGGAGCTATGGGGGGATGGAGGGGTCTGGGGTGTATGGGGGATGGGAGGTATGGGGGGATGGAGGGGTCTGAGGTGTGGGGGGGTGGGAGGTATGGGGGGATGGAGGGGTCTGGGGTGTGGGGGGGATGGGAGCTATGGGGGGATGGAGGGGTCTGGGGTGTATGGGGGTGGGAGCTATGGGGGGACGGAGGGATCTGGGGTGTATGGGGGATGGGAGGTATGGGGGGATGGAGGGGTCTGAGGTGTGGGGGGGGTGGGAGGTATGGGGGATGGAGGGGTCTGGGGTGTATGGGGTGGGAGCTATGGGGGGATGGAGGGGTCTGGGGTGTATGGGGGTGGGAGCTATGGGGGGATGGAGGGATCTGGGGTGTATGGGGGATGGGAGGTATGGGGGGATGGAGGGGTCTGAGGTGTGGGGAGGTGGGAGGTATGGGGGATGGAGGGGTCTGGGGTGTGGGGGGATGGGAGCTATGGGGGGATGGAGGGGTCTGGGGTGTATGGGGGTGGGAGCTATGGGGGGATGGAGGGATCTGGGGTGTATGGGGGATGGGAGGTATGGGGGGATGGAGGGGTCTGGGGTGTATGGGGGTGGGAGCTATGGGGGGATGGAGGGATCTGGGGTGTATGGGGGATGGGAGGTATGGGGGGATGGAGGGGTCTGGGGTGTGGGGGGGGAGGTATGGGGGAATGGAGGGGTCTGGGGTGTATGGGGTGGGAGCTATGGGGGGATGGAGGGGTCTGGGGTGCATGGGGGTGGGAGCTATGGGGGGATGGAGGGGTCTGAGGTGTGGGGGGGGTGGGAGGTATGGGGGATAGAGGGGTATGGGGTGTATGGGGTGGGAGCTATGGGGGGATGGAGGGGTCTGGGGTGTGGGGGTGGGAGCTATGGGGGGATGGAGGGGTCTGGGGGAGCATGGGGGGGTTGGGACGTATGGGGGTATTGAGGGGTCCAGGACAGTCCGTGGGGGGCTGATCAGCGGCTGTTACCCCGGAGCTCGAGGGGTGTCTCGTTATCCACAGGGCTGTAATTACCCCCCCCCCCCCGCCACATGCTGATTGCTGGGTGGGGGGCGGGTCTGGCTGTCAGGAACCAGCTGCTCCGGCGGGGGGGAGTGACAGCTGGATGGGCCTGTGGGTGTGATGGGGGGGTGGGATCCCAGGCTGGCTGGGTCCGGCCCCCCCCAGCTGCCCCCCCTCACCTCTCTATGCTAAGAAGCTTATGGGCCTTTATCAATCACCCCCCCCCGCCGCTCTCCCCAGCTGCTGCCCCATGGCCACCCCCCTGCACCCAAGCCTGGGGCTGCCCAGGGGGCTGGAGCTCCAGTGGATGGGGCTGAGCTGGGGGGGCGCTGGGACTGCTCCCCCCACTGGTACCAACTCCCCATGTGCCCCCCCCCAGTGCAGGAATTGGCATCGGCTTCTACGGGAACAGCGAGACCAACGACGGGGTCGGGCAGGCCACGGCCGCGCTGCTGGACGCCAACCTCACGCTGCAGGGCGCCGACGTGCTGGTGAGCCCCCTGTGCCCCCCTGTGCCCCCACTGCCCCCTACCTCCCGCTGCCCCTCCAGCCCCAAACGCCAACCTCACGCTGCAGGGCGCCGACGTGCTGGTGAGCCCCCTGTGCCCCCCTGTGCCCCCACTGCCCCCTACCTCCCGCTGCCCCTCCAGCCCCAAACGCCATCCTCACGCTGCAGGGCGCCGACGTGCTGGTGAGCCCCCGTGCCCCCCACTGCTCCCTGTGCCCCCCACTGCTCCCCCTGCCCCCCACTGCCCCCTACCTCCCCCTGTGCCCCAGCCCCAAACGCCAACCTCACGCTGCAGGGCGCCGACGTGCTGGTGAGCCCCCCGTGCCCCCCTGTGCCCCCACTGCCCCCTACCTCCCGCTGCCCCTCCAGCCCCAAACGCCAACCTCACGCTGCAGGGCGCCGACGTGCTGGTGAGCCCCCGTGCCCCCCTGTACCCCCCACTGCTCCCTGTGCCCCCCTGTACCCCTTACCTCCCCCTGCACCCCAGCCCCTAATGCCAACCTCACACTGCTGGGTGCTGACGTGCTGGTGAGCCCCCCGTGCCCCCCTGTGTCCCCCACTGCTCCCCCTGCCCCCCACTACTCCCTACCTCCCCCTGTGCCCCAGCCCCAAATGCCAACCTCACACTGCAGGGCGCCGATGTGCTGGTGAGCCCCTCGTGCCCCCCTGTGCCCCCCACTGCTCCCCTGTGCCCCCTACCTCCCCCTGTGCCCCAGCCTCTAACGCCAACCTCAAGCGGCAGGGCGCCGACGTGCTGGTGAGCCCCCGGTGCCCCTCACTGCCCCCCCACTTCCCCCTCTGCCCCCTACTGCCCCCTACTTCCCGCTGCCCCCCCAGCCCCCTAACGCCAACCTCACGCTGCAGGGTGCCGACGTGCTGGTGAGTACCCGGTGCCCCTCACTGCCCCCCCACTTCCCCCTCTGCCCCCTACTGCCCCCTACCTCCAGCTGCCCCCTCAGCCCCTAACGCCAACCTCACGCTGCAGGGTGCCGACGCACTGGTGAGCCTCCCATGCCCCCCCTGTGCCCCCCACTGTCCCCCTACCTCCCCCTGCGCCCCAGCCCCTAATGCCAACCTCACGCTGCAGGGCACTGATGTGCTGGTGAGTCCCCCCGTGCCCGCCTGTGCCCCTCATTGCCCCCCACTTCCCCCTGTGCCCCCCACTGCCCCCTACCTCCCGCTGCCCCCCCCAGCCCCTGACACCAACCTCATGCTGCAAGGTGCTGACGCGCTGGTGAGCCCCCCCATATACCCCTGTGCCCCCATATACCCCTGTGCCCCCCACTGCCGCCTACCTCCCCCTGAGCCCCAGCCCATCGCCAACCTCATGCTGCAGGGCACTGACACCCTGGTGAGCCTCCCTGTGCCCCCCATTCCCTCCTGTACCCCCCACTGCCCTATGCCCCCTGTACTCCCATGCCCCCATCCCTCCCGTGCCCCCATTGACCTCTGACCTCCCACTGTGACCCCAGCACCAACCACATGCTGCACGGTGTGGACATGCTGGTGAGGCCCCTGAGCCCCCTGCCCCCAACTCCCCACAGCCCCCCAAACCTCCCAGAGCCTCACTGCACCCCCTGCTAGTTGCCCAGGGAGCAACTCCTCCACCCTGTGCCCCCTCCGCGTGTCCTGCCCCCCAGCCTGCACGGGGACACTGTGTACACATGTGGGGGAAGTATGTGAGGGGGCATGTGGCAACACGCAGGCATGTGGGAGGGGTGACAGCGCACTCGTGTGGGGGGAGGCGACCATAACATGTGTGTGGGGAAGGCATGATAGTGGCACACACGTGTGGGGGAGGCGTGACAATGGCACGCGTGGGGGAGGCGAGATGGTGGCACAGGCATATGGAGAAGGCATGATGGTGGCACACACGTGTGTGGGGAGGTTTTACCATGACACATGCGTGTGGGGAAGGCATGACACTAGCACACACATATGGGGGAGGAGTGAGAGTGTTCAACACGTGGAGGGGAGGCGTGACAGTGGCACACACATGGGGGAGGCATGACGGTGACACACACATTTTGGAGGGAGATGTGATGGTGACATACGTGAGTGCCATGCACCTGACCCGGGCCCCTCCCCCCAGGTGCGGCAGACGCTGGGGCTGCTGTCGGGGGCTGTGGGGGGGGACCTGACGCGGCTGGAGGAGGCGCTGGCCCCCCGCACCGAGTTCGTGGCTGTCGTGCGCAACACGCGGCGCCAGGCCGAGGCCGTGGCCCAGATCCTGGTGGGTCTCCCCTTCTGGGGGGCCCTGGGGAGGAGTCCCAGCCAGCTGGCCCAGGGCCTGGCCTTCCTGGAGGACTACAGGTGAGACCTGGGGGGAGACGGGCGGGAACAGGCGGGTGCGGGGGGGATCCAAGAGCTGCCCCCCCATGGGTGATGGGTGGGGGGCAGGGGATGGAGGGGGCAAGGGGGGCTGGGCTCACCCCTCCCCTGCAGGTGGCTGGTGGGGGGGAGGGGGGCTGGGCTCACCCTGGGCTCACCCCTCCCCCGCAGGTGGCTAGTGGGGGGGTCGGGGGGCGGGGGGCTGGGCTCACCCTGGGCTCACCCCTCCCCCGCAGGTGGCTGGTGGGGGGGTCGGGGGGAGGGGGGCTGGGCTCACCCCTCCCCCGCAGGTGGCTGGTGGGGGGGTCGGGGTCGGGGGGCTGGGCTCACCCTGGGCTCACCCCTCCCCCGCAGGTGGCTGGTGGGGGATTCCGGGGTCGGGGGGCTGGGCTCACCCTGGGCTCACCTCTCCCCCGCAGGTGGCTGGTGGGGGGGTCGGAGGTCGGGGGGCTGGGCTCACCCTGGGCTCACCTCTCCCCTGCAGGTGGCTGGTGGGGGGGTCGGAGGTCGGGGGGCTGGGCTCACCCTGGGCTCACCTCTCCCCTGCAGGTGGCTGGTGGGGGGGTCGGGGAAGGGGGGCTGGGCTCACCCTGGGCTCACCTCTCCCCTGCAGGTGGCTGGTGGGGGGGTCGGGGAAGGGGGGCTGGGCTCACCCTGGGCTCACCCCTCCCCCGCAGGTGGCTGGTGGGGGATTCCGGGGTCGGGGGGCTGGGCTCACCCTGGGCTCACCCCTCCCCCGCAGGTGGCTGGTGGGGGGGTCGGGGGAGGGGGGCTGGGCTCACCCTGGGCTCACCTCTCCCCTGCAGGTGGCTGGTGGGGGGGTCGGGGAAGGGAGGCTGGGCTCACCCTGGGCTCACCTCTCCCCTGCAGGTGGCTGGTGGGGGGGTCGGAGGTCGGGGGGCTGGGCTCACCCTGGGCTCACCTCTCCCCTGCAGGTGGCTGGTGGGGGGGTCGGGGAAGGGGGGCTGGGCTCACCCTGGGCTCACCTCTCCCCTGCAGGTGGCTGGTGGGGGGGTCGGAGGTCGGGGGGCTGGGCTCACCCTGGGCTCACCTCTCCCCTGCAGGTGGCTGGTGGGGGGGTCGGAGGTCGGGGGGCTGGGCTCACCCTGGGCTCATCTCTCCCCTGCAGGTGGCTGGCGTATCTCCTGCTGCTGCTGCTGGACCTGGTCATTTGCCTCTTCACCCTGCTGGGGCTCGGCAAGCAGAGCAAGTGGCTGGTGGTCGGGTGAGACAGGGGGGACCTGACGGGTGGGGCACCTGCACTCACTGGGACCTGATCCCCCCACCGCCCCCTCCTCCCTCCACCCACAGCCCCCACTCTTCCCTTCACCACCCCCACAGATCCCTCCCTCCTCCCTGCAACCTCCCCATTTGTCCCACCTCCCCCAGTCCTGCTTCACAGCCCCCCTGCCTGGGCATGGAGTTGGGGGGCTGTGGTGAGAGGGGAATGCGGTGCAGTGGTAAAAGCAGGGCGGGGCGCTGGGAGCAGGATGCCTGGATTCTCTCCCCAGCTCTGGGAGGGGAGTGGGGTCTAGTGGTTAGAGCAGGGAGCGGCTGGGAGCCAGGACGCCTAGGTTCTCTCTCCGGCTCTGGGAGGGGGCTGGGTTGAGAGGCTGTTTCTCTCTGCCCCACAAGTTGGGGGAGGAGCTGAGCTGGGCCTTTCCCAGATGCTGACTCGAGTGTCTCCCCCCACCCCCCAGAATGACTGTGATGAGTTTCTTCGTTCTCATCCTGAGCTGGGGCTCCCTGGGGCTGGAGATGGCAGCAGCTGTGGTGAGTGAAGGGCTGGGGGGGGCAGTTGTGGGTCTCAGCCCCGTTCTCGCCAGGAGATCACTGCCTCCTGGGGCTGCAGGTTGGGAATGAGGGGCACTGGCAGGGCTGTGGGGGGAGCCCAGGGCTGGGATAGCAGGGGCTGTGGGTCAGGAGTGAGGGGCACCAGCAGTGCTTCATGCAAAAGGTCTCTTGTAAGGTATCATTACAAAGCTTATGATCTACTGAGTGTGGCCATCCTGCTTGTAGGAATGTATCACTCTTGTATCTGGGACTAGAAAGATGAACTATCACTCTTAGGGCCTATTGTAATTATGCAAAGTGGGGGCCATTAAAGGTGGTTTGGAATCTTGATGGCTCCCAGCAACCAGGACAATTGACTGTGGAGGGTTCTGGTTGCAGGAGCCTTCCTGTGAGTCAGGCTGGGAGGAATGAGGGCTTGGGGGGGTCTCACAGGACATGTGATCAGGGACGGCTTTAGGCCGATTCGCCCCATTCCCTGGAATCAGGCCCCACGCCTAAGAGGGCCCCACGCTGGCGCCTTTTTAATTTTTACTCACCCGGCAGCACTCCTGGTCTTCGGTGGCGGGTCCTTGAGTGCCACTGAAGACCCGGAGCGAGTGATGGACCCGCTGCCGAAGTGCCGCCGAAAACCCGGAGCGCCGCTGGGTGAGTACGAATCAGGCCCTGCACTTGCTAAAACCGGCCCTGCGTGTGATCATGTCACCTGAACTGGAATCCATCTTGAACCTGGTGCTTTTCCATTGAGAAGGAGGGGTGGGAACCCAGAGAGGGACAAAGGATTCCCGCCTTGGGCCAAAGATCTAGAAGTGGGTGGAACAGAACAAGCTGCAGCCATCATGAGCAATCCCCTAGCTTCCATCTGAGCTGGAGCTAACGAGGGCTGTACCAGGGGAAAGGCTCGGGCCCAGACCAGGAAGGAGTCTAGTCTGTGAAAGAAGCTTATTGGCACATCTCTGAGGGTGAGATTTGATCTGTATTAGACCCAGACTTGCAGGGATTATTTTATTTTACTTAGTAATTCACTTTGCTCTGTCTGTTACTACCTGGAACCACTTAAATCCTACTTTCTGTATTTAATAACATCACTTTTTACTTATTAATTAACCCAGAGAATGTATTAATACCTGGGGGAGCAGACAGCTGTGCATAGCTCTCTATCAGTGTTATAGAGGGCGAACAATTTATGAATTTACCCTGCATAAGCTTTATACAGGATAAAATGGGTTTATTTAGGGTTTGGATCCCATTGGGAGCTGGGCATCTGCGTGTTAAAGACAGAAACACGTCTGTGAGCTGCTTTCAGGTAAACCTGCAGCTCTGGGGGTGAGTTCAGGTGAGACCCTGGGTCTGTGTTGGAGCAGACGGGCGTGGCTGGCTCAGCAAGACTGGGGTGCTGGGGTCCTGAGCTGGCAGGGAAAGCAGGGACAGAAGTAGTCTTGGCACATCAGTTGGCAGCTCCCAAGGGGGTCTCTGTGATCCAACCAATTCCCCCCACCCTGCATCAGTAACAATAACTCCCTCCCCCGCAGGGACTCAGCGACTTCTGCTCTGACCCAGACAGCTTCATCCTAAACCTGACCCAGGCCAAGACAGAACTGAGCCCAGGTAGGCACCGGGGCAGGAGGCTGGACTAGATGGGCCCATGGGTCTGATGGGGGTGGGGGAGGGGAGACCAGACTAGAGGGGCCCATTATTAACCCCTTCCTTCTCTCACCCCCCATCCCTGCCCCCCGGCAGAAATCCTCCAGTACTATCTCACCTGCAGCCAGGACGTCCCGAACCCCTTCCAGCAGGTGAGACCCCAACACCTCACCCGTGAACCAAGCTCTCTGGGGCTCGGCCCTGGGCCTGGTGGGGAGGAGCACGCCAGCACCACCAGCAGGGAGGCCTGGGCCATGGATTCTGGGGGCTGAGTGTGTGGGGCGGGGGACCCCAGGCTGGGCTGCGGGTCGGGAGTGAGGAGCACCAGCAGAGCTGGGGGGAGCCCAGGGCTGGGCTGGCAGGGGGCTGCAGGGTGGGAGTGAGGGGCACCAGGAGGGCTGGGGGGCAGTTAAGGGGGGGCTCTTACACTGCTACCTGAACTCACCACTAGAGGGCGCCAGACACCGCCGTGCAGCTGGTTTGTTGCTGACCGGGGGGGTGCACCCCTCCCCCGTCTGCGCCCCACAATCCCGCTCTCACCCCCCCAGAGGCTGACCATGTCGCAGCGGGCGCTGTCCAGCATCCACTCCCAGCTGCACGGCCTGGAGAGAGAAGCTATCCCGCAATTCCCTGCGGCAGAGGTCAGTGCAGGCTAGGGGTTAAAGCCAGGGGGTGGGGGGACTGGTTGGGAGCCCGGACGCCTGGGTTCCATCCCCTCCTCTCTCTCTCTCTCCCCCAGAGGAACCTGGTCTCTGTGCAGGGCACCCTGAACTCCACGGAGAGCAACTTCCACCAGCTGGTCGCGCTGCTCAACTGCCGGGGACTTCACAAGGTATCGGCTCCTGCCCCCCCGGGGGGTGTCCCGCAGCTGGGCCCCCTTCTGGCAGGATTCCCCCTGGCTATGGTAGCCCCCCTGAGCTGTGGTAGCTCCCAGGCTCCACCCCCCCCGGGCTGTGGTAGCTCCCCTCAGGCTCTGCCCCACTGGGCTGTGGTAGCTTCCCCAGGCTCCACCTCCGTGCCCACCCCTGCTCCGGGCTGTGGTAGCTTCCACAAGCTCCACTCCTGCACACACCCCCCCGCCGGGCTGTGGTAGCTCCCCTCAGGCTCCACCCCCTGGGCTGTGGTAGCTTCCCCAGGCTCCACCCCCCTGAGCTGTGGTAGCTTCCCCCAAGCTGTTCCCCCCCAGGCTGTGGTAGTTTTCCCCAGGCTCCACCTCCGCGCCTACCCCCGCTCCGGGCTGTGGTAGCTTCCCCAGGCTCTGCCCCTGTGCCCACACCCCCCCCGCCAGGCTGTGGTAGCTCCCCTCAGGCTCCGCCCTCTGGGCTGTGGTAGCTTCCCCAGGCTCTGTCCCTGCGTCCACCCCCCACCCCGCACCGGGCTGTGGTAGCTCCCCTCAGGCTCCATCCCACTGGACTGTAGTAGTTTCCCCCAAGCTGTTCCCCCCCAGGCTGTGGTAGCTCCCAGGCTCCATCCCCCCCCAGGTCTGGTTGCTTCCCCAGGCTCCGCCCCCACGCCCACCCCCCCCACACCAGACTGTGGTAGCTTCCCCAGGCTCCGCCCCCCTGGGCTTTGATAGCCCCTAGGCTCCACCCCCTGGGCTGTGGTAGCTTCCCCAGGCTCCGCCCTCCTGGGCTGTGATAGCCCCTAGGCTCCGCCCCCTGGGCTGTGGTAGCTTCCCCAGGCTCCGCCCTCCTGGGGGTGTGATAGCCCCTAGGCTCCGCCCCCTGGGCTGTGGTAGCTTCCCCAGGCTCCGCCCTCCTGGGCTGTGATAGCCCCTAGGCTCCGCCCCCTGCGGGCCGGTGACGCTGTCTCTCCCCCAGGACTACGTGGATGCGCTCAAGGGGCTCTGTTACGACGGCATGGAGGGGCTGCTCTTCCTGCTGCTCTTCTCCCTCCTCTCGGCCCTCGCCTTCACCACGGCCGTCTGCAGCCTGCCCCGCGCCTGGGAGAGGTTCCACAGCAGGTGGGCGGGGCACGGTGCAGGGGGCGGGGCCTCTGATTGGGTGGAGCCAAGCGGGCAGCAAGGGGTGGGGAGGAGGCAGGTATAGGGGGTGGGACATCTGGGGTGAGGGGGCAGGGTTATTTGTGGTGGGTGAGGCCACTCACATTGTGGGGCGGGGCGTCTGAGGTGCTGGATGGGGATGGTTGGGGCAGGTGGGTGGAGCTTCTCAGAGTGGAGGGAGTGGGCGGGTCATCTGGGGTGGGCGGGACTGCTTGCAGTGGGGGTGGGGCCTGTTGTGGCATGGCAGCAGGTTGCTGGGGGAAAGGCGGGTTCTGGCAGGGGCGGGGCATCTGGACAGGGGGCGGGGACAGTCATGGTGGTGGGCGGGGCATCTGGGGGGCAGGCAAGGGAACATGTCATGGGGGGGCATCGCCAAGCAGCCCCCCCACCAACACCCTCCCCCCCTCCGGCTGGCAGGGACACGGAGTACGAGGACACGGAGGATGATGACCCCTTCACCCCTCAGGCACGTAGCCCCCCGCCCCGCTCCAGCCTGCGCCTCTCGGCCCCACCCATTTCCAACGCCCCCGTCTCACAGTACATGTGAGTAGCCCACCCTTCCCCCCCCATGGACTGCAGCCAGGGCCTGGCGGGTGCTGGGCATCCATCCTTCGCTCCCCACCCTGTGTCTGTCTGTCCCACCCCACCAGCCAGCTAGCCCCGCTGTGGTTCTCTGTCCCCACTGCATCTGTCTCTCCGTTTGTCCATCCAAGCACCCGTCCATCCCCATTACACCCCCATCCATCCATCCCCCCCCAGGTACCGCTCCCTCCGTTCCCTCTCTCCTTCATTCCCGAATTTATCACTCTTGTCCCCCAGCCGTCCCACCGTCCCCTTCCCCACCGGCCCCTGCAACAGCTCTGGCTCAGCCGCGCCGGCACTCACCAGATCCCATCCTGCCTGGGACTTAGGGGTCAGGTGCCCCGGTGCTGAGCTGGGCCTGGCGATGATGGGTGCCTCCTCCATATTGCCCCCTGTCCTGCCTTGATGGATGGGGTGGGGGGCAGTCCAGGAGACGCTCCCCAACCATCAGTGGGCCCCGACCTCCCATACGCACCCCTCCAGCCAATCTCTGTCCCTCTCTGCTATTAAAGCTATCCCCCGAGCCACCACTGGGGGGCATATGGCAACACCCCCCCCCCCCACCACCACCACTCTACTGTTGTTTCTGGGTTTACTCTGCCCAGAACTCAAGGGTTAATTATAACAATACCAGCTAGTGTGGGATGGGCCTCTAGGACTGTTCAGACCAAATCAGACCCATGGGCCCCTCTAGCCCGGTATCCTGGCTGCTACCCCGCGACAGAGCCATGGGGCCCTCTAGCCCGGTATCCCAGCTGCTGCCCCGCGACAGTGCCATGGGCCCCTCTAGCCCGGTATCCTGGCTGCTGCCCTGTCAGAGCCATGGGCCCCTCTAGCCCGGTATCCCGGCTGCTGCCCTGGTTCAGAGCCATGGGTCCCTCTAGCCCGGTATCCCGGCTGCTGCCCTGGTTCAGAGCCATGGGCCCCTCTAGCCCGGTATCCCGGCTGCTGCCTTGGTTCAGAGCCATGGGCCCCTCTAGCCCGGTATCCCGGCTGCTGCCCTGGTTCAGAGCCATGGGCCCCTCTAGCCCGGTATCCCGGCTGCTGCCCTGGTTCAGAGCCATGGGCCCCTGTAGCCCGGTATGCCGGCTGCTGCCCTGGTTCAGAGCCATGGGCCCCTCTAGCCTGGTATCCCGGCTGCTGCCCTGGTTCAGAGCCATGGGCCCCTCTAGCCCGGTATCCCAGCTGCTGCCCTGGTTCAAAGCCATCGGCCCTGGTATCCCGGCTGGCCTAGGAATCTTAAAAAGATTCCCGCCCCACTTCACCTCCAATTAAACCAAGACATCCAGCTGTTTCTCTCTGCCCCCCGCCCCCATCACCAGTGGGCAGCCCTGAGTTCGACGACCGAGCAGAGACTCAGGGTGGGGGTGGGGAGATGTGGGTACAGTGATGTCACATATACTCCAGTTCGGGGGCCTGGCTCTTGGAGATGGGGGGCAGGAGCCCCCCCCCCCCCCCGCTAGCACCCATCTCGCTCTCCTCGGCAGGAATCAAAGCGGTTCGTTCAGTGGCAGTCCTCGATATGATAGCGTGCCCCTCCTCGACCGGCACTCCCCGCCCCCCTCGGTAAGTCTCCCCCCTTCCCAGCCTGTGCCCCCACTCCTAGGGCAGGGGGGATCACAACCTGGCACTGTGGGACCGCTGTGCCCCCTTAACTCACTGGCCTGGGCTGTCTCAGTATCACCCCGGTGACGAGCCGCAAACCCCTTGTAGGTGCAGCGATTACTCAGCCAGCAGCATGTGCAGCCCCCCACATCCCAACAACACAGCATGACGGCTCCCTGAACCTCTCAGAGAGGGACCCCGCCAGTCGCCCCAGCCTGGCACCCCAGAAATACTCCGTCTTCCACTGCTTGGCACTCCCTCGGACGGTGCAAGCTGATTCGTTAGTTTGCCGTTCCGGCAAAAGGGGGAGTGGATACATGCTGGTTTGGGTAAAACATCAATCAGGTTTATTAACTCCAGCAAGACGGAGAGTCAGTGACTCTCGGCAGCGGAGTCAGTTACTTAAGAAATAAAACTAGAAACGGCGTCTCAGTGTAACCGTCTGAGCAAGATTTGAATCGAACAACCTCTCCCTCTAACAGGCAGCTCGCAGCTCCTCCCGACGCAGGCCGGGTTCCCTTCCAGCCTGGGACCAGTCTTTCTAGCTCAAAGCTTTTGTCTTCTGGACCATTTTCCGGGTGTGGAGATGGGGGAGGAGAGAGGCCAAGTGAGGACGTCCCGGTCCCTTTTTCATACTTGCTTCCAGCTGCTAGAAAGATCTGCGCAGGTCAGGCAGCCCCCGTTGGTCGAGCAGTTCAGAAAAGATAAGTTGCTGGAGGATCGGTCCCATCAATGGCTATTAGCAGGCAGGGCCGGCGCTTCCATTAGGCGACCCTAGGCGGTCGCCTAGGGTGCCAGGATTCGGGGGGTGGCATTTTGTGCACTCCGCACGGGGAGCACGGAAGCTTCCAGTTCCGCTCCCATGGCGCTGCCGAAGAAGGACCTTCTGCCGACGTGCCGTGGAAAACAGCGGCAGGCAATTGAGCAGCTCAATGACGGCCGCTGTCACCTGCGGCATTTCGGCGGAGGGTCCTTCTTCGACGGCACAATGGAAATGGAACCGGAAGCTCCCGCGCGCCCCGTGGGGAGCGCACAAAATGCCGCCCCCTGAATTCTGCCTAAGGCGCCAGAAACCCTGGTGCCGCTCCTGTTAGCAGGATGGGCAGGGATAGGGTCCCCAGCCTCCCCATCTCACAATACATTATCAGTCGCACCCAGAGAGCAAAACTTTGTAACTTGCCACACAATGGTAAGACACGCAGCCCAACAGGACAGGCCTTCAGATGATGATACCAAACATCCTAATCCCAACCCAGGGTGAACGCTGGGGTCCCAGGAGGCTGCTTTGAGGTACAGAGCATCACGTCGTCCCCTCCAGTCTATCCCACCCACCTGTCTCTCATCTCTCCCATCTCTCCCCACCCCCCAGTACTCACCCAGCATGCAGGCATCTTACGTCGGCGCCAGCCAAGAGGAACCGGGCCCCCGATACCGAATGGACTTCCTGACCTAGAATCTGACCCACGGCCCCCACCCCTGACTAACACATGGACCGGCTGCCCCCCAGGGCTGAGTGCTGCTGGGCCCGACAGAACCAAAGAGGGGGAAGGAGAGAGACCGGGGCTGCCCACCCACCCCCGGCCACCCCCTGCTGACCCATCCCTCCGTCTATCTGGGTTTGATGCCAGGGGTCTGTGCCCCTGAGAAGGGAGGGTGGGATGAAGGAGGAGGGTTGCCCCATAAGAATCCCAGGGGGGAGAAAATGGGGAAAGCAGAAGGATGAATGGAGGAGTGGAAGTATGAGCATGAGAGAGCAGAAAGGATGAACAGAGGATGGAAGGAGCATGAGAGTGAAAGGGAAGGAAAGAAGAAGTGAAAGAGTAGAGTGAATGGATGGGGGGAAGAATGGAGAAATTAAAAAGAATGAATGAATAAATGAACGAATGAATGAATGAGCAAAAAGAGTTGAAAGAATAAATTAAGGAGAAGGAATGTGTGGGGGAAAAAGAATGAAGAGAGAAAGAGGGAAGGAAAAAGTGTGAAAAAACAGTGAAAGGAGGAGGAGGGAAAGAAAGGCCAGAAGGAAGCGAAAGGCGGAAGGAGAGAATGAACGGATGGATGAGTGGGAAAAGAACAAAGGAGAATGAAAGAAAAGAAATCCAAGCCTGAACTGAAAGGGAGAGTAAAAGAGACAGAGTGAAGGAATGAAGTGTGAAAAAAACCGAGCGAAAGCAGGCGGGAAAAAAGATGGAAAAGGAGCGAATGGAGGAACAGGAGAGGGGATGGGACGAGGAAGAGTAAAGGACCGAAGGAGTGAAAAAGCACAGCCGAAAAGGAGCCCATCGGAAAAGGAGTGAACGAGAAAGCGAGCGAGTGGACCAGAAGAGAGAGCAGTGGCCAACCAGACAAGTGAGCCCAGCAGCAACACGGGGCCCGGCCAGCCCTGGGCGCCAGCCCCAATTAACATCTAACCCCCCTGCTGCAGGGGGTCGGCCCCCGGGCTGTAGAGCAGAGACCTGTAGGCAGAGGAGAGAGGTGACTGGCGCGAGCTGGGGGCCTGCCGTCCCAATTAGAGCCTCGGCCACTAACGAGCCTTCGATCCAGCGGAATGAGAAATAAAAGGGAAATTTTATTTTACAGGGAGCTGCGTGCACGCTTTGATTTGCCTCTTCTCTAGGGGGCGCTGGCTCCCATCCAGCCCCAGGGCAGGGACTGGCTGGCTCAGGGGGTGGGGAATGGGGCACGGGGCCTTTCTCCTCTAGGGGGCGCTGGCTCCCACCCGGCCCCAGGTTAAATGAGTTCAGCCGCTGCCCCGTGAGGCCAATCCATATCATGACTGACACAAACGGGGCCCCAGAATTGAGGCCGAAGGGGCCCCTGAATCTGAATGCCCCTCTGCCCCCAGTGGGGGCCACCCTTTGGGTGGGAGCACGTGGAGGCTGGTCCCTGCTGTTAACACTCCATAGCCCATGGTGGGGGACGGGGGGAAGCTGGCATCTGCTTGGCCACTATCACACCCAGGAGCCTAGCTCCCACCCCTTCCCCTCCCAGAGCCGGGATAGAACCCAGGAGTCCTGGCCAACCCTCCGAGCTCTAGGCCCCTTTCTCGTTCGGCTCCCTACGGCCCCTGGGAGTCCTTTGGTGTGACAGCCCCCCCGAGAGTCAGACTCACTCTCTGGGGTTAGGCCCTCAGGCCCCACCACCTCCTGGGGCTGCACCTCTGAGCCTCCAGCCCGCCTGGCTGCCTCCATGAGCCCCCTCTGGGAGGCCACTCGCTCTGGCCCCATAGCGGGGGTTAGGTGGGCGTAACTGCGTTGCTCCGGGGTGTGGATTTTTCACACACCCTCCTCGAGCAATGTAGTTATACCGGTATCGGTCTGTAGCGTAGACCTGGCCGGAGAAAAACATTCTCGGCAGCTGGTTTTAGTTCCTTCCAGAATTTCAAGCGGCTGGGACGAGCGGGTTTGTGGGTAGCCTCTTCGCGGGGCAATTAGCAATGTCTTTGCGTTGTGATGTCCATGTTTCGCCAGCCTTGGCGATGGGCGGGGGTGGGGGGGTGATCCCTGTCACGGATCCTGAGCAAACGTTTTATTACAGCCAGGAAACAAAAACTATGGGGAGAAAGAAATTCGAAGGGAGATTAATGCCGGCAGCAACTTGCATCAAGTCTAAATGCAGTGTTATTAGCCGAGCACCCCAGGGAGTGGATGGATTTGTCAGTGCTCAGCTGAGGCCCAAAGCTTTGGGAAAGACTGGCAGCAGGTCAGCCACCATTACACGTAGGAGTCATGGCTCCCACCTCCCTCCCAGAGCCAGGGATAGAACCCAGGAGTCCTAGCTTCCAGCCCCTTACTCTAACGCCCACATGCCTCCCAGAGCTGGGAAGAGAACCCAGGAGTCCTGGCTCCCAGCCCCCACTGCCCTCACCACTAGACTGCACTCCCCTCCAAAGCAAGGGAGAGAACCCAGGAGTCCTGGCTCTCAGCCCTCACCATGGGACCCCACTCCCCTCCTCTAGAGTCAGAGAGAGAACCCAGGAGTCCTGGCTCCCAGCCCCCACTGCCCTCACCACTAGACTGCACTCCCCTCCAAAGCAAGGGAGAGAACCCAGGAGTCCTGGCTCTCAGCCCTCACCATGGGACCCCACTCCCCTCCTCTAGAGTCAGAGAGAGAACCCAGGAGTCCTGGCTCCCAGCCCCCACTGCCCTCATCACTCGACCCCACTCCCCTCCTCCAGAGCAAGGGAGAGGACCCAGGAGTCCTGGCTCCCAGCCCTTACCACGAGACCCCACTCCCCTCCTCCAGAGCCAGGGACAGCACCCAGGAGTCCTGGCTCCCTGCCCCAACTGCCCTCCCAGAACCACAGAAAGCACCCAGGAGCCCTATTTAATATTACTCCCAACTTCCCTTCCCATCCTTTCACATTCACTCTCTCTGGGTATGAGGGGGTCTCCAGTTTACAAGGTCGTCCAGATCTTCTTGTATAATATTCCGGTCCTCCTCCGTATTGGCAATACTCCCAACTTTGTGTCATCCGCAAATTTTATTAGCACACGCCCACCTTTTTGTGCCAAGGTCAGTAAGAAAAATGTAAAACTGGTCCCAAAACCGATCCCTGAGGAACTCCACTAGTAACCTCCCTCCAGCCTGACAGTTCACCTTTCAGGTGACCCATTGTTGGCTCCCCTTCAACCCCTTCCTTATCCACCTTTCACTTCTCATATTAATCCCCCTCTTCTTCTATTTAACTAATCATTTCTCATGTGGAACTGTGCCAAATGCCTCACTGACACCCAGGTAGATGAGATCTACTGCATTTCCTTTGTCTAACAATTGAAACAATTGTAGAAAAATCTACAATTACTTTCTATCACAGGGATCGGCAACCTTCAGCACATGGCCGGTCAGGGCAATCTGTTGGCTGGCAGCGAGACATTTTGTTTACGTTGACCGTCCGCAGGCATGGCCTCCCCGCAGCTCCCAGTGGCTGCGGTTCGCTGTTCCCGGCCAATGGGAACTGCATGAGGGGGAGCAGGCCGCGGGGTCGTGCTGGCCGCGGCTTCCCGCAGCTCCCATTGGCCGGGAACAGCGAACCGCAGCCACTAGCAGCTGTGGGGGGCCGTGCCTGCAGCGTGAACAAAAATGTCTCTTGGCCAGCCAGCGGGTTACTCTGACGGGCCGACCCCTGTTCTATCATTTGGGTGACTCAGTTTTTGCAGTTCACCAAGCTTGGAACAGATCATTTAACTTTAGGAAACATCAGAACAGCCCTTTCTTATCTTAATCCCTCTGTTTATAAACACAATTCTGCCTCCCTGCCTCAGGGGCCAACCAAGGGAGGTTTTTTAAAGCCTTTTAAGCTCCCCCAGAACCCTCTGCATGCGCACGGCAGAGAGTGAGCGAGGATGACAACCAAAAAACAAAACGTGGAAGAACCCCCCCAAACCCGCCACCTTTACCACATGATGAGCAATTAAAAAGAACCAAACCAGCATCTGCTTATTGTATAGTGGACTTGGTGATTGTTGCAGAGCTGGGGAAAGAACCCAGGAGTCCTGGCTCCCAGCCCCCCTACTATAACCACTAGATCCTACTCCCCTTCTAGCGCTGGGGGGAGAACCCAGGAGTCCTGGCTCCCAGCCCCCCTACTCTAACCACTAGACCTCACTCCCCTTCTAGCGCTGGGGGGAGAACCCAAGAGTCCTGGCTCCCAGCCCCTCTACTCTAACCACTAGACCCCACTCCCCTTCTAGCGCAGGGGGGAGAACCCAGGAGTTCTGGCTCCCAGCCCCCGCTCTAACCACCACCCCCTACTCCCCTCCTAGAGCCAGGGAGAGAACCCAGGCATCTCCTAGGTCGGAGCCCCTCCCGCATTCGATTGCTTCCGCATTTGAAGGGATATGTCCCTCCTAAGCCACCACCCCTCCCCGGGGACCCACCTTCTCTGTCCTCATTGGCTGTTCCCGATGCGCCCGCCTCCCATCCCCTTTCGCCATTCCAACCCGAGCTCCTCTCTCCCGATTGGTCGGACGGAGAGGAAAGACAAGGGCGGAGGGCCCTGCGTCGTGACGTCATCCCGCCGCCGTCGAGCTTCGTTCTCTCTGGTCCGCGTGCGTCACGTTACGTGCCGCGGGAGGCGCCCCGGAAGGAGGAGGAAAAAAAAAAAAAAAAAAAAAGAACGAACCAGGGAGGCCGCCGCCATCTTGAGAGCGCGGGACGGAGCCAGCGCGGCGCGCGAGACACCCCCCGCCCCGCCCCCACAGCGCAGCGCAGCGCGCGCCCCGGCCGGGCCTGGAGCGGAGCCCGCGGCCTAGCGGGGGGGCCGCGGGGAGCCGGCGGGGCCTGAGGCCTAGAGGCGCAGGGGGGCCTGACGCCCTAGCGAGGGGCCGCGGGGGCAGGCAGGGATCGGGGGGGCTCTGAGGTGGGGGGCAGGGCGGGGTGTAGGGGAATCGGGCTGGAGGCCTGGTCGGGCCCCGTGGCCAGGGGCTGAGCGCAAGGCGGGGGTGAGGGGGGGTTGGGCAGAGAGAGGGTGTAGGCCTGGGGGGAGCCTGGGAAGGTGCCTGAAGCGGGAGCTTTCCGGCCTCTCGCCCTGAAGGGCCCCGGTTTGCTGCCCTGGACAGTGGGGCTGGGCGCCCCGAGTTCCGGCCCCCGAGCGGGCCCCCCTGCTGCCCGTACAGAGATTCCTGCCCAAGGAGGCGCAGACGTGAGGCTGCTGTGACTGTCTGCGCTGCCCACGGAGCCGGGCCGGGGAGCCACATCTATACTCCCCCCCCCCCTCCAGCGACTGAACGATGGCGACCAACATAGGCGACCAGCGCGCCTCTGAATGGTGATCACTGCACGTCGGGTGCTTGGGTGGGAACAGCAGAGGTTGCTCTGTACTATGCTGCTGCATTGAGGTTTTTGTGGGGAAGGGGAGCAGAGGAAGCAGTGAAATGTCTCTAACCCTGACTGTCTTCATTTGACAGCAGCCTGGATTTATGGGCCAGAGCAAACTAAGCGCCGCTTATTCTCCCAGGCTGCCACATGCCCTAGTCACTTAGCCGGGCTGGATTGTCTTGTCACCAAATAGCTACAAAGGAATCTTTTATTTCAGAGCATAAGGTAGTGACTCAGAAGGGACTGGAATGGGTCCTTGTTCTCTGTGCATTGTAGCGAGCCGGACACAGCGGCTGACTGTGCTCCTTCTGAAGCAAGAGCTAGTAACTGTGCACAGGATCATCCTCATCTTGTGTGGCTATAATTTTAAAATGACTTGGAAGAGCATGTTGACTCTTTTAAGGCAAGAGTTGGCATGTGCTGTATGGGACTCTGACCTTGTTGAGGCTCTTTTTCTGTTGCACGATAGAAAAGCCCATCTTTTCTCAAGGCTTTTGAAAATGGGGGGAAGAAATGTTGGGGAGAGCACTGGTGAGTTAAGCCACAGTTCGTTTGGGTTTTTTTTTGCTGGTACAGTATAGCTGTTTCAGTTAGGGATACAATTGATATTGCTGAAATAGTTATGCCTGTGTGGATGCAGCTACACCAGTATAAAGGTATACCAGTAAAGTTGATTTCCCTCATGTGGGAATGAGCTATACCACTATAAACACCTCGATAACTGCATCCACACCAGGGAAGATTAATGCACCGGCTTTAATTATACCAGTATCAAAGTGGTCTGGCTTGTGTGTCTGAACAAGTCTTCTGCATCTTTGTTATGTCGAGTATGACTAGAGCAGATAGGTGAACCCCTTTAAATGCTTCAGTAAGTTGAAATGTTTGTTAGTACTGAGGGTGTGAGGATAAAAATTCTGAGCACAAATCTGAAAGAGCCAATCCGAGTGGCCAAGGAAGCCAGAAGCAAATTAAAGAGCTGATCACTAAAGAGCCGCAGTAAAACCTTTTAAGAGGTCTGTGGATTTCACATTATTTTAGGGGGTGGTTTCTCTGTCAAAACATTAAGTGAAAGGCTTAGAAATATAGCCCAAAGCAGATTGCCTTAGCATGAGAACCTGTCAAATTCGTGTTAGTCAAATAGGCTAATGTTGTTTGGCAGATGTTGGTATTAACTGTAACATTCGTGATTTGCATGGCTGGGTTCAGTGCTGTAAAGTTCTGAGCTCCAGTCCTGCAATGAATTCTCCGCAGGCAAAACCACTTGGCCGAATGAGTCCCCTGTCCACTTCATTGGAAGGGCCCACGCTGAGCTCATTGCAGGATGGGACCTTCCTGGAGTGGAAATGACACACATTTTCAGTTCCTTTTTAAAGGCCTCAAAACTAGGTGTGACCCATTTTGCTGCATACCAGGGTGTTGTGGGTTTTAAAAGTTGTCGGGGGGTAGGAGGAAAACTGAGGGTGTTTCTTTTTTTCTTATTTTGTGATGTATAAAGAAATCTCTTACTGTTAACTGTTTGTTGGGATTTACCTATGTTTGAGGGGGAGGTTTATGTGGTAGGCAAGCGAGCCATAGCTTAGCAAAATTTTAAGGTCGGGAGGAACATTAAATCATCTAGCCTGACCTCCTGTTTAACAGGCCATAGCATTTCTCATAATTCCCATTGTACTGACCCCAATAACTTGCATTTAACTAAACAAGCATCTTCCAGAAAGGCATCCAGGCTTGATTTGATACCATCAAGAGATGGAGAATTCAATTCAGCACAACCTGTGGAAATTTTTCCATTGGCCACTGACCCTTACGGTTACATGTTTGTGACTCATTTCTAATTTGTTTGGCTTTAACATCTAGCCACTGGGTCTTGTGCTGCATCATGATGTGGGTCAAAACCCTTTTTATGAAGCCAAGAGGATGGGGCGTTGGATAAAGATTCAGAGAGTTTTTTTTCTCCTAACAATCAGGTTTGAGTTAAATCAGTGTTGGAAAAAGAGTCTGACAATCTTCCCCAGCCCTTGGCTTAGAATCCTGCAAAACCTTAACTTTCCTCATGTCACCTTGGTACCTGTGATGTCATAGTCCTGCCAGTTCTCCAGCCGGATGGATAGATATCAGTCATGATTTGAATCACCAGGTGGAAAGCCTGCATTTAAACCATCCATTTAAATCAACTTTTCCATTTGTTCTTCAGTTAGTTTCTGATGAAAGGTGCATTCTCATTGGTTGATAGAACCATTAAAATGTAGCTCCTTTACAGTCAATGTGGTACATCGTTTTGCTGTCTTTGGGTGTACAGTATATCTATAGACACTTATTTAAACAATTATATAGCTTTATAGTGTCAGATTGTTAATTGTACATTTTTAATATGTTGGAAAAAGGTGAATGAGATATTGCTTAGTTATTACTGGGGTGCCATATATAAAGTTTGCTGTCAAAAGTTAGATGTTTTTCCACAGATTCTTTCTTTGTATAGAAAAGCAGCCTTTAAAACTCAAAGGTTTTTGGTAGAAGCTCATGGATTCAGCAGTTTTATTTTTTAATTACTTTAGGCCTAACATAGCCCGTATTAAATTCAGATTTCCTTTTAAACAGGTTTATTTTAAAAAAAGTAAATCTTATTAAAATTTAAATAATCAAAATCTGATTTTGTAAAAATAATCTTTGATTTTTATCCAGTCAACCATGGAGTCTTCCAGGAAAGAACTGGGTAGACAAGACATGAATGTCTACCATAAAACCTCTTAGCGCCTTCATTATAAGCAAAAGGAGATACAACATTGGTATGAAATCTGACCAGTTTAGGGGCATTCTTCTCAGCTTCCTAAAATATCCCCTCCCTGGCCAAGCAAGATGACTGTATAGTTTTCTTCATGGTTTAGCTGGGTGTTTTCTAAGCCCTGGGGCTTGCCAGATATTGGACAATTGAAAATAAGCCGTGTCATTTTGAAGTGGGAAGCATGATTTCCTTTTTTATTGTTTTAAAAGATTAAATTGACAACTCTTTGAAGTCACTCAGAGGTTTGATGCATAGAAGTAGTTGTGGCAGCAGGTGGATTAATGAGCAAAATGCAGGTGGGAAGGGCAGAGGTATAACACCCTGTAATGTTGCCCTCTGACTTACCTGTGAAGACGAAAATTTGTTTGTGTCATCATAAAGTCGCTCCCGGGCATCTAGTGCAATAGTCCCATTGAGTCTGGTGTGGCTATCTGAGCGTATTCGCCTCTTTCACGGCAGGCCAGGTTCTCGGATGGAGGAGGGTACTGGCAGTAAGGGACAGAGCTAGACACATCTAAGTTTGACTCCGGATCCCATGAGTGAAGGCTGCTCCCCTCTAGCTGTTTGGTGATCTGTGTGAAATGAAGTGTATCAGTCCAATTCCTAGTGGTCAAATCATGTTTGGCTGTGGGGGGTTATGGAGACACGACTCCCAGAGCAGGATGGACCTAATGATTCGGGTTTCTTTCCCTGCTAGCCTCTCTGCCTCAGTTTCCCCTCTGTAGCATGGGGGTGATAGCCCTGCCCATCCTCGTGCAGCTGCTGTGGGGATTAATACATTAAGATTGCAGAGTGCTTAGATACTACAGCGGGAAGCAGGGGCAGATAAGCATCATAGTGTGTCCTCATTAGTTACCATGTGTGAGCAGGAGACCCTAGAGTGGAGGCGGAGGGCACAGCAGCAGAGTTATGAGGTGTGTGCAGTAGAGTGACTGCCAAGAGAATCGCTGTATTTGTCCTCTTGGTGGCACTCCTGCCTCCCTTCTACTCTTAGCTAAAACTGCAGCTTGCTTTACCCTCCACTGCATGGGGCTGACCCGTACCTGTGCAGCCAGGGCAGAGGGATTCCCAGGCTCCAAGCGTAACTGTTGACTTTCTCTTGACACGTCCAGGGCTCCCCAGTACAATCTAGGGAACAGCGCGGCCCGGGAAAACACCATGGAGGGGCAGGCGCACGAGAACCCTGAGTGGGAGAAAGCCAGGCAGGCGCTGGCTAGTATCAGCAAAGCCAACGCCGCCTCTGGGACCAGCAAGGGCTCCAGCAACGGACCGGCTAACACACAGGTAACAGGCCCCCTGCTTTTTCATGGGATTCTGGTCTCCTGGGAGCCAGCGTGCCGGGAGATTTTGCCCCACCCCAGCTCCCAAGAGAAGGATCAAAGGATTCATTTCCCTGCTGTTTCACTTAGTTTGTTATGTGACTCGAGCTGACAGCGTAACCTGGTCAATAGAGCACGGGACTGGAACTTGGGAGACCTGGCTTTGCTGGGTGAACCTGGGGAAATCACCCTCCAGTCCCCTTCCTCTGCCTGTCTTGTCCATTTAGATCATTAAACTCTCTAGAGCAGGGACTGTCTCCAAGCGCTGCGGGGCCCCCGTCTGTTACCACAAATCACCTCAGACCACTTGAGATGACTACGTTATACCTTGCTGATTGGACACATTCACTCTTTATCTGCATGGCTGCCGCCCTCGGGAGCCACAGCCATGAATTGGGGTCCCGTCATGTGAGCTCCTGTACAACTCCAGAACAAAAAGCCCCCAGTGAGCTTCCAGTCTGTTGTCTGACCTGGTTGGGTTGTGTCCACACGCTGGGTTTAAACGGAGTCTTCTGTCGACAGTGTTGTGTGTGCGCACACACAACACTATCTTATTGGGTATCGGTGCATGCTGGGAAAAATCTGGGTTGCCATCCCCTGCTGCCACAGCAGCAGCTCATATCCAGAGGTCTGGTACCCGGTGCAGTGCACCCTGGGATAGCCGACAGAGGACTAACCACGGCCACTTCACGAGGCTAGTGGGGTCCAGTCTGCACTCCCTAGACATTGCCTTATAGATTCATAGATTCTAGGGTCAGAAGGGACCAATGTGATCATCTAGTCCGACCCCCTGGACAAAGCAGGCCACAGAACCCTACCCATCCACTTCTATAACAAACAGCCTTTCCTGATGATCTCGTATGTTTCTCTGCAGTATGCCTCCCAGCAAGGAGACCCAAACGCTATGCAGCAGCAGCAGCAATATTACCAGTGGTACCAGCCGTACAGCTTCGGATACCCCTATAATTACTGTTACCCAATGGTGAGCAGTTTATCCCCTGCTGTGTGTCTGTGATCTCTTAGGAGCCCTGGGTTGTAGCCCCAGCGCATGAGCTCATGAGAGGCGGTGGGAGCTGACGTTGGGACGTGCAGGGAGGCTTTAATGTCTTTTGCGGGGGGCTGGGCATGTGTGTGGGGAGGGGGGGAGTTGGCAAGTGTTTTACAAATGCTGGCTAAGTGCTGTGTCCTGAGACTGTGGGGCTGGGCTCTTCTCTGCAGAACGTCTACCCAGGCTACAGCTTCGCCAACCAATACGGGGTCACGGGGTCGTATTCCTCTTCGGCAGCCCAGCAGCCACAAGGTCCAGGCCAGCACCAAGGGAACGTGAACCAGGTAGGTCCCAATGTCCCAGCCCTTGCAGAGTGCTCAGAGGTCATGCTGCCCGGCCTTTTGGAGAGCGCTAGGTTCTTTCCTCCCGCCCGGGGCCAGGATTCATGTCAGGATTGTGGCCTAGTGGTTAGAACATGGAGCACCTGGGTTCAATCCTTGGCTCAGAGGTGCCATGTTCCCTGGGAGTTGGAACAGGAGGGACTGGGAATGAGAAGTGACTGGATTCTGTTTGAAACTCTTGGTGGGAGTGTTGTCTAGTTAGAGATGGGGGCTGGGAGCCAGGACTCCTTGGTTCTCTCCCCAGCTCTGGTAGGAGAGTGGGGTCTAGTGGTTAGAGCGGGGCAGGGGCTGGGAGCCAGGACTCTTGGATTCTCTTCCCCGCTCTGGGAGGAGAGTGGGGTCCAGTGGTTTGGGGGAGAGGGGGCTGTTAGCCAGGACTCCTGGGTTCTCTCCCCAGCTCTGGGAGTGGGGTAAGGAAGAGCACAGGGACTGGGTGTCAGGGCTGCCACCTGCTGGTTGTATGACAACAGGCAAGAAACTGAAGTACAGACCTTTCCTCTTAAGCCTCTATAAACCTTGGCCGCTCTCCAGTTCTTAAGACAACGAGCTGAAAATGGCTGTTCGCCCAGTCCCCCCCCCCCCCCGGTGCCCCGTGAAGGCCATGGGGCTACACTGGTGTATCTGGGAGGGGGGATGGGCCAGTTGTCTACACCTCTACCCATAATCTGCTTCTCACCGGGCCTTGACACCTGTGCCCTGAGAGTCTCTCTCTCTCCCCTCCAGCCCCCGGTCCCTGGCATGGAGGAAGCCATGGCTTACCCTAGCCAACAGCAGCAGATGGCCACCTCCAACCCCCCGCAGCCTCCCCCACAGCATGGCAACCACCCCGGGGGCGCCATGGGCCAGCAGCAGGGCGGCTCGTCTGGGGGCCAGCACCTGCAGCAGAACTCCGGCGCCTCCTATAGCCAGCACGCCTACTCAGAGGGACCCAAGCCCAAGAAGGGGCAGCAGCTGTGGAACCGCATGAAACGTGAGTCCTGGCCCTGGGTGCCAATGGCTGCTCCTGGGTACCAGGCTGGGGGAGGGGTCAAAAGAATAGAGCAGGGTGTCTGGGAGCCAGGACTCCTGGGCTCTGTCCCTAGCTCTGGGAGGGGAGTGGAATACTAGGGGATTAGAGCAGGGGAGGCTGGGAGCCAGTATTCCTGGGTTCTTTCCCTGGGTCTGGTGGGTTAGAGCAAGGGGGAGGGGGAAGGGAGGCAGGAACAGAACCCAGCCATTCTGGGGGAGCGTGTTCTAGTGGTTAGGATGGGGAGCTAAGACTTCTGGGTTCTGTTCCCAGCTCTGGGCAGTTCTTAGGGGTTAAAGCAGGATTGGGGAGACTGGTGGTTGGGTCTCCTGGGCTCTCCTCAGCTGAGTGGCTGGATGAGCTGGAGTGGGTCTCACAGGTCAGTCACTCACCCCATTGGCAGCACAGAGCCAGCCCCGCTCTGGCATTGGGAGCGGGACTATATTTTGGCTCACGCAGCATCCCAGCTGTTGATGAGGTTCCTGTCACTGACCTATCCTGTCCACTGGTGGTGGACGTGAGAGTTGGTGCCCAGTGTAACTTTCAGAGCCCAGGGGAAGAGGAAGAGCATCTCTCGACTCGTAAATGAGCTTGTGGGATCATAAACAGAGACGTAATAAACACAGAGCTGCGTACACAGCTCTTCAGAGCTTATCAGCGCTTTGTGCTCATTCCCAGTCTGTCAAAACAACTAATCCCCCTTCCCACCTCGTGGGAGCGTGCTCTGCAATGGAGACTTTCCTTTAAGGGGCATCAAGTGTGTTAACCTTCTGCCTTCTCTCCAGAAGCACTCCCCTCCCCTCCCCTCCTGTGAGAACTCAGCATTGCTTGCCCTGTGTTTGGATGCAGCCACTTCTGGGGTGGGGCATGGGACTGACTATACAGAGATGCTTGTCCTGGTGTTGAGATGCAGCCACCTCGGTAGTGGGGCACAGGACAGGGGTCCCTCGCCTGATGCGGAGGTGAAGCCACCTCTGGGATGGGACATAGGGCTGTTTATACAAGGGTTTTAGCATCAGCACAGCAAGGCGACAGCAGTTCAGGACAGGAAGTGAAGGAGCTTGTGTCCAAGTAAAATTAGAGAGACGGTGGATTGGCTTAAATCAAGTCCGACAGATGTTGGGGTCCCGTGTATCTAATTTGGGTGCTTGATCTCAAGTGAGTCCCTCAAATCCAAGGATTTAATAAACTCAGAATTCACTTCCTGCTTTGAGCCATCCGGTAAACTTCTCTCTTGTCTCAGCAGAAGCCCCTGGAGCCGGCGGACTGAAATTCAATATCCAGAAACGCCCCTTCGTGCTAACAAACCAGAACTTTGGGGCCTCGGACCAGCACGGCAACTTCGGGTCGCAGCAGAACTCAGAGAAACATCACAACCAAGGGTACGTGTCTCACTCCCCTGCCGCTCCATCAGTCCCACTCTACCCCTAAGGGAGGTGGGATGGTCTACAAAGGGGGAAGTGATGCAGGGCTGGGAGCGACAGCTGAGTTAGAGTCCCAGCTGTGCCCCTAAACTCCCTGTGGGCAAAATATTCTCATAAGATCATGTCTCTGCCCCCGATTGTCCTAGCACCCTTCTCTTCCCGTCTGGCTTGGTTTCCTCTTCCTTGAATTATTTCCAGGGAGTTCTCCGGCCCGTGTTAAAGAGATCAGACTGGATGATCACAACGGTGCCTCCTGGCTTTGGAAAGACCCAGGGGTGCCCGAAATTGGACACGGGACTCCAGTTGGAGGCTTTCCAGTGCTTTGTCCAACAGCGTTAATACTTCCCATTGTGACTGGTTGGACCCCCGTACTGGGGTCCCACTGAGCCCACCCATTCGACCAGCGTGGGCTCCCTCACCCTGTCCTGCTGCTCGCATGCGCGCGCACACACACACACAGGTAGGGACATGCTCAGCTATAGAATCACACAGTCTGCAATCAGCTGTGTGTGGGAAGACAGCTCGGGGGATTGCCCAGCACTCTGGTGCACAGACCCTGTGGAGTGTAAACCCAAAATTATATTGTCTTGTGCTATGTCGAGATCTATACAGCGTAAGCTCATGCAATTCGCTCCCACCCTCAACGTGGAGGAAGATCTGCACAGCTTTTTAACCCCTCCCTGGTTATGAATTGCACAAACCAGGGTTCAGAATAAGCAAAAAAGTTTATTAACTGAAAAAGGTAAATTGTAAGTGATTCTAAGAGAGAGCAAACAGAACAAAGCAGATGGCGTGTTTTGTTTTATTTGCTCAGTAAACTAAGCTTAATACACTAAAGAATCCTGGCTACAAATAATAATTTCTCACCGTAGATGTTGTTTCAAGCAGGTTGCAGAGTTTCTTGAAGGTAAACCGCGCTGCTTGCAGCTTAAATCTCCAGGGATTCCTTTTACAGGCCAGACCTTTCTCGCCTGGGCTCAGCCCCTGCCCTCCCTCCCCCCAGCTTAGGTCCTTTGTTTCTTCAGGTGTTTTCAGCAGTCTCCCTCCTTGGGCGGGGAGGCAGTGGAGAAGAACCCACCCTCTCTTAATGGAAAAACACTAGAAGTCCAAGATGGAGCCTAGTACCAGGTGACGTGATCACCTGACCCTGTAATGTCAGTGCAGCCTCCCAGGAAACTGGAAGACAGGAGATTAGTATCTTAAAAGTCCTATTGCCCTTCCTAAGGGCCCATCCAGGCTGTTTGCATACTGTCTGGTGGGTGTTCCCTGGGTGTACACACAGTTGTAATTGTTACATAGTCGGTATTCCTAACTTCAGATACAGACATGATTCATGCATACAAATTGGATAATCCTGTTCAGCAAATCAGAACTTTTCCGATCCCTCATATGACCCATGCTGCATAAAACACATCTTAGTTATGCCATATTCATATCGTGACCGTATCTCAGTGAAGAATGTGGGGCATCATATCACACCCATATCTTCTGGAAACATCTGGCCTGATCCAGATGTTTACTCCATCTTGGGATCTATAAGTCCCATCAGCTCAGGGCGGGTCTATGCCCTGGACTGCAGGAGTTTATCTCCTATCCCAAATCCTGCTTCAGTGGCTCACCATGGGTCTCTGATATCTGGCTTCTGTTCTGGTCCTTTTCCCCACAGCTCATCCGCTGGCAAACCAGAGGACTGGCCCCAGGACATGAAGGAGTACGTCCAGCGCTGCTTCACCGCCTGCGAGTCGGAGGAGGACAAGGACCGGACGGAGAAGCTGCTGAAAGAGGTGCTGCAAGCCAGGCTGCAAGATGGCACGGCCTACACCATCGACTGGAGCAGGGAGCCGCTGCCGGGGTGAGCCACTGTGCCAGTGGGGTGAGGGTCGGGGGGCGGAACAGAGCAGGGCTGGGAGCCAGGACTCCTGGGTTCTATCCCCAGCTCTTGGAGGAGCATGGGATGTAGTGGTCAGAGCAGGGCAGGCTGGGAGCCAGAACTCCTGTGTTCTCCAGATACTGTCAGGAGTAGGCACTGTTGTAAAACAGGGATGATCTGCGCCCCGCTCTGGCCCCCCAGCTGCACCTCTCGTAACGTGCGCTCTCCCCTCCAGGCTGGGCAGGGACAGCATGGCTGAGAGCCCCAAGAAGAAGCGCTGGGAGGTGTCTTCGCTTCACACTCCCCGGGGCCCCATGCCCGCCGGCCTGTCGCAGCAGCAGCAGCAGAGGGGCAACAGTGGGGGCGGCGCAGTGGGCTCCCAGTCCCAGCGCGGTGGGGGTGGCGGGGCCAGCCGGGCCCGAGGGAACAGCTTCCCCACCAAATTCGGGAATCGCAACGTCTTCATGAAGGAGAACAGCTCGTCCTCCAGTGCCGGCTCCCGCTCCCGCTCGTCCTCTCGCTCGCCCAGCCGCCCCTTCCGGCGCAGGTAGGGGGTCTGCGGGGCCGGGGCTGTGTGGGGGCCCAGCCAGTCCTCGGGGAGTCTCACCAATACCGAGATACATGAGGGCTGAGCCCCTCAGATGCTCTAGCTAGACCCCGAGGGCGTGATGTGATCAGAGACAGGATCAGACCCCGGGGCCTGTCCTTCCTGAGGTGTCTCTTTCCCCACTCCCCCATATCAGGCCCCTGGGCCTGTCTAGCCTGGTATTCCCCACCCCAGCCTTTCCTTGGATCAGACCAAGAGGCGTAGCCAAGCTGGTATCCCTGACACCACCGTGGCTCAGCCCCTCGGGCCCCTCCAGGACACTGAAAAGCTAAATTAACCTGCTGCCCTGGTGGGTGGGGAGACAACATGGGAAATGGAACCGCAGTGTGACTGGCATAGCAACACCTGCCTGAGTCTGCCAAGAGCCTGAGCCCATTGCTCTGAGAGTGGGGAGAACTGCCTGTGCATCTTCTCCTCAGGGGGAGCTCTTCCCCCCCCTCCGCCCCCCCCACACACACGCAGGAGACTTGGGGGTGGCGGGGACAGTTGGGGAACAGCCCTGGGCTGGTTCTTGGGGGAGGGGTGGAGGGGGCCCCAGGATTGCTGTGGGCAGGCTCTTTGGGGGAAGGGGGCAGGGCTGGCATCGGGCTCTAACCCTGCATCTTTCGGGCAGCGATTCCCATTCGGACTCCGACAGCTCCTTCTCCGGCACCGACTGCCGCCTGGCTAGCCGCAGGAGCACGCCGAAAAACCGCGGCCGAGGGGGCCACATGGACCGGGGCCGCATGAGGATGCAGAGGGGTAAAAGGTAACCCTGCTGCGTCCCGGTCTTGGGCTCACCAGCCAGGAAGTGGTTAGGTCGGGGGCTTTTGGGTTCGGGACCAGCCTGGCTTAGCTTCAGGTCAGTCCATGGCTTTGCTGTGCAGAGAAGCCGAGTTTGAGCGCAGGTGGGGAGCCGGGACTCCTGGGTTCTCAGTGGGGAATGGGGGCTAGTGGGTTGGAGCAAGGGCAGAGTGGGAGCCAGGACTCCTGGGTTCTCTGCCCGGCACTGGGGTGGGCTCTAGTGGTTGCGGGGTGGGAGCCAGGACTCCTGGGTTCCATCCCAGTTCCTCTCCCTTGCCATGTGACCCTGGGAAAATCTGCTGCCCCCTCCACTTGGCTGCTGAGCCGAGCCTCCCGGCCACGTCCCTTTCAGGCATGACCAGGGCCCCTCCAAGCGCAACCGCCGGCGGAACGCCATGGACTACGAGGACCCCGAGAAGGAGTTCAAGAAACAGCGGCGGGCGGCCCGCTTCCAGCACGGCCACTCCAAGAAGCTGCGCCTGGAGCCCCTCATCCTGTCTATCAATAGCTTGGACCCTGCCGGCTCGGAGAGCCTGGACTGGAATGAGCTGAAGATTATGGGCACTTGTCAGGAGATCACCAAGCACTACCTGCGGCTCACGTGCGCCCCAGACCCCTCCACCGTTCGGCCTGTCTCGGTGAGTGCGGGCAGCCTCCGCTGAGGTTACTGGAGTGCCCCGGGGCCCCAGATGGGATTGGTGGGGGGGTGGGGGACCATAATGCTGGGAAGCGAGGATGTGTCCCAGCTGAGATCGCAGCTCTGAGGGTGTCCAGTGAACAGGCAAGGCAAGGAGCTAATGCTTTGTGCCACATGAAAGCTGGCAGGCCCAGTACTCTGCTGGTGCCGTCGGGCGCTAGTGGGCCAAGCGCCAGACTGGTGTCCAGGATGCTTGGGGGGAGCAAGTCACTTCCCTGTTTCCTGCCTCAGTTTCCGCTCCCAGGCTTTATCTGTGCTGTAGTCCAGTGTGGGGACTCTGCCTAGGCAGCACTCCACATATGGAAGCTGGGTGAGGGTGAGCCCTGGAGCTTGGTTGGGGTCTGGGCATGAGGGGCTGATCTCGGGTTGGGGTCTGGGCATGAGGGGCTGATCTCGGGTTGGGGTCTGGGCAGCCCCTGGCACTATGGTCATCACCCCCAAAGGCGCACCCCTCCAAAGCAGCGATCAGCCAGCCCACAGGCCAGCCTGGCTTCGCGACCTGCTGTCCCGTGAAGCACTGGGGCTGGGAGCTGAGGCGCCGCTCCTCGTCACAGCCGGGACTCTTAACACTGTCCTGTCTGGTGAGGGTGCTGCTGTCCCCTGGGTGTCGCCGTTTTCGCATCCCCCGCTCACCCAGGCGCTCTGCGTCCCCAGGTGCTGAAGAAATCCCTGTCCATGGTGAAGTCGCACTGGAAGGAGAAGCAGGATTACGCCTTTGCTTGCGAGCAGATGAAATCCATCCGGCAGGACCTCACGGTAAGCTGCCGCCACTCTCCCGGGAGGGGTCCATGGAGAGCTGAGCTGCAAAAATGGGTTTGGCAGAGGCCCTTCCTCCGAGGGCCCCTCTGCACGGGGAAACGAGCCACTTTGGACACAGAGTCATGACTCCAGTCTCGGGTGTCCACATGGGGTCACACTGGGTCATTCTCCTACTATAGCCGTGTTGGTTAACTTCTCCATGTACACAAGCCCTAAATGGCTAGACGTGGTGCGACTTGGGACTCCTGGGTTCTCTCCCCAGCTCTGGGAGGGGAGTGATGTCCAGTGGTTAGAGGGGTGGGAGCTGGGTGCCAGGACTCCTGGGTTCTCTCCCCAGCTCTGGGAGGGGAGTGGGGTCCAGTGGTTAGACAGAGAGGGCTGGCAGCCAGGACTCCTGGGTTCTCTCTCCACTTGTACTTCACTTGCTGTTTGACCTCATTCAAAATCGGTGGCAGCTACAAACAACTTCCTGTCTTGAGTCGGGAGAGGAATTCTCCCTTCCTAGACAGGGGGCTTCATGTGTTACTGTATCACTATATTCAGTGTGTACAACCTCTTCCTCCCGGCCCTCGGATCCCCCATGCTGAGTCCTGGGCCACGGGGTTAACGTGTCCTCGTTCCCCGCAGCTGCCCACCTCGCTGGCCTGCCCTATTGGCACCCCTGGGGGAACAGCTAGTCAGAGCTCTTAAGGTGGCAGCGTCTCATGGGGATCCCTGCTTGTGTCTGGAGTAACCCCTCTCCCCCGCTCCATGCAGGTTCAGGGCATCCGCACGGAGTTCACAGTGGAGGTGTACGAAACCCACGCCCGGATAGCGCTGGAGAAGGTGAGGAGAGGTGGGCGTCTGGGTTGTCGCCTGCTTGCTTGCTCGCTCCGTCGTTGGGGGGGTAGCTGTTGGGGGGCAGGTGGGGTGGATGTCTGTCCGCTGAGATAAAACCTGAGCGTTGGGGGCAATGTGGAATGGGCTGGGTTTAAGGGGGGCAGAAAAGGACAAGTCAGTTTGAGCAGCCAATTGGATTCCTCGGTTCTATCCCTGACTTTGGGAGGGGAGCGATGCCTAGTGGTTAGAGCAGGAGGAGCTGGGAGCCAGGACTCCTGGGTTCTCTCCCCAATCCCTCAATAATGGGCCTTGGGTGACTCGCGCCCCGCTGACAGGAATTCCTGTCTCTCCCCAGGGAGATCATGAGGAATTCAACCAGTGCCAGACCCAGCTCAAGTCTCTCTATGCGGAGAACCTGCCGGGCAACGTGGGGGAGTTCACCGCCTACCGCATCCTCTATTACATCTTCACCAAGAACTCGGGCGGTGAGCGGGCCGGGAACGGGAGGGGAAGGGTCACGCAGTGTGAATACGCAGAGCCTCCTTGCCAGCTGGCCCCACGTTCCCTAACCATAGAGCTCCTGCCCTAGAGGGGAGTCATCCCTCTCCCAGCTCGGCCCTTGACCACAGAGCGGGGCTGCCCAGCCCTCGCGTGGGGTCCCCCCCTGGGCTGCAGATCTGTGCCTAGAGCAGCTGCCTGCATACCTGCCACTCTCCCTTCACCCTGCTTCAGTCTGGTGCTCTATGGTGAGCCTTGGAGGACTCCCCAGGGATTCCGAGCCATAGAGTCCCAGGGACACCAATGAAAATGGCCATCGGAGATGGGGAGCCTCCCAGCCGGTGCCAGGAGACCACACCTGCTCTGCAGCGACCCCAGGGCTGGGAACGGGCCTGTGGCCAGCCACCATAACCGCCTGCCTCCCCTCCCCTGCAGACATCACCACGGAGCTGGCCTACCTGACCAAGGAGCTGAAGGCAGACCCCTGCGTGGCCCACGCACTGGCCCTGCGCGCTGCCTGGGCCCTGTCCAACTACCACCGTTTCTTCGGGCTCTACCGCCAGGCGCCCTGCATGTCCGGCTACCTCATCGACAAGTTCGCCGAGCGGGAGAGGAAAGCGGCACTCAAAGCCATGATCAAAACGTATGTCAGGCCGGGAGGGCGCCCTGCCCACTAACCTCACCCCCTGCCTGCTGGCTGGGCCGAGGTGCCCCCTCGCTGGCTGAGCACTGGCCTCCGGAGGCGCCTCCTGTCTCAATCAGGGTAGAGATGTGGGTGCATCCAGTCACCTCTCTCCTTCTCCTCCGGTCGTCTGTATGGCTGTGTCCGATTGGCCAGACAGGGCAGGGGTTAGGAAGGATCTCACACTGGTAGGGGGGTGACCTAGCTCAGGGGTGTGGTGGGGGGGTGAGAGGGTTGTCCATAATCTTAACCAGCCCCTCTGGTCCTGAGCAGCCGTCTCCCTCCAGCAGGTAAGTAGAACGTAGCCAGTGTGCAGTGGGGCCCGCTCCGGGGACTTGGCTCTGCTCCATGCCCAGATGCTGGGCAGCCCTTGGCTCAAAGCAGGGAGCTGGGACCATCCTGGTTTGTGCTGAGGCAGGGGATTGCAGCCCAGCAGCGAATCTTCCAGGCATGGGGGGCTTAATTTGTGGGAGATCAACACTGGCACCTTGCCGAAGGGTGGCAGATCCAGGTGTCCTAGTGCTGTAGCCCCCAGACAGGACTGGGATGGGGGGGATCCTGTTGTGCTGGATGGTGGCACTTTTCTGGAGGTCAGATTCCTGAAACCTTCTCCGTTCTGATTCGGAAAGTGCTGGTGGTTCCCTCCCAGAGCGGAGGAGGCTCTGCTGCCCTCGCTGAGATTCAGAGGGGCCAGGCTGCTGCCTAAAGCGGTGGAGGAGGCAAATTCTTGCTGGCGGGGGAACAAGGCTAGAGAGTGAGGCCAGAGGAATGGGGAGGGTTGGGAGTGGCCTAAGAGGCCACTGTAGGAGAGTCTTCTGGCCACACAGGGAGATTCTAGCAGTCAGATCGTGTCCCACGGCAGCTGCCTTCCCTGTTCTCAAAACCAGGGACCTCGTATTGCTCCTTAAGGACATGGGGCTGAAGATGGGGTGTGAGGGGAAGGAGGTATCTGCTACCCACCACCTGACCTGGGATGCGGATAGTTGCTGTGGGGGGTGCAGGCTACTGAACTGATGGCGGTGATGGGTGGAAGCTAGCGGTCTGGGGCAGGCAGTTACCTGTTTGGCTCTGATCTCTGTTGTGGGGTGCTGCCTGGGGGTCAGGTCTGGGAACGGTGGGGGGATCAGATACGGGGGGGGGGGGGGGGAGTGTGTGTGCAGGCTGTTTGTGGGTCAGGTCCGGGGGGAATGGTGGTGTGGGGTCAGATCTAACGGGGCAGGATGTTGTGGGGGGCAAGTCCCTTGGGATCAGACCTGGGAGGCAGGGCATGGTGAGGGGGAGGGGTGTACTGGCTACATCCCTGGGGCCGAGATCCGTTAGGTGGTGGTTCAGTCTGTGCTTGTCCTAACCTGCCTCCTGCTGCGTTTTTCCCCCCCGTTCCTTGGTGGGTTTTGTTTATTTGTTTCGTTTTGTTTCCTTCAGTTTCCGCCCGGTGCTCCCCGTCTCCTACGTTCAGTCCGAGCTGGCCTTCGAGGCTGCGGAGGAGTGCCAGCTCTTCCTAGCCGCTCTGTCCCTGGTGTACACGGGCACCGACGCAACCAAGATTGACTGCAGGCAGAGCTTAGCAGTCCTGGCCAACTTCTAACACACGCCCCCCCCACCCCCCAAACCCCTCTATTCGCAACCAAAGGGTAATGGTGGCTCGGTGTGTGCCACAGGCCAGCCACCGGGGCAATGCCCCTTGCCCCCACACACCCCCGCAGACGGACGAGGGTAAGCCGGCCGGCCAGCTGCTGGACAGCTCCTCCATGGCGTGTCGGGCAGGGGCCCATGCGATGTTAACGCTTTTCTTTAGTCTTTTGCCAGCGGATCGTTGGTTCTCCAGGGGCGCTGGGGTGGGGAGGGTCAGCCTGTCCTCCGCAGCCAAATGTCCTCACCTAGTGTGACTGCTTCGGCCGTGCCAGCCCGCACCGCCTCAGTCTTCGAACACGGGCGGGGCGTGTGCTGCGCCGAAGAACCACCCCTACCCCCAGCGATCTGTGCAAAGGGTGTCGGGAGGAATCAGCTACGAAACACAACACACTTTCCTTTCCTCCCGCCCGGAGCAATCGGAAGTGAACTCCGGAAGGAAAGAAACCCAGAACTTAGCTGGGCTGCCTAGTTAAACCACCCTAGCAACAGGAAGCAAACGTCTAGAGCCGGCCGGGCTGGAAATGTTTTCCAGAACTCGAGTCTAGATCCTCCTGGCACTTTAAAAGCCAAGGAAACCATTTCCTCTGTGCAATGCTGATCCTTTCTTGGAAATGTGATTTCTCTGTGTATATTTCTTCAGGATACGCTGTACAGCGCCCCCCCCCCCCCCCCGATGTAAATAAGGAGATAAATCCATTGTATTTTGTAAAGTATCTTTTCTACTTTTTTTAATTATAAACTTTAGCAGGTCGGGGTGTGAGTTTTCTTTTGTTGACATTGTTGGGGGCTGGTTTTTTGTTTTTGTTTTTTAAGAGTAGATCCTTTGGATATTGTATATATTTCCACCTTGATCTGAAACTAACATTGTCTCAGTTTTCTCTTTCTCTCTTACCCCTGCTTCTGAGCTTTTTGGCCAGCCTTCGAAAGAAAGCCAAAAGGCACATCTGGGCAAAAAGAGAAAACAGCCGAAAGAGCAGTGGTGGAGAACAAAAGCCGAAAGGTCGAGCCCCAATCGGCTCCCCCACCCCCCGCCTCAGAGACTGTTGCTTAGAGACATTGAAAGAATTGGGGGAACCTGCTGCAGAGAGTGAAATTGGGGTGATGCAGACCACGCAGCTGCCGGGAATTGGTCATCCCTCCGCTAATGGATTCAACCGGTCGCCAGCAAATCTTCCAATCACGTCTAAGTTTCACCGTTTCTATGTCCTGGAGTTTTTTTGTCTATGCTCAGTTTTTAGTTAATTTTTATTTTATTTATTTTCCCCCTATTTCCTCAGTTTCTTTACAGGTAACTCGGTAATGATCCATTCCCTCCCCTTTCCCCGCCCTCAGTTTAATCGTCTTTTTATTTTCAGTTTTTTTCCCTTTCTTCCTATAGTCTCTTTAGCGTCTCATTCTCCTCCCAAGCCTTCCCCCTTCCTTCCGTTTTGTTGGACATATGTAACTTTCTGATGTGCACTCGACAGCATGAATAGCTGGATTTCAAATGCTCTTTTTTTTCTTTCCAGAAACTTTTTCCTTTTTTGAGGAGTATTTTTCTCGAAATTGAACATTAATAAAAATGACAAACGTAGGAAGAAATGCCTCAGGCCGCTGTCTCTCTTTTGAGGCTGGATCAGGGGCTCCCATGGGGGACTTGGGATGCCGGCGTTTGCCCCTAGTGCCTGTGACCTTGGGCAAACCGCTCGGGGCCACATTTCCAAAGGGATTTAGATGTTGAAAGATGCAGGCAGATGCCTGATGTGCCATCAAGTGGGCCTAGGTGCCGGACTTGGTTAACCGTCTGTCATGGAGTGAGGGGGAGTCAGGGCCCTGCACCCCCCATTTCCTGTGATTCACCGGGACTCTCAGCCGGCCAGTAAAACAAGATTTATTAGATGACAGGAACCTAGTCCCAAACAAAGCTTGTAGGTACAGAGAACAGGACCCCTCAGTCAGGTCCAGGGGGAGCCCAGACCCCTCCAGCCCCTCCTCTGGCCTTTGTGTCTCCTGCAGCCAAGAGGTCACCTGATCTCTGATTCTCCAACTCCTCCAGTTGGCACCTTTGCAGAGGTGGGGGCCCAGGCCAGCAGGAGACAGGGTATCGTCCATTCTCTGTGCAGACACCATCACATCTGCCCTCTAGGGCTCTGCAACAATTGCACCCCCTTTTCCTACCACCTAGATACTTAAGAAATGCATAAGGGAAACTGAGGCACCCACACAGTATTCAGAGAAAACCTTAAGAACATTCCAATTTAATCGCACCCTCATTGTGCTAAGCTAGTTTAGTGAATGCTGCTGGCCTCTGCATCTTTAGGTGTCTATATACCTCTCACTTGGTTGTTCATCATTGAGTCTGAACTGGAGAAGCCAAGTCCCGACCCCTGCTGTGAATTAATTCCCGCTCCAGCGAGAGCAGATAGTCTAGTCCTCTGGTAGCACCAGCAAAGCCTGCAGATCAGCCTGTTCGTATCCGTAGCAAGAGCCTGGAAGGAGTGAGATGTTTTTATTGGGACCCAATGGTGGATGCCAGTTTTTGCCATCTGCACATGTCGATGAAAGACCATTTCTAGCTGCAGCACTTTGAACTGAGAGAGGCAAAGAGAAAGCTGCTTGAGAAGGGTTAGTTCCTTGGTACAGGTTGTCCTGGGCTGTTACCAGCTTGGGTATAATGGAGCTATGAAAATTGCTGTTGATTGTAGAGAAAATTGCTTAAAAAGAAACAGCTGCAGTGTGGGGCAAAATGATCCAAGAGCATCAAATTCTACCCAGCTCCGTGGGCAAACCCCCAGGGGTGAGGGGAACAGACCCAGCCTGGACCCTCTGCCTGCGGGAGCTGAGCTTGCTCGGCAGGAGCCTGGCATCCTGGATTGCCAGGGGGAGAGGCAGCTGGCAAAGGACTAACAGCCCCTAGGCAGCTTGTACGATGAGCCGGGCCCTGCATCTCAGCTGGGAATGCCCTCCCCGGTGGCTGCCGCTTGGGTGAATGACTCCGGGTTCAGGAAAGGTGGAAGATGCCAGAGAAGGGGATTATATGCATGGAAGGCAAGGTGAATTGGGGAGCAGAGCCTGGGGCTAGAACCCAGGGGTCCTGTCTCCCAGATGCCCCTGCTCTAACCACTCGACCGTGCTCCTCTCCAAGAGCTGCGGCTAGAACCTAGGAGTCCTGGCTTCCTACATCCCTGCTCTAACCATTCAACTCCTCTCCCTTGTCAGAGCTGTGGCTAGAACCCAGGAGTCCTGACTCCCAGCCCTGCCCGCCCCCATAATTACTAAGCCCCATTCCCTTCCCTGCAGTGAGGAAAGAACCCAGGTGTCCTAACTCCCAGCCTCCTCCCCGCCCCCCCCCCCCCAAAACCAGCTGAGAGGATCTGCGCTGGGATTTGGGGACTGGCGTGGGGCGCCGTCTCAGTACAGATCCAGCTCCACGAGGGTGCTGTAAAACCCGTCGGTTCGTCTGCCCCCACCCACCTGGCACAGACACAGCGATTCCACGGCCTGGGTCCCCAGCTCCTCCCCAGGGGCCTCCGGGGGCAGGCTCAGCTTCGGCTCCCCACCCACCGGGATCTTGGCCACGGTGAGATGGAAACAATCGTCGGCCAGGAGCGGGATGACGGTCAGACCCTTGCAGGCAAATCCCCGCTCCAGGGCATGGGCAAGCCCCGCCAGCTCCGGGCTGGGCGCAGGAGCAGCATACAGCACCCGGCGCTGGAAGGTGTCCAGGCCCCAGAAGTGCAGGAGCGGGGCGGGTGGCAGGAGGCGCCGGTGCTCGGCCTGCAGCTCCCGCAGGGCAGTGACAGCCGCCTGCATCTCACCAGCGCCGTCCAGCCGGAGGAGGCAGAGGGTGAGGTGGAGGGTAGCCAGTGGGGCGCAGAACTCGGCCAAGGTAGGGTCGGCCTGGCTTAGGGCCGCCTGGAGCCGGGCCACCGAACCCCGCAGCTCCGGGCTGGTGATGCGCACGGCCACAAAATGGGTGGGGCGGGAGGCTGCTGGGGGGTGGCTCTGATCTCCAGGCTCAGCTTCATCATCTTCCTCCTCCTCTTCACTCTCTAGAGCTACAACCTCCTCCAGCACCCCGGCTCCGCCGTCCCCCATTCCCACGGCCTGCTGGTGCCTGGCCTCTTCCTCCATCACCTCCAGGATGGTCCGGCCACCACCGGTGGAGCCGAAGACATCGTCCAGCCGGCTGGCTTTGTCCCACACCACGCGGCCGCGATATTTGAAGTACTGAATCCTGTGCTGGGGTATGGCCAGTACCTCCGGCCCGACCGAGGCCAGGTCCTCCCAGCAGAAGGCCGTGAAGGCGTCTTCCCGCACGCCGGAGAAGCGGTCCAGGTGGCCCACGGTGAACTCACTGGGCAGCAGCTGATGGTCCCAGAGGATGCGGGAGATGACGTCCCCTGCTGTCTTCATGGGGGGCTTCTTGCTGGAGGGCTTCTTGCTGCTGGGCTCAGGGGACGGCTGGGGGGTGCCGGGCGGGGCACCGGGGTGGAGGTTCCGGCAACGGGCGCCAAAGCGGCAACCGCCCTCCAAGAAGAAGCGGCAGGGGGAGCTGAGCGTGAGGGCTGGCTCTGTCGCCCCCGGCCCATCGGATCCCGTGTGCGGGGCTCCCCCTGCAGGGTCAGCTTGGGGGGCAGCAAAAGCTTTCCCAGTGGATGGGCCCCGTCCCTCCATTGCGTCACCAGAGTCTGGTCTGCAAGGCAAAGAGAGAATTAGCACAGGGAGTGGGGCCTTTCCCCTTCTGAGGGGGGGTGGAATCCGGAATGGGGCACGGGACCTTCCCCTCTAGGGGGCGCCGGCTCCCACCCAGCCCCAGGGCAGGGACTGGCTGGCTCAGGGGGGCAGAGAATGGGGCCCGGCGCCTTTCTCCTCTAGGGGGTGCCAGCTCCCAGCCGGCCCCAGGGCAGGGACTGGTGGCTCGGGGGGCGGGGAATGGGGCCCGGCGCCTTTCTCCTCTAGGGGGCGCCAGCTCCCATCCGGCCCCAGGGCAGGGATTGGCTGGCTCAGGGGGGCAGAGAATGGGGCCCGGCGCCTTTCTCCTCCGGGGGGGCGCCAGCTCCCATCCGGCCCCAGGGCAGGGATTGGCTGGCTCAGGGGGGCAGGGGCCTGTCCCCTCTAGGGGGCGCCAGCTCCCACCCGGGGCAGGGACTGGCTGGCTCAGGGGGGCAGGGGATGGGGCAGGGGCCTGTCCCCTCTAGGGGGCGCTGGCTCCCAGCCGGCCCCAGGGCAGGGACTGGCTGGCTCAGGGGACAGGGGATGGGGCCTGACCTGCTGGGAGCAGGCTGCCGGGGCCGATCCTGCTGCATTGATCAGCAGTTACCTGCCCTGAGCCGGCCCGGAAGGAGGCTTTTCTGCTCTGGGCTCCAGCCCCTCCCAACCTGGCCACTTGCCCGGGACTGTAAAGGGAGCTGCAAGGGCTGATGGGAAAGGCGGTGGCTTTATATGGCTCTAAACCCCAGGCCTCCAGCAGGGGGCAAAGGGTGTTCATGGTGAATGAGCAATTTGCTGATTGGCCTTGCCCAGAGCCAGGGAAAGAACCCAGGAGTCCTGGCTCCCAGCCCCTGCCCCCGCGCTTACCACTAGACCCCACTCCCTTCCAAGAGCCAGGGACAGAACCCAGGAGTCCTGGCTCCCAGCCCCTGCCCCCGCGCTTACCACTAGACCCTGCTCCCTTCCAAGAGCCAGGGACAGAACCCAGGAGTCCTAGCTCCCAGCCCCTGCACTTACCACTAGACCCTGCTCCCCTCCCCTAGCCTGTCCTGGCTCCCAGGGCCAGCGCCGAGCACCATGCGTGACACAGGCCAGGCCCCATTACCAGCCCCACCTATGCCAACTTCCTTGACTACACTAACGTTCCCCTGCCTAGCGACTGTCTACTGGACACAGCGTCAGTGGAAGGCAGGAAAGATACTGAGATAAGGTGGAACTGTCCTAGTGTCTGAACTGTAACCCCCCACCCAGCAGGCAGGAGAGAACCCAGCAGTCCGGGTGCCCAACTCCCCCTTGCTCCAACCAACAGACCCCACTCCTCTCCCAGAGCCGAGGAGAGAACCCAGGAGTCCTGGCTCCCAGCCTCTCCCTGCTCTAACCACCAGAGCACGCTCCTTTCCCCAAGCTAGGGAGAGAACCCAGGAGTCCTGGTGCTCAGCCTCTCCCTGCTCTAACCACCAGCCAGGGAGCGAACCCAGGAGTCCTGGTTCCCCGCTCCCCCAGAGAAAATGCTCCGTGCCTCATTCCCCACCTCCAAACCTGCCAGTCCCCTCCCTGGGGCCGGATGGGAGGCCCCCCCAGCCAGCCAGCCATGCTGATGTTGCATCAGTTTCCCAGCTGCTCCATGTTCCTGGCAGGGCTGGCCAGGCCTCCTGGACAATGTCACCCCGGCCCCGGCCCCCCCGATCTGTTTACAGTGGAAATCGCCCAGAGCCAGGAAATTCACAGAGAACGACTGGGAGCCCGAGGCCCCATTGAGGGATGCTAACCCAGCCAGCTGGGGAGGACGTGGGGGGCTGGACAAGGTTGTGGGGCTAGGCAGGGTGTCTCAGGAGAAAAAGACAGATCCAAGCCAAGCAAGCTGGACAGATGCCTCCTGGCTCCGGCGAGGGTGGAGCACGGGGGATCCCTTCGATCTAGAAAGGCAGGGGAGCCAATAGTCTACAGGCACGGGGTGAGCCAGTGAAAGAGCTGGGGAGAGAACCCAGGAGTCCTGGCACCCAGGTCCCCCTGCTCTAACCCACCAGCCCCCCACCCCCCAAAGCAGGGCATAGAACCCAAGAGTCCTGGCTCCCAGCTAGGGTGACCAGACTGCAAGTGTGAAAAATCGGGACGGGGGTGGGGGATAATAGCTTATATAAGAAAAAGACCGAAAAATCAGGACTGTCCCTATAGAATCAGGACATCTGATCACCCTACTCCCAGCCCCCCACTCTCACTCACCAGCCCCCCCCCCCCCAGAGCTGAGGAGAGAACTCAGGAGTCCTGGCATCCAGCTCCCCCCTGCTCTAACCCACCAGCCCCCACTCCCCTCTCAGAGCCAGGGAGAGAACCCAGGAGTCCTGGCACCCAGCTCTCCTGTTCTAACCCACCAGCCCCCACTCCCCTCTCAGAGCCAGGAAGAGAACCCAGGAGTCCTGGCACCCAGCTCCCCTGCTCTAACCCACCAGCCCCTACTCCCCTCTCAGAGCCAGGGAGAGAACCCAGGAGTCCTGGCACCCACACATAAAGCTCACAGCTCTGAGACTATTTCCTTCCTGCTCCCCATTTTCCCATTGTGTTTCCCCACCTCTGCATGTCCAGGACTGACCCCACTGTCCCCTCCAGGCTCTAACCAGCAGGTTATCCAGCTTGGGGGGTAGGGAGGGGCTTCTCAGGGGTGCTGTGAAATGGATTCCGGGGGTAAAGAGGCTCAAAGAACTGGCCCAGCTCCAGACTGAAGGTCGCGCTTTAATGGTAAGAAATACAAACATTTTTCTCTCCCTAGAAAGATTTGCTTTGGAGTGACCTCGACGCAGGGCTGGGGCAGGGGAATGGACATTTATACCCGGGGGGGGAGGGGGCAATATAGAGACATATAAAAAAATATAGGCAGAGATCCATCCCGCTGTTTAACATGGAGTGGGGGAACCCGGAGGGCTGGGGGCAGACATTAAGGTCAGTATCCCAGGCATGGGGAGATACCAAAGGACTGGGGTGAGGAGACCCAGCGACTAGCACGAGGTCAGACAGAGCGTAAGGGAGATCAGAACCCGGCCCTGGCCCCGTGGCAGCCTGGGGTGGCTCCGGATTGAGCTCAGGTCAGCCTCCAGCCCCTCCCTTGCACTCAGTGGCTTGGAGGCGGGCTCATCCTTAGCACCCGGGGAGCAGCTTTCATCAGAGAAACTCAGAGCCTCCCCCTCACCTCCTCCTTGGGGCACTACCATAAGCTCCACTTTAGAAAGGGAAACTGAGGCACGGACTGACATATGGATTTTCCTGGGGCTACACAGGGGACCAATGACAGAACCAGGGAAAGAACCCAGGAGTCCAGGCTCCCAGCCCTCATCGCCCTCACCCCTAGACCCCACGCACCTCCTCCAGAGCCAGGGAGAGAACCCAGGAGTCCTGGCTCCCAGTCTCCCCCCCCTCCGCTTTAACCACTAGACCCTGCTCCCCTCCCAGAGCCAGGGGGAGCACCCAGGAGTCCTGGCTCCCAGTCCCCCCCTCCCCCTGCTTTAACCACTAGACCCTGCTCCCCTCCCAGAGCCAGGGGAAGCACCCAGGAGTCCTGGCTCCCAGTCCTCACCCCCTGCTTTAACTACTAGACTCCGCTCCCCTCCCAGAGCCAGGGGGAGCACCCAGGAGTCCTGGCTCCCAGTCCTCACCCCCCGCTTTAACTACTAGACTCCGCTCCCCTCCCAGAGCCAGGTGGAGCACCCAGGAGTCCTATTTAACATTACTCCCAGCTTCCCTTCCCATCCTTTCACATTCACACACACTCTACTTTTTCCACCTCCATTTCTTCACCCACATCTTTCTTTCTTTCTTTCCTCTCACCTCCCTCAGCTGTCTCCTGTGTCCCATCCTTATTCCAGCCAATACGGGTCCCATTGAGCCATCTTACCCTCTCCCTCAGGGGGTGTGGGCCAATCCCAAGCCCGGTCCCCCTCCCTGCGGGGACTCGAACCCACAACCGTAAGAGCAGGCCCCGCGCTACAGCATCAGTAGCCTTTCTACCCAATCAGTCCACTAGAGGGCGACAAAACCACACTGTGTTGGCTCCATTTGACCCTGTTGTTCATAGGCCCAGATTAGGGGACCCCTTATCAGTCCATGACACTCACCACTAGGATCCCAGCTGCTGTCCCACTTAATAACATTCCTCCCCCTCTTCCCTCCCTCATCAAATCTGGAGCAGGGAAAATAATCTTAACACCCCTGCCCTCAAAGTGAAATGTTCCCCTCCGCACCCCACCCTTTTCTGGGCTGGGATAAACTGCTCCTGGCTCCCAGCCCCCCCAACCTTGTTCTAATCCACCAGACCCCACTTCCGTCCCAGGGCGAGGGAGAGAACCCAGGAGTCCTGGCTCCCAGCCCCCCTGCTCTAAGCCACCAGACCCCACTTCCATCCCAGAGCCAGGGATAGAACCCAGGGGTCCTTGCTCCCAGCCCCCCTGCTCTAAGCCACCAGACCCCACTTCCGTCCCAGAGCCAGGGATAGAACCCAGGGGTCCTTGCTCCCAGCCCCCCTGCTCTAAGCCACCAGACCCCACTCCCCTCCCAGGGCCAGGGAGAGAACCCAGGAGTCCTGGCTCCCAGCCCCCCTGCTCTAAGCCATTAGACCCCAGGCCTTCCACGCCCGGTGAATATAATCCGTTAACGTCTCAAGTAACTCTCCTTCCATGTGGGGGGAGCCCCAAGCATGAAATAGGGGGTGGGGGAGGAGGGAACCCAGGTCATTTTCACAGCATTACCCAAATCACTTTTCTCAAGGCTGATCCGTGCCCCCCTAACCACCCCGGTACCACTGCTCTTGTCCGAGTCCATCTCTTGTGAGCCCAGAGTCCAGATGGGGTGTGAGACGGATACACACAAAACCAACATCAAACTGTCTCGGCTTTCAGTTCAGGAGTTCCTTCTCCCAGTGGGAGAGGAAGTGGGATGCTGACCGATTGGTGGGTTATTTGGTCAACTGCTGAGATGATCAGTCGATTGATTGATTAGTTGGTCAACTGGTTGGTTGGTTGAGTGGTCAATTGGTGGCTTGATTCTTGACTATTTCGTTGATGGCTTGGCTAGTTGATTGGTTGCTCGTTGACCATTCCACTGACCAACTGGTTGGTTGATTGTTGACTGTTTCACTGATTGGCTGACTGGTCGATTGGTGGGTTGATTCTTGACTAGTCTGCTGATGGGTTGACTGGTTGGTTGGTTGATCGTTAACTGTTCCATCCGTCGATAACTTAGTTGGCAGGTCAATTGGTGGATTGATGGTTGATGGGTCCATCGGCTGAATGATGAGTGGGGGGGGGGGAAGAGGGCTGACTATTGATAGCTCATTTTGTCAGCCAGTGGGCCGATCGTTTTTTGGTGGTAGATGGATTGTTGATCAATTGACAGGCTGATTGATAAACGGATTGACTGGTTGATCAGTCGATCAATGTATTAATGGGTTGATTGGGCAATCCGTGGGTTGGTGGATTGATTGAGGGGCTCAGTAATAGACAGACATGTTGATGAGTTGACCAGTCAACGGGCGGGTGGGTGGATTAGGATTCCAGAAATCCATACAGACAAGGAGGTGAAAATTAGGATCAAACACATCGGGCTTTCCATTGCAGATAGCATCACCATCCTCACAGAACCGATACTGCCATGGGGAGGGGGCCGGCTAAGGGGTAAGAATAAGTGAAAGAAAAAAAAAAGAATGAAAGGAAGCAATGGAGGAAGAGGGGAAGGGAAAGAGAGCAGGAGCAAAAGAAAGAGAAGGGTAAGGAAGAATGAAAGAGGAAAAGAAAGAGAGAACACACACAAGGGAAGGGGGGGGGTGGCTGAAGCAGGAGGGGTGTGGATGAAGGGACAAGGTAGCAGACAGATGGAGGGGTGGAGGGAATTGGAGGGATGGGAGGAGAGCTGAACCCGCTCTCCTATAGCCCAATCTCATCATCCAGCTCATCGTCAAATGTGTATCCATGCCCAGTGCCTTCCTCCTCTTCCTCCTCTTCTTCCTCCTCCCCTGCCTGGGGAGCCACCCCATGGCCCAGCCCCTGTCCCCCCACCGGCCTCTCCGGCCTGACGTCCTCACTCCGGGGCTGCTCCCCGCCCTTGTCCATGACCCCCAACACCTCATCCAGAATAGATGGCCCCAGATCCAACTCGAAGGAGAACAGGGACTCGGCCTGTTGCAGTTCCCCCTCCCAGGAAGTGGGGGGCAAATCCAGGATGCCCGGGACGCCCCCCAAATCAGTTGGGCTGCCGGAGGACCCCGAGAGGCGGCTGGGGGACTGAGCCGGCGCCAGGGCCTCGGTGGCGGGGGGCAGCCCATTGGCCTTGGGGCCCCCGTGGTTGCTGAGAAAGGAGGTGTCCCCGAAGACGTCCCCGCCCCGGCCGACGTGCATGGTGTGCCGGAAATCTCCCAGCGGGGCGCTGATCATGTCCCGGCCGATGCGGGGCCTCTTCTTTGACTGGGAGATGGGGGACTGCTTCAGAATCGGCATCTGGGGGGCACAGAGAGAGAGACATGGGGGTCAGGGAGAAAGGGCCCCACTCCTCTAGGGGGCACCACTCCGATCCAGGACTGGCTGGCTCAGGGGGTGGGGAATGGGGCACGGGGCCTGTCCCCTCTAGGGGGCGCCAGCTCTCATCCGACCACAGGGCAGGGACTGGGTTGCTCAGGGGGGCAGGGAATGGGGAGGCCTGTCCCCTCTAGGGGGCGCTGCCTCCCACCCAGCCCGAGGGCAGGAACTGGCTGGGTCAGGGGGGCGGGGAATGGGGCACGGGGCCTGTCCCCTCTAGGGGGCGCCAGCTCTCATCCGACCCCAGGGCAGGGACTGGGTTGCTCAGGGGGGCAGGGAATGGGCCACAGGGAAAGGGTTTGTCTCCTACAACCCCATATCTTAGGATAAATAGGGGTCACCCACTAGGGTGTTGATCCCAGGCAAAATATCCCCCACCCTGTGACATGGGATTATTTCAGAGGCGGGGATGGGAGGCAGGACTCCTCTGCTCTTTCCCCAGCTCTGGGGGTGGGCTGGGAGCCAGGACTCCGGGGTTCTCTCCCCAGCTCTGGGAGGCGGTGGGGTCTAGTGGTTAGAAGAGGGGGGGAGGGTGACAGGGAGGACGTGGCCAGTGGGGATTGAGAGGGACGAGGATCTCCGCTGAAGAGGGAGGACTGGTCAGCTGGGATTCGGGGGGGGGGGGAAGCAGCATTTCCTGTCCTGGGGAAGTGAAGTCAGTTTCCTCTGGCTGGTCTCCCCGCAGCCAGCTGGGACCTGAGGCTCTGTGCCAGATCAGATCTGGTGGGGGGAGCTCACATTGGGGGTGAGGAGAGCCTGGGCCGACCAGGTGATGGGAGGGCTCTGATGGGGGGGAGACAGCTGGGGGGGCAGGGGATCGAGGGGACTCCGCTGGGGAGGACAGCTGGACAGGATGGGGCTTGCTCTCCTGGAAGGGGTGGCAGGACAGGGCCAGGGATGAGGCAGATCAGATGGGCAGAGGAGAGGGTGGCGGGACAAGGGGGGGTATAGGGTGGCACAGAGGGACCAGGCAGCCCCCCTCTATCAGAACAACAGCTGGAATCTGGAGCAGCGGGGCTGGGGTTCCACAGGGACTGGGGGGATGGGGGAGTAATGGAGGGGCAGAAAAAGGGAGGAAGGAAAGACGGATGAGAGGCGAGAAGGAACAGGGGGAAGGACACAGTGACTAGGGAAGAAGGGGATTAGAAGGGCCCTTTCTGGGGGGGGGCCGAGGGGCAGGGAACACCCCCACCCCACCCCACCCGGTTCCCATGAGCCACCGCCCCCCACCCCACTCCCAAGCCGCTCCCCTGGGGAAAGGAGTGGGGTGGGGAACCTGTCTGACCAGATTCCTGCTCCGCTCCGCTGCCAGGGGACCCGGATCCAGGCTGAGCCTGGTGCCATAACTAACAAGGGAGCTGGGAGCCCGGACTCCTGGGTTCTCTCCCTGGCTCCTGGAGGGAGGTGGGGTCTAGTGGTTTGAGCAGGGGGGCTGGGAGCCCGGACTCCTGGGTTCTCTCCCTGGCTCCTGGAGGGGGGTGGGGTCTACTGGTTAGAGCAGGGGAGCTGGGAGCCCGGGACTCCTGGGTTCTCTCCCTGGCTCCTGGAGGGGGGTGGGGTCTACTGGTTAGAGTAGGGGAGCTGGGAGCCCGGACTCCTGGGTTCTCTCCCTGGCTCCTGGAGGGGGGTGGTGTCTAGTGGTTAGAGCAGGGGAGCTGGGAGCCTGGACTCCTGGGTTCTCTCCCTGGCTCCTGGAGGGAGGTGGGGTCTAGTGGTTAGAGCAGGGGGGCTGGGAGTCAGGACTCCTGGGTTCTCTCCCTGGCTCCTTGAGGGAGGTGGGGTCTAGTGGTTAGAGCAGGGGGGCTGGGAGCCCGGACTCCTGAGTTCTCTCCCTGGCTCCTGGAGGGGGGTGGGGTCTACTGGTTAGAGCAGGGGAGCTGGGAGTCCGGACTCCTGGGTTCTCTCCCTGGCTCCTGGAGGGGGGTGGGGTCTAGTGGTTTGAGCAGGGGGGCTGGGAGCCCGGACTCCTGGGTTCTCTCCCTGGCTCCTGGAGGGGGGTGGGGTCTACTGGTTAGAGCAGGGGAGCTGGGAGCCCGGACTCCTGGGTTCTCTCCCTGGCTCCTGGAGGGGGGTGGGGTCTACTGGTTAGAGCAGGGGAGCTGGGAGCCCGGACTCCTGGGTTCTCTCCCTGGCTGTGGGTGAGTCATACTGGCAGCGCTGGCAGTGGGATCCCAGCTGGCAGCGCTGGCGGCTGGGAGAGGATCTAATGGGTAGGGTTGAGTAAGGCTTCAGGGGAACAATGATTCTGCGGGCGGGGGCAGGGCAGGTTTGGGTCCAGTCCCAGCCACAACAAACGTGAACAAGAGGTACGGCCAGTCCCCGGGAGCGGAGTTAGCAGGGCTGGGAGCCAAGGGACAGAACCCAGGAGTCCGGGCTACCAGCCCCCCTGCTCTAACCACTAGACCCCACTCCCCTTCCAGAGCCAGGGAGAGAACCCATTGTGCAAGGTGCTGGGTGTTGTTCATTAGGTGAATTATAGTCACACCTCAACCTTCCCTCCCCCCTACCATGGACTCACAGTGCCAGGCCCTGTACATTTTATTGCTATTAGGGGTATTATGGTAGCCCCGAAGCACTGCCCCTCTATCGCCCCTCCAGCCATGCCCAAGGCCCCCCAGGCACTGTAGATTTCATTGCTATTAGGTGTGTTACGGTAGCCCCTGGGGTGCCGGGTGCTGCACAGACCAAGAACAAAGATCCCATCCCTGACCCAAGGAGCCAGCAAGAGCCAGCGATGGATGGGCAGATGGACAGGGGGGCACCTGCTCAGGGCAAGGCCCCATCGGATGGCGTGACGGGCAGGGTACTCAGCGCTGGGGCCCAGGAGAGACCTGACAGTGGTGGCTCTGGGGGTGTTTATGGGGAGCATCTCCCCTGGGTGTGGGTGGCCAAGGAGCTGGCACCCAGGGGTGGCTTGAGCCTTTCCCCAGGAGGCGACGGTGGCAGGGACCCCAGGCCCCTTGGAGAGGGATGGGGAGAGGATTAGGTGAGCAGACAAGGTGGAGGGGGGAGCCAGTGGTGGGACGCAGAGAGGGGGCGACGGGACCAAAGTGACAGGCTGGGGGACGCTGCTGGAAAGGGGCCCTGCTCTGGCCAGGGAGCAGCGTTGGGGACGCTCCTAGCGGCTCCGAGAAGCAGCGGCATGTCCCCCCCTCCGACTCCTACGCATAGGGGCAGCCGGGGGGTTCCACTCTGTCTGATGTCCCCGCCCCAAGCGCTGCCCCTGCAGCTCCCATTGGCCGAGAACCATGGCCAATGGGAGCTGTAGGGCCGGTGCTTGCGGACAGGGCAGCGCGCAGCAGAGGCGCCTGGCCGCGCCTCTGCATAGAAACCGGGGCGGGGAGGAGAGACGTGCTGGGAGCTGCTTTACGTAAGCACCGCCTGCAGCCTGCACCCCTGAGGCCCTCCCGCACCCCAGCCCCCTACCCCCGCCCTGATCCCCCTCCTGCCCGCCAAACCCCTTGGTCCCAGCCCAGAGCACCCTCCTGCACCCCAAACCCCTCATCCCCAGCACCACCCCAGAGCCTGCACCTCCAGCTGGAGACAACACCCCACCCCCACCCCTGCTGCCCCAGCCCAGAGCCCCCTCCCGCACCCTGAACTCCTCATTTCTGGCCCCACCCTGGAGCCCTCCCCACAGCCAGAGCCCACCCCCCAACCCCAATTTTGTGAGCATTCATGGCCCACCATACAACTTCTATACCGAGATGTTACCCTCGGGCCAAAAAGTTTGCCCACCCCTGGTCTAATGGTTAGAGCAGGGGGGCAGGAAGCCAGGACTCCTGGGTTCTATCCCTAGCTTCTGGGAGGGGAAGTGGGTCTAGTGGGTTAGAAGGGAAGGCTGGGAACCAAGACTCCTGCGTTCTCTCCAAGCTCAGGAAGAGGAGTGAGATCCAGTGGTTAGAGCAGGAAGGGCTGAGAACCAGGATTCCTGGGTTCTATTCCTGGCTGGGGCAGGGAGATCAGGGAGGCAAGACTCCTGGGTTCTCTCTGTGAGCATCTGCTCCGACCTCCTGCATCACACACACAACGGCCCTGAGCTGAGGCCTGCTCGCTCTAGAGCCGAACTCTTGGGAAGTTTGCCCCAACGGGTCATTTTCCTCCCTCTTAAAAACTCGTCCCCTCATTTCCTGGTGGGAATTGTTGAGCTTCGACTCCCAGCCGTTGGTTCTGCTTAGCCACTAGGCGCCCGGGCCCGGCATCGGGACATGGGAAGAACGGCTCGGCGAGGTTTCGGCCTGAAGACCGAGGGGCCCGAGCGGAAGACGACACCCACGTTACCCGTCAGGCCAGACGGTCGTGGTTGCAGCGACAGAGAGAAGGGAGGCTGGCGGACTCGGGGGTGGGGGAGAAGATGAGGAACTGAGCAGGGGCTGACGGCTGGACATCCACGAGGAGATGAGGCGGGGACGGACGGAGACAGCTCTGCAATGACCGGACACCGGAGCAGCTAATGGGATCCCAGGCTGCGTCCCCAGGGGAACCTCGAGCGGGGGGATTTCACCTCTGGATCTGACCCTGGGGCGACGTTGTCGGGATCCCGCGTCCCATTGCGGGGCCCCTAATTCAAGGAGGACGTTGATCAATTGGAGACGGGGCGGAGAAGAGTCAGGAAGACGACTGAAGGATTAGAAACCCTGCCTGGGCGTGAGAGACACCAGGAGCTCCAGCTATTTAGCTGAGCAGAGAGAAGGTCTGGGGGGCACTCGATCCCGGGCTGTCGGTACCGACATGAGGGACGAATATTGACTAACGGGCTCCTCAGTGGAGCAAAGAAAGGTCGGACGGGAGTTGATGGGAGACAAACCCAGCCTGGGAACACGGCAGAAGTTTTTCCCTCAGGATAATTTACCAAGGGCTTGGCTACGCTTGCAAGGCCACTGGCCTCTCAAAGACCTGATCTGGATCAGCCAGGACTGAATTCGGGGCAGCGCCATGGGCTGGGTTATCCCAGTCACCCAGGCAGGTGGCTCACAACGGGCCCCATCTGGCCATGGGATCTAGGAGAGTGGAGAAAAGGCAGCAGGGCTGTGGACGAGCTGGCCCAGAGATGGGGGGCGACCGAGGACGGAGTCTGGGGGAACCCGCCCCAAAAAAGTGGAGGGGGCCAGTGGGAGGATCCTCCGAAGGAAACACTGAAGGAGCAATTAGAGAGGAAGGAAGAGAACCAGGAGAGGCCAACTAGAATAGAACCCAGGAGTCCTGGCTCCCACCCTGCCCCTGCCACTCTGACCACTAGACCCCACTTCCCTCCCACAGCCAGGGATGGAACCCAGGAGTCCTGGATACCAGCCCCATCCTCTGTTCCAACCACTAGACCCCATTCCCCTCCCACAGCCAGGGATGGGCCCCAGGAGTTCTGAATCACCCACCATCTTCCCCCTTAGCAATGAGATTATAGCTTCTCCCATGGGATTTTCATGTTTCCACCAGAGAAAGTCTACAGGGTGGAGTGTGGTCTATTGACACGGAGGGAGGAGCTGGGAATCAGGACTCCTGGGTTCTATCCCAGTCTCCCAGTAACTGTCTGGGACCAAGAGGTGCTAAGGTCTCTCCCCCTTGTTTTGGACTGGTACCAGTGGCCTCTTCTCTCATCTATCTAGGGCTGTTTGCTTAAAGCTCCCACTCCCATCCTGGCTCTAAGATCCGAACTATGATCAGGTCTCCTGGCCGCCTCTAATCTTATCCAACCCCCTGCGGATTGGAGGGAGAAGCCCTCCCTGGGGTTCTGCAAGACATAAAGGATTATAGCCCCTCCACTGGACCCCACTCCCCTCCCAGGGTTGGGGAGAGAACCCAGGTGTCCTGGCTCCCAGTCTCCCTGCTCCAATCCACTGGATCCCCTGTCCCCAAGCCAGAGATAGAACCCAGGTGTCCTGGCTCCCCGCCCCTCCTGCTCTAACCCACTAGACCCCACTCCCCTCCCAGAACCAGGGATAGAACCCAGGAGTCCCAGCTCCCAGCCCCCCTGCTCCAATCCACTGTACCCCTGTCCCCAAGCCAGGGAGAGAACCCAGGTTTCCTGGCTCCCAGTCCCCCTGCTCCAATCCACTGGATCCCCTGTCCCCAAGCCAGAGATAGAACCCAGGTGTCCTGGCTCCCCGCCCCTCCTGCTCTAACCCACTAGACCTCCCTCGCCTCCCAGAACCAAGGATAGAACCCAGGAGTCCTGGCTCCCAGCCCCTCTGCTCTAACCACTAGACCTCCCTCCCCTCCCAGAACCAGGGATAGAACCCAGGAGCCCTGGCTCCCTGCTCTAACCACTAGACCCCACTCCCCTCCCAGATCCAGGGAAAGAACCCAGGAGTCCTGGTTTCCCGTCTTCCGTCACATGTTCCAACCAACCAGCTTCCCCTCCACTCCCTGAAACAGAACCCAGGAGTCCTTCCGCCCATTCGCCCCAACCCCACACGGCGGTTCTTCCGTCATCTCGACCCACCAGCTTGACGATCTCAAAGCATCCGCTCTGCCCCCCACACCCGCCGTCATGAAGCCAGATCCCCTCCGAGGCCTTTACTCACCCTGTACGAATCCCAAGTCCGGAGATCAATGAGTCACGTACAGAGCCAGCCAGAGTCTCTGTCTTCCTGTTTTGTAATCCAGAAACGGAGCTCGCTTTCCCGAGGACAATCCACCGCCACCCAAGCTCGCGCGGGGCTGGGATTCGCTCTCTAGCTGGCCATTTCTCCGCGCCCTGATGCAAACGCGCCGAGAACCTCGGGGGTGGCCTTTGCTCCTCGGTGTCCTTTGCCCCTTTTCCTCCCCGCTCGCGCTTTCTCTCCTCCCTCTGGGGCGGAGTAGGCTGGATCTTTATTTACCTGGCTCCAAAACCAAAAAGCATAAATAAGCGGGAGGGAAACCTACCCACGCCGCTCGTCCAAATGCGCCCACGCCGCCCGCCTTCGTGTCAGACCCCAGGCCGCACGGGCTTTGCCAGGAAAGTCGAGATCCAGAAGTCAAAGCAAATATTATCCCATGGGGCGAGGGGGGGAACCTGCACGGGTCAACTTATAAAGTTCACTGCATTCCTGAACTTCCGGGAGGTGTGAGTCCCGATTGGCTCGGCCTGGGCTCTGTTTGCAAACAGGGCCAGGGAGCAGCTGGGGGCAGAACGACTTGACATTGGGGTCTATTTAAAAATGAAGCCGTGCAGAGCGGGGAGCGGAGGGGAAAGCAAGCGGTGGGATCTATTTTATAATACGGGGATGGCAGAGGGAGCGGTTCGGAGCGGGGCAGGATGGATGGTTCGGGGAGGGAGTGGTGTGTAGGGGGATAGACAGCTACCCTGAGAGAAAAGTGGCGGGGGGGATAGGAGATAGAGGGGTGTGGATGGGGATGGAAGGGGGGTTGGGTGAGGATGGAGGGAATAGATTTAGATAATTTAAAAGTAATTATTCCCTATTGAAGAGGACTTTAAGTTATGGGACTGATTTAAAAATAGATAGATAGATAGATAGATAGATAGATAGATAGATAGATAGATAGATAGATGGGGTGCATGGGGATAGAGAGATAGATAATGTTTGACCGGCTCCGCACGGGCCAGGAAATGCGGACACTGACAGAAGTCCCCAGGAGGGGAAAAAGGAAGGCCCAGGACAGCCAGCGCAGGCCCCGATGGAAGGCCGGTCAGAGCACAGTCAGTCGCAGGAGTTGCTCCAGACCCCAGCACGCCAAGCACGTGCCTGGGGCAGCAAGCCGTGCGGGGCGCTCTGCCGGTTGCTGCGAGGGTGGCAGGCAGGCTGCCTTCGGCGGCATGCCTGCGGAGGGTCTGCTAGACCTGCGGCTTCGGCAGACCTCCCGCAGGCAAGCCACCGAATCCGCGAGACCGGGGACCTCCCGCAGGCACGCCACCGAATCCGCGGGACCGGGAACCTCCCGCAGGCAAGCCACCGAATCCGCGGGACCGGGGACCTCCCGCAGGCAAGCCACCGAATCCGCGGGACCGGGAACCTCCCGCAGGCAAGCCACCGAATCCGCGGGACCGGGGACCTCCCGCAGGCAAGCCACCGAATCCACGGGACCGGGGACCTCCCGCCGGCAAGCCACCGAAGGCAGCCTGCCTGCCGTGCTTCGGGCGGCAAAATCCCTAGAGCCGCCCCTAGTCAGCCGCGGCGCCGGCGCGTGCAAAGTCCCTTGGGGGTTAACGCGGCAGGCGGATGGCGAAGAAACACCGTCCCCAGCTGCCTGATCCGAGGGGTAACATCAAGGAGTCGGGATCAGCTGAACTCGGAGCCCCCGTTGCAGAGTCAATAACCAGCCAAGGGACAGAATGAAGGTTGCTCAGATAAAGCCAAGCACATTGCTGCCCAGCTCAAATTTAAGCACAAGCGGTATCCCCCACCCCCGGTCTAACCCACTAGACCCCACTATTCCCCTCTTAGTCAGGCTAGAACCCAGGAGTCCTGGCTCCCAGCCACCCCCTGCCCCCTTCTGGTGGACGGGACTTGAGACTATATTTAAACGCTCGGTGAATCTAACCCATAAGCACACACAGACTTGTAATCCCGCGGGCCGTGTTTTCGGTTGCAGAATCAGGGGTAAAAACTAAACCCAGTTTGGAAGAGGCGATCTTGGGGGAAGGGAGGCTGGCGTCTTTGCGATTACTGCTGGGGTCCGGGCAGCGCCTGGTAGGATGGACAGGGGGCCTGTGACGCATCCAGCAGGGTCTGGGCAGCGGCGCCTGGTGGGACAGGAGTCTCGGTTTGGGTCTCCAAGTGGTACCGGAACACAAGGAACTACTAATAAATCATCCTAAAAAGAGTCCAGACCCAGCCAGAAAAATAGCAACATCTCAAATCACTCAAACAGCCAAACGACAAACAAGTCTGAAGGCAGGAAAGTTACAGAAGCAACCTAGCAAAGAAGTCAGATGTTTTATGGCCAACACGTAAACAGGATATTAGCCAGCGAAGCCGTCGTTTAGCAAATAGATCATGGAGCAAATAAATACTGCGCCCAGATGTGGTCCCCTCATCTCCAAAAAGATAGACGGGCACTAGAAAAAGTTCAGAGAAGGGCAACTAAAATGATTAGGGGGTTGGAACGGGTCCTATATAAGGAGAGATTAAAGAGGCTGGGACTTTTCAGCTTGGAAAAGAGGAGACTAAGGCCACGTCCAGACTAGGAATTAAAATCGATTTTAGATACGCAACTTCAGCTACGAGAATAACGTAGCTGAAGTCGAATTTCTAAAATCGAGGTACTCACCAGTCTGGACGGGGCGGCATCGATGTCCGCGGCTCTCCGCGTCGATTCCGGAACTCCGTTCGGATTGATGGAGTTCCGGAATCGATGTAAGCGCGCTCGGGGATCGATACACCGCGTCCAGACTAGACGCGATATATCGATCCCCGAGCAATCGATTTTAACCCGCCGATGCCGCGGGTTAGTCTGGACGAGGGCTAAGGGGGGATATGACAGAGGTCTATAAAATCATGAGTGACGTGGAGAAAGTAAATAAGGAAAAGTTATTTACTTGTTCCCGTAACACAAGAACTAGGGGCCACCAAATGAAATTAATGGGCAGCAGGTTTAAAACAAATAAAAGGAAGTTCTTCACGCAGCCGCACAGTCAACCTGTGGAACTCCTTGCCGGAGGAGGTTGTTAGGCTGGGACTAAAACAGGGTTTAAAAGAGAACTGGATAAATGCATGGAGGTTAAGTCCATCAATGGCTAGTAGCCAGGCTGGGTAAGGAACGGTGTCCCTAGCCTCTGTCTGTCAGAGGGTGGAGATAGATGGCAGGAGAGAGATCACTTGATCATTACCTGTTGGGTTCACTCCCTCTGGGGCACCTGGCATTGGCCACTGTCGGCTGATAGGACACTGGGCTGGATGGACCTTTGGTCTGACCCAGTCTGGCCGTTCTTATGTTCTTAATAACAAATAAGTTATACGGCAAAGCAGCAAACAAATAAATTAGTCGTTTGCTAGTTTGCTATAGAATTGATTTGTTATTTCACTGCTCGTTGGCTGTATAACACGTTCATTATTTCCCAGCTTGCTATAGTTGTTAAGTGGTGGTTTTGCTATAGAATTGACCAGCCAATTCGCGATGTATGGCCCAGCTCGCAGTCTGACGTACGGGCCGGCTCGCAGTCTGAGCTATTGGGTCTAAGACATGGCGGCTAGATTCCAGTATAGCAAATGTATTTCTACAGCAAGTTAGCAAATAAACTCTCCAGCAAAAGAGCAAGTGTCTTCTGCAGCACCTAAAGGCTACAGCAAATTAACGTCAAGATCAGGACTAAAATGACCCGGCGGCGGAGGAAGTCAAATGACTATGCAGCCCATCGGTAACAGGGCCGGACCACCAGGAATCCAGCAGCTAGTAAGAGCATGATGGGGGCTAATGTCATCAAATCATAAAACAACTCCCGCCCGCACCTCTGTCATGACAGCGGGCGCCTCCCTGGCATCTGGTGGCGGGATGGGCAGGTTTCTAACCTGGGTAGAACATGCCCGGGACCGTGTGACCCAGGGCAGGCTTGGGACCCAACAGAGGCCCCACCTGGACCATGGCAGGGTCAGGGCGGCCAAGTCTGGGGTGGGGCCCAAGCACAGGGTCTTGCATCCAGCTTCAGCGAGATGCAGGAATATTCCCCCTTCCCCCCAGCTGCCCCCACCCCCCAGATCCCCCACTCCTGCCCCTCACCTAAGATGCCCCCAGCTGCCAATCCCCCCAGCTGCCCCCTACCCTCAGACCCCCAGCTGCTCCCCCACTCCTGCCCCCACACTCAGATCCCTCTCCACTGCCCCGCACTCACTACATCTGCCCCCAGCTGCCCCACCTACCTCCATCCTCCCCCACCCCATCCTCCCCCAGTTGCCTCCCTCCTTCCCCTTAGCTCTCCCCACCCCAGATCCCCCACTCAGCCCCCCAGCTCTCCCCACCCTCAGCCCCCCAACCCAGATCTCCCACTCAGCCCCCTAATAGCTCCCCACCCCAGATCCCTCACTCTCAGCCCCCTCATCGCCCCCAATCCTGACCCCACACCCCAGCTCCCCCACTTCAGCTGTCCCCCGGCAGCTCCCCCACCCAGCCGCCCCTTCAACCCCTAGCTCCCCACCTCTAGCAGGAACGTGCATCCTCAGTGGGGCACTGGCCCGGCAGGGCGACCCCCTCCGCTCCGCTCAGCTGGGGTCCCGCCGCGCAAGGGGCGAGAAAGTCAGCGCCTGGCTTAGAAAAAAAAACTCTGCCCGTGAAGGGTTAAAGGGGCGGGGCCTACCCCAGCCACGCCCATTCCCCAACTCTCTCTCTTCTTAAAGAGACAGAGGCTCGAGGATTTTTTTTGCAAGAGAGAAACTCGACGGGGGGGAGGGCGCGCGGCAAAATTACCCCCCCTCCCGTCCCCGGGGAAACGTTATGTGAAGGAGGGAAGGGGAAGGATGGGGAAGTGGGGGAGGGGGGAGGAAATGGTGGGAATCCCACACCAGAGGGGGCCCCGCCCCACGCTGGAATTTCCTGAAAGGGAGGCGGGCGTCCCAGCCAGTAACAACTTCCAGACCCGTGTGAGCCACGGAGGGGGGGGGGGGGGGTGATGGGGATAGATAGATAGAGGGGGTGATGGGGATAGGTAGATAGATAGATGGGGGAAGGTGATGGGGATAGATAGATAGAGGGGGTGGAGGGGATAGGTAGATAGATGGGGCGATGGGGATAGATAGATGTGGATAGAGAGATGGAGAACTAGATGGGGTGATGGGGATAGATAGAGAGATGGATGGGGTGATGGGGATGATGGATAGATAGAGGGGGTGACGGGGATAGACAGAGATAGGTTGGTCTCTCTCTCTTTCTCTTGAGCTCTCTATCCCCACAGACCCTCTGTCTGTTCACCCACCACTCATTCCCCTGCACTCCCCACCCCAGCCGATGACTGGATCTGGGCAGACCGAGGACAGTGCAGCCCAAGCTGTGACTGGGGAGTGGTGTCTAGTGGTTAGAGCTGGGAGCCAGGACTCCTGGGTTCTCGCCTGGGCGGGATCTAGTGGTTAGAGCGGGGGGGGGGGGGTTTGCTCATTTCTCCTTTTCCCGTCGCCGCGGCTCTGGATCCTGCTGCAGGAAATGCAGGGGGGCCGGAGAGGGGGGACGCGCTGGGTCCGCCCGGCTCCCTGCCTCTAGCCTCCGACGGTAATTAACCCCTGAGAGCCAGGGCCGGCCGGGGGGTCTGGTGTCCTGCTCCGTATCGGGCACATGAACCCCCAGCCAAGCGCCCTGCTCTGGGACTGAGCCCCTCAGCGCAGATAACGGCCTTACTACTGCTGCCAGCGCAACCAGCCTGCGCTGCTGCTGCGGGGGGTTCTTCCTGGTGGGGGGGTCGTGTCCTACTGAGTCCAGATGGGGAAATCATCGAGATACACAGCAGCTCCCAGCTCCCCCCAACCCCAATGCTCAGGTGCCAGCCAGAATCGCTCCCCCCCCCCCGACAGTCACACCTTGGGGGGAGGGGCCCAGACGGCGTTATTGTTTAGCTAATTAAGATAAAGTGAGTGAGATACACACACCCCTCCTCACTCCAGCAGGCTTCCATAGTTAGTGGTCAGGGTGGGGGCTGGGAGCCAGGACGCCTGGGTTCTCTCCCCGGCTCTGGAAGGGGAGTGGGGTCTAGTGGTTAGAGGGGGGAAGCGCTAGGAGCCAGGACGTCTGGGTTCTCTCCCCGGCTCTGAGAGGGGAGGAGGGGGCGCTAGGAGCCAGGACGCCTGGGTTCTCTCCCCGGCTCTGGGAGGGGAGGAGGGGGCGGTAGGAGCCAGGACGCCTGGGTTCTCTCCCCGGCTCTGGGAGGGGAGGAGGGGGCGCTAGGAGCCAGGACGCCTCGGTTCTCTCCCCGGCTCTGAAAGGGGAGGAGGGGGCGCTAGGAGCCAGGACGCCTGGGTTCTCTCCCCGGCTCTGAAAGGGGAGTGGGGTCTAGTGGTTAGAGGGGGGAAGCGCTAGGAGCCAGGACGCCTGGGGTCTCTCCCCGGCTCGGGGAGCCAGGACGTCTGGGTTCTCTCCCCGGCTCTGAAAGGGGAGGAGGGGGCGCTAGGAGCCAGGACGCCTGGGTTCTCTCCCCGGCTCTGGGAGGGGAGGAGGGGGCGGTAGGAGCCAGGACGCCTGGGTTCTCTCCCCGGCTCGGGGAGCCAGGACGTCTGGGTTCTCTCCCCGGCTCTGAGAGGGGAGGAGGGGGCGCTAGGAGCCAGGACGCCTGGGTTCTCTCCCCGGCTCTGAAAGGGGAGGAGGGGGCGCTAGGAGCCAGGACGCCTGGGTTCTCTCCCCGGCTCGGGGAGGGGAGCACTCTCCAGCAATCCAGTGGACCCCCAGCTGGGGAGGGGGCCGGAGCCTGCGATCTGGCCACCTGGGGACTCGGCCGCATCCTGCCGATAAGCGAACAGCTGGAGTTCATTTCCGGCCCGAGCTGCCCCCCTCTCCCTTCCCGCCCAGGGTACGTGGCCGTGGTGATGAATTGGGGTGGGGGGCAGCGTAGACCAGGTTGCGCAAGAGACGCCAGAGCACAGAAGCCTCCAGGCGCTGCCCAGGATCGGGCCCCGCCCCATTTTTGGGGCGGGGGATTGAGACGGGGAAGTGGGGGGTGCGGGACGGCTGGAGGATTGACAGCCCCTCATCTTCTGTTCCATGTGGACCCCCCCCCTGCCCAGGGACGGGGGAAGCCAGCATTACCCATGAGTATGGGGTCCCCTATACCCAGCCCCTGTGTTCTACCCCAGGGCCAGTCCCTGTATATCCAGCCCCCGCTCCCCAGCCAAGTCCCCCACGCCCCACCCTAGAGCCAAGTGAGAGGTCCCCCATATACCCAGCCCCGAGCCAGCCCAAGGGTCCCCATATAACTAGCTGTCCTGATGGGGGCAGAGCTGTCCTGGCTGCCCCCTGCAGCCGGACGGGGCAGCAGCTGTTTTGCCTGGTTCTTTGGCAGCAGCCACAGGTATTTGTTTACCCGCCCCCAGAAAGAAACAGATTAGCCAGAGCCAGCGCCCCTTCCCCCGCTCTAACCACTGGACCCCACTCCCCTTCCCAGGCCGGGGAGAGAACCCAGGAGTCCTGGCTCCCAGCCCCTTCCCCACCCTCACACAGGCCACCAGCACCCCAAGTTGGCCCAATCGCCCAGGCCTCATGCCAGCTCTGTGGGGCAGGCTGGAGATTGTACCAGACTCTGGGGATCAGCTCCAGGGGCCCAAGGCTCCGGTGTGGGGGGCAGGGCCAGGGTGGCAGGAGAAGGGGCCAGGAAGGTACCTCTGGGCCCTGGGATTTCCCCTGCCCAGCTCAGCCACCTCCTGCCTCTGAGTCATCCCTAGAGGCCCAACCACAGCTGGAGAGATTCACTCCTGTATGTCACCCCCCCCACCCCCAGCCCTGCTGGTGCCCCTCACTAACAACCCACAGCCCCTGCTCACCCAGCCCTGCCGGTGCCCCTCACTCCCGACCCGCAGCCCCTGCTAGCCCAGCCCCTGGGCTCCCCACAGCCCCGCCAGTGCCTCTCACTCCCGACCCGCAGGCCCTACTAGCCCAGCCCTGGGCTCCCCCCAGCCCTTCTGGTGCCCCTCACTAACAACCCACAGCCCCTGCTCACCCAGCCCTGCCGGTGCCCCTCACTCCCGACCTGCAGGCCCTGCTAGCCCAGCCCTGGGCTCCCCCCAGCCCTACCGGTGCCCCTCACTCCTGACCTGCAGCCCCTGCTAGCCCAGCCCCTGGGCTCCCCACAGCCCTGCCAGTGCCCCTCACTCCCGACCCGCAGGCCCTGCTAGCCCAGCCCTGGGCTCCCCCCAGCCCTACCGGTGCCCCTCACTCCTGACCTGCAGCCCCTGCTAGCCCAGCCCTACCGGTGCCCCTTACTCCTGACCCGCAGCCCCCTGCCAGCCCAGCCCTGGGCTCCCCCCAGCTCTGCCCGTGTGACAGTGGAGGGACGGGGGAGATTGCATGAGAGAAGGAGGAGAAGAAAGAAGAAATCTCAGGGATGAAGGAGATAAAAAAATGATGTCGGGAAAGAAGAAAAGAAAGAAACAGAGTGAGACTGTGATTTCCCAGAATGCCCTGCTGCTGCTCTGCGGTTCAGCCCCCCTCCATCCCAGACCAGGGCAGCCCATCAGGAATGAGAGGAATCTGCTCTTTAAACATCCGGCCCAAGCAGTGTAGGGCTGGTCCCTGCTCTAACCACTAGACACTCCTCCCAGCCGAGCCAGGGTAGAACCCAGGAGTCCTGGCTCCCAGCCCCTCCCCCCCGCTCTAACCACTAAACCCCCCTCCCGTCCCCAAGATGGGAGAGAACCCAGGAGTCCTACTGATGTGACCCTAACTGGGACAGAGAATCAGAAAACAGGAGTTGGCAACACCAGCTGTCCAGTTTGAGGAACTTTCGAAGATTGGCTGGGAGAGGCTGGGAATGGGTCATGGAGCCTTTCCCCTCTAGGGGGCGCCGGCTCCCTCCTGGCCGCAGGGCAGGGACTGGCTGGCTGAGGGGGCAGGGACTGGTTAGCTCAGGGGGGCAGGGAATGGGGCATGGGGCTTTTCTCCTCTAGGGGGCATGGGCTCCCATCCGGCCCCAGGGCAGGGACTGGCTGGCTCAGGGGGCAGGGAATGGGGCTGTTCCCCTCTGGGCACAGTGTTGGTCCCACTCTCAGGCTGAGGCGCCCCATAATTCAGACCACACGCGAGCCTCACATTTGTAGCATGTTTTATTCACGCGAGATAAATGCTACCCAGATTCGTCGCCCCGTATAAATACTGCACTTGTGAAAAGGCCCCGAAGGGTCAACGTTTCCCACTATTTATTGCTTTTCCCCCTCCTTTTTTGGGGGGGTAGGGAGAGTCGACCCCCCCTCCAGCAAGGAGCCGAGCAGCCGCGAAGGGCACGTAGTGCGTGTACATCTCCCCTCCAGCGGCCTTCATCTCGAAAATGGCTGAATCGATTTGCCCCGAATATCCTCCCCCCTTCCCCAATGCAGCCTGCTGCAGAGATGGGAACTTTCTGCCCCAGCCGTTCTGCTTTGGCTGAGTTATAAGCAGCCCCCAAAATAGGGAGCTGGGAATGGAAACCATTAAGCAACCTTAGGACTGGTGGCCTGACTAGCACAGAGCGTCCCCCTCTGGTGGCCACGGGGGGTACTACATGCAATGAGGTCCTCTGATTCCCTGTTGCGCCCCCTAGCCTCAGCTCTGCACCAATCAGAAGAGGAGGTGGGTGGGTTGGGTCCGTTGGGGGGGGGTTGAACAATGAGGAGGGGGTCATACCATTTCTGGGGTGAGGACATGGAGGGGGCACTGTGAAGACTGAGGTGATACCATTTAAGGGGCAATGGGGGGTTTCCAAGGCTGGGGAGTCATACTTGGAGAATAGGGTACATACCAATTGAGAAAACAGGGATGGTGGTGGTTGTATCATTTGGCAGAGAAATTGGGGGGAGAAAATGGGGGGGACATACCACTTGAGAGGAAAAGGCAGTGTTGGAGATTATACCCAGGGGGAGGGGCTGTGCAGACTGGGGGGCTGTACCACGTGAGTCAAAATCCAGGGAGGTTGGAATATAGAAGTTGTACCCACTTGGGGGGAACAGAGGGGGGATTGTGGACAAGGAAGGTCATACCATTTGGAGGGGAAAGGGAGGGGGCTACATTTCAAAGTTTGCCCCCTTTCTTAAATAAATAGTGGAAGTAAAAAACAACAACACCACATATGCGCTGGGGGTGTTCCTTTAAGAGGCGTGGTAGCCTGAATGGAGCAGGTGGTAGCCAGATGCCCGTGAAGAAATTTATACCCGTGCAGAGGTCCTTAGCGTGTCTAGTTTGGGGAGACGCCCTCACAGAGAGCTGGGGAGGGGGAAGTCTGTGAGCCAGGTGGGGGTCCGGTGGTCCAGTCCCCCAAGCAGCACCCTCACCAGTAGGGGGAGCTCTGCCAGCTGGGTTGGGGCACCATGTCCTTGCCTTCTTCACGAGCGGGATGCTTCTGTCTTGCCCTCCAATTTCCTCTTCCGTTTCTCCATCACGGCTTCCAGTTCAGAGGTTTTCCTAAAGTCCTGGGAGGGCAAAGAGGGCATTAGTCACGGCCCTAGGTACCCACAGCCCCTTCCCCGAGCCGGGAGAGAACCCAGGAGTCCTGGCGCCCAGCTCCCGCTCTAACCACTAGACCCCACTCCTCTCCCAGACCTGGGGAGAGAACCCAGGAGTCCTGGGGGCAGATCGTGGTACCTCCAGCATGGCCTTGTGTACGGTGACCTGGCTGTAGACTCTGGCTCCTTCCTCGGGGCTCACGGCCTGGAACTCGGCTTTGGACAGCGAGAAGAGCTGGGACCCATTCAGCACCCCCAGGGTGCTCACCGTCCTGGGAGGGGCAGGGGGGGCAGTCAGGCCAAGTGCCCCTCAGAGCCCCTCCCACTGATACCCCCTATCCTGGTACTGCGAGCTTCCCCCCAGCAGCGGCCCCAGCCAGTGACCCTCCCAGTGCTGCGAGCTTCCCCCCAGCGGTGCCACCAGCCAGTGACCCTCCCAGTGCTGCGAGCTTCCCCCCAGGGGTGCCACCAGCCAGTGACCCGCCCAGTGCTGCGAGCTTCCCCCCAGCAGCGGCCCCAGCCAGTGACCCTCCCAGTGCTGCGAGCTTCCCCCAGCAGTGCCCCCAGCCAGTGACCCTCCCAGTGCTGCGAGCTTCCCCCCAGCAGTGGCCCCAGCCATGACACTGGAGGACACTGAGGCAAGAGACTTTAAAGAGCACCGCACATCCGCCCCTCAGCTGCCATGTGATTGGTTAATGCCCCCCATCCTATTTTCTGATTGGTCCAATTAATTATTAGCATTCTTTTGCGCTTCCGCGGCTGTCCAATGAAATGCGATCATGAAGGATTCCATGGGAAGGCACCACCCAATCACAGCTCGCCTGGCATCCACCTGACCAATTGCAGGTGGTGAGCCACCACCAATCAGGGAGAAGCGGGCGCCTCCAGCAGGGAAGAGCCAGCCAATCACAGCGGAGAGGAAAGTGATTCAAACAATCGAGGGGGGGGGGAGGTTCTGAGTTCCACAAGCCAATCAGAAGTCACGAGGCTCCACATCAGCCAATCACAGCAGACAGAAAGGACATATCAGACAGCCACAATGTCACAGTGCTCCCCCTCAACCAATCAGAAGCCAGGAGCTGCAGAGCCAGCCAATCAGAGCAGAGCTGGGCTGGCAATCAGAGGATGGCGGGATGCCCCCGCCAGTCAGAAGCCAGGCGGTGCCAAGCCAGCCAATGGGAAAGCAGAGACGTATCAAGCTAGCCAATCAGAGCACGCCCATGTGCCTGCGCCCTGTCCCGGTGCCTGACGCCTACTCACAGGGGCTCGAAGCCCTTGGCCTCCAGCCAGGCCTGGACCTGGGCGGGGTCGGAGTCGTGGTCCAGCGGCACCGACGTGTCCGGCGCCCGGTGCACCCGGAAGGGCTTGGCGGGGGTGCCCCGGCCGGCTGCCAGGCGCTGCAGCAGCTCCTCATTCAGCCGCTCTGCCGGGAGGGAGAGCCGCCCGTTACCCAGCATGCACCGGGAGAGGGGCGGGGCCTGGGGACCCCTCTGGGATACAGACCCTCCCCCCAGCCTCCCCACACAGAGGGGGCGGGGCCTGGGGACCCCTCTGGGATACAGACCCTCCCCCCAGCCTCCCCACACAGAGGGGGCGGGGCCTGGGGATCCCTCTGGGATACAGACCCCCCCATCCTCCCCACACAGAGGGGGCGGGGTCTGGGGACCCCCTATGGGATACAGCCCCCCCCCCTTGGCCTCCCCACACAGAGGAGTCAGGGCCTGGCATAGGGCACAGATCTCCTCCCCCCTCCTATAGAGGGCAGGGTCTCATAGACTCATAGACTCATAGACTCATAGGTCAGAAGGGACCAATCTGATCATCTAGTCTGACCTCCTGCACAAGGCAGGCCACAGAACCCCACCCATCCAATTTTATAACAACCCCTATCCCAGGACCGAGTTACTGAAATCCTCAAAAATGGTTTGAAGACCTCAAGCTGCAGGGAAACCACCAGCAAGCGACCCATGCCCCACGCTGCAGGGTCACCATGGGGAAGCTATAAGGGGTGGGGTGGGTGGTCTCTATGGGGATACTCTCCCCCCCCACACACACACACACAATAGGCGAGGCCTGAGGTCTCCATGGGGTACTGCCCCTCTCCCCTCACATATAGGGGGCTCCTTACCTCTCTCATTGGGGTCTAGGCCAAGCCCCTCGGAGCCATTCCACTGGGTCCCATTCGGGGCTGGTACCTTTTTCTTCAGAGCCGCCAAGCCTGGGGGGCCCTAGTCAGGATCAGAGGCAAGGGGAAGAAATATTAGTCCCCCATAGCACCATGCCCCATTCCCCGCCCCACTGAGCCAGCCAGACCCTTCCCTGGGGCCAGGTGGGAGCTGGCGCCCCCTAGAGGTCCAATTTTCCACTCCCATATTGCTGGGCTCACCGGGGCTCTGGTCTGGCGGGGGCTGCAGTCGGCGCTGCCGGTACCGTTGAGTGGGACGCCCGGGCTGCGGTTCTGGGTGGCCGGGAGTGGGCTGAGGATGTTGAAGGGGACGTAGCCTTGCTGGCCAGAGCGGTTCTGAACCTTCCACCACTTCTTGGTGTTGTCCAGCACCTGGCGGGAGAGATGCTGAGCCACGGGCACTGTCCCAGCCGGGGCAGGGAGGTGTGTCCTGGCTCTGCGAGCTTCCCCGCAGGAATGCCCCCAGCCGGGGACCCCTGATGCTGTAAACTTCCCCCCAGCAGTGCCCCAGCGCTGTGAGCTTCCCCCCAGTAGTGCCCCCAGCCAGGGATCCCTGATGCTGCAAACTTCCCCTCACCAGTGCCCCAGCGCTGTGAGCTTCCCCCCAGCAGTGCCCCGGCACTGTGAGCTTCCCTCCAGCAGTGCCCCCAACCGGGGATCCCTGAAGCTGTGCACTTCCCCCCAGCAGTGCCCCAGTGCTGTGAGCTTCCCCGCAGTAGTGGCCCCAGCCAGGGAAACCCACAGACAGACTCACCTCCAGAACCTCCCCCTGCAGGACAGACAGCTCATTGCTGTTCCTGGCTACAAAGTCGTATGTGCAGCTCACAAGCCTGCTCTCTTCTGTCCTTCTGTGGCTGGGAGGAGAGGGGAGGAAAACTGGGTCAGGGGGAGGGGGGTCTAGTGGTAAGAGCGGGGGGGGAGGGGCTCGGAGCCAGGACTCCTGGGTTCTCTCCTTGGCTCTGGGAGGAGAGCGGTGTCTAGTGGTTAGAGCGGGGGGGGGAGGGCTGGGAGCCAGGACGCCTGGGTTCTCTCCCTGGCTCTGGGAGGAGAGTGGGGGCTGGTGGTTAGAGCAGGGGGAGGCGGCTGGGAGCCAGGACTCCTGGGTTCTCCCTTATTCCCTTGTCCCCCCGTCTCAGGGCATAGACACACACACCCCCCGCCATACACATGCTGCGAAGTCAAAGCGTCTGCACCGCGCTGGGGCCCGATGGGTCACATCTCGCAATGCGGGGTGGGTGGGGGACGGGGCATCCCCAGCAGCCAAGCCCATGCAGGGGGAAGGAGGGAGAAAGGTCGATGCCCCCCCCAAGTCCTCCCCCCCACTCCCTACCTTGGCTGGGCTGCTGGGGGGACGGGCTGTCTCTCCTCCGATGTCTTCCTCTTTCGTTCCCTCCTTCCTCTCTATCCCTGTCAAGTGCCATCTGGGGCAGCCCCCCCCCCCGGTGTGCCCCCTTCCCAGTCGCCGTCCCTGAGACCTAGGGTCCTACGTGCCCCCTCACTGCCTCTGCCCCCCAATATCTAAACCCATCCCTGCCCCCCAACCAACCCCTACCCCCCACCTCTCTCACCCCCTCCACCGCCCCCTCCCCTCACCCCTTCCATCTAACCCCTCCAGCCTGAATCCCCTCTCTCCCTCAACCACCCTACACCCCCAAGCCAGCCCCCCAACCCCCTCTGCCCCCCAGCCTCCCTCCCACCCCCTAACTTGCCCCCGCCCCCCTCACCACCGAACCCACCTGCCCCCCCACCAGACAAAGAGAAACAAAGAGAGAAAACAAAGAAAAGGTCTTTTTAGGTTCCTCAGCTGAAATGCCCCCTCGACCCCCTCCCCAACCTCAGCTCCTTCCTCCCCTCATCCCCCTCCCACTCTGTGAGCCCCCCAACCTCCCTGCACCGATTCCCTCCCCCCCACAGGCCCCTCAGCCTCTCTGAGCCCCAGAACCCCCCTCCCACCTGCCTCCCATGCATGGGGATAGGGACAGTTTGGTGGGGGGGAGGGGAAGTGTGCATGGGGGGGGACACAGGCAGGGGGGCTACATACCCGTTGGCTTCGATTGGAGGAGCCGATTGCTGCAGAAAGAAGTGGGGGGAATGGAGTGAGTGGCAGGTGAGCGACCTCCCTGCTGTGACCCCCCCCCGCAACCTTCCCCCTACCCTACTGCATCCCCCCAGGCCTCTGCCCCACCTCCCACCCTCTGATCTCTCTTATCCCCATTTTCTAGTCCCCCATCCCCCCACTGTGCCCCCCAATCCCCACCTTTCCCCCCACACCCCACGTTCCTGCTCCCATCCCCCATAACCACCCCCCCACACCTGCCTCCTCCCCACCCCACACTCCCCTCTGCCCTCATTGGATAAGGGGTCACCTCTTCCCAACACCAGTCACCTGTGCCCGGCGCAATTCATGCCGGTGCTGGGTCTCCACTGGATCCTCCCAGGGCTGGCCATCGGGGCCCAGGCGGGGCGGTGCCCAGCCACTTTGGAAGCTCAGGGTATAAGGGGCGGCGTAGTCCCCGGGGAACTCCACCCTGTGGGGAGAGACAGAACCAGGGATGGCTGGAACCATGGTGAAATCCAAGAATCATGGGCAGAAAACAACGGGCAGAAATTGGGGGTGAAATCACGGGTGAAAACCATGGAACTGTGGGCAACAATTATGGGTGAAAACCATGGAACTGTGGGCAACAATTATGGGTGAAAACCATGGGCAAAATGTGGAATCATGGATGAAAAAAATCAAGGAATCACGGGCAACAATCATGAGTGAAAATCACAGAATCACGGATGAAAATCAAGGAACCTTGGGCAACAATCATAAGCGAAAATCACAGAATTGTGGGTGAAAACCACAGAATCATGACTGGAAAATCACAGAATCATGGGTGGAAATCATGGATGAAAAACACAGGCAAACCAGTGGAATCATGGGTGAAAAAAATCAAGGTACCCTGGGGCAAAATTCATGGGTGAAAAATCACAGAATTGTGGATGAAAATCATGGATAAAACATGGAATTGTGGGTGAAAAATCAAGAAATCACAGGCAATTATGTGTAAAAAAATTACTGAACCATGGGTGAAAATGAAGGAACCATGGACAATCATGGGTGAAAATCACAGAATCATGAGTGAAAAAATCACAGAATTATGAGTGGAAATCATGGGTGAAAATCATGGGCAAAACAGTGGAATCATGGGTTAAAAAAATCAAGGTACTCTCGGGCAAAAATCATGGGTGAAAAATCACAGAATAACGGGTAAAAATCATGGATAAAACATGGAATCATGGGTGAAAAATCAAGGAATCACAGGCAACAGTCATAGGTAAAAATCACAGAATCGTGGGTGAGAATCATGGGTGAAAATCACAGGCAAACCAGTGGAATCATGGGTGAAAAATCAAGGCACCCGGGGCAGATCCCAGGCCTGGCATGGCCGGGTACAATCAAGGGCAGACATCATGGAGAACCAAAAGCAGCTGCCTAGCTCTGCACCCACCCCACCCCAGCCCCAGGGCGAGCGGGATACCTGGGCCGGGTCCAGTCATCGCCCAGCGAGCGCCACAGCTCGGCCTCTTGAGCCCCCAGGCAGCCCCGCAGCAGGGTGACAGCCTCCAGGGTCAGCATTGGGGAGCGGATCTCGCTGGCGAACTCTGGGCCCCCCGATGACTCCACCACCTGGGGGGAGGGAACAGGGAGAGGTGAAAGCGACCCCCGGATCCCAGCCCACCCCTTTGACCAGGGTCAGCGAGAGACCGCCCCCCCTACTGGGATGCACAGCCACAGATCTGCCCCTTCCAGTGTCCCGCTATCTCCCCTCCCGTCCCCTGCAGCCCCCCAGAACCCCCCCCACACCCCAGCCCTTCCAAGAAAACACCAACTGCCCCCCCTCCAGCCACAACCCTCCTGAAGCCCCCCCATGATAGGATTCCTCTCTCCACCCCCTCCAACTCCCCCCATGCTGGGATCCCTCCCCTCAACCCCCCCACACCGAGATCCCCACAACTCCAGATCCTGCAGTGCCCTCCTCCCCTACCCCCCACAGCTCAGAGCCCCCAAATGCCCAGCCCCTGCCAGGAGCTGGGATCACATGTTCCCCCCAACCCCTCTAGTCCTGCCCCTGGCCACTTCAGCCCCCACCAAGCCAGGGTCTCCCCACAACCCCAAATCCCACAGGCCCCTCCCTTCCCTCCCCCAACCCCAGCACTGGCAATTCCGAGCCCCACAGCTGGGGCTATGGCAGCCCCCCCACACACACACTTCTGAACCCCAACCCCCCGCTCACCATTTTCAGGGGGCCAAAAAGGAAGTGAACCAGCTCCTCTGAAGTGGGATTCAAGATGTTTGACTGGAGTCTTGCCTGGGGGGAGGAGAAGGGAAGGGAGAGAGACCCCCGACTCTGAGTCAGTAAACCCCACAAATTCCAGATAGCGAGGGGGAGGGAGAGTGACCGGACTCCTGGGTTCTTTCGCTAGGGAGGGGAGAGTGGGGTCCAGTGGTTAGAGCAGGGGGCTGGGAGCCAGGACTCATGCGTTCTCTCCCTGGCTCTGGGAGGGGAGTGGGGTCCAGTGGTTAGAGAAGGAGTCAAGACTCCTGGGTTCTACGCCTGATTCTGGAAGGGGAGTGGGCACTAGTGGATTAGAACAGGGGGGAAGGGATGCTGGGAGCCAGGACTCCTGGGTCCCATCCTGGGCTCTGAGGGGGCGAATGGAGGTCCCCATTGTGAGGTGAGATACAGGGCTGTGTCTCCCCTCCTGCCCCCCCAAACGGTCACTCACCAGGAGGCTGAAGGAATATTTCAACTTGGCCAGAGTGTCCTGGAACTCTTCCATGAGGGGTGGCCGGGCCCGCAGGGTCAGCAGCCCCTCTGCATGGGGAGGAAAGGGTTAACCCCATGTTGCGGGGGGAAGGGGTTTCCGAGGAGGGCTGCAGAGGGAGGGGATAGCTCACCCTTAGCACCCGGTGGTGTCCCCGGGTAATTCCAAGTATGGGGTGTATTGGGGGGGCAGAGAGATGGGGAGATCTCACGTGGGGGGGCAGAGGGGTTTCTCTCACCCTCAGCACCCCTGGGCACTGACGGTTCCCAGTGTGGGGTGTATGGGGGGCAGGAGGGGGTGGGAGGAGACGGGGAGGTCTCAGGGGGCAGATGGGGGGGTCTTGGGGTCTCTCACTCCTGGCTGGCAGCGGCGCCCCCAGGCATGAGAGGTTCCCAGTGCGGGGTGTATGGAGGGAGGAGGTGGGAGGGTCTCAGGGTGTCTCACCCCATGGCAGCGCCCCCAGGACATGGGAAGTTCCCAATGGGGTCCATGGGGGGCAGGATGGGATGGGGAGGAGACGGGAGGTCTTGGGGTGGGGGAGATGGGGGGGTCTCAGGGTGTCTCACCCCCTGGCAGTGCCCCCAGGCATGGGTGGTTTGCAGTGGGGAGTGTATGGGGGGCAGGACAGGGTGGGGAGGAGATGGGAGGTCTCGGGGGGCAGATGGGGGGCCTGGGAATCTCTCACCCCCCGGCTCCCGGCGGCGCCCCCGGTTCGGCCGTTTCAGCTGCTTCAGGACCCGAAAGGCCTCGGCCGATTTCTGCAGTTTGCCCACGAAAGCTTCAATGTCGTCGAAGATCCGGTTCAGCAGCTCCTGGGGGGGGGAGGTGGTAAGCGGAGGCCTGGGGGTGAGCAGGGGGGCCGGGCCCCTCTGTGCAGCCCCCAGAGCCCCGACCCCCAAGTCCCTGCCAGCTCGGGGGGGGGCGGGGGGGCTGCAGCAAATCATCCCCCCCTCGCCACCAGGGGATGGGGTGAACATGCAACCCCAACCTCGCCTCATCCCTCACCCTCCTAATCTCCCCTCCCCTCACTGCCTCTCAGCCCCCCGGCTCCCCCCCAACACCCCATCACTTGTACCCTAACCCCCAACACCCCCAAATCCCATCCCCCAACCTCACCTCATCCTTCACCCCCACCAAATCTCCCCTCCCGCCACTGCTGCCCAGCCCCCATCTCCCCCCCAACACCCCATCCCTTGTACCCTAACACCCCCAAATCCCACCCCCCAGCTCAACTCACCACATCACGCTCAGTTCGCAGCGCGCCTGGGTCCGAGGGGTCAGCTGGGGGCAGAAGGGACAGGGGTCAGGACTCCTGGGTTCTCTCCCAGCTTGGGGAGTGGGTCCTAGTGGTTAGAGCAGGGGGGCTGGAAGCCAGGACTCCTGGGTTCTCTCCCAGCTCAGGGAGGGGAGTGGGGGCTAGCGGTTAGAGCAGAGGGACCTGGGAGCCCGGACTCCTGGGTTCCCTCCCGGGCTCTGCCCCTCCCCCCGCCACACACACACCTGTGTCTCTCTGACTCTGCATCTTCATTTCATTCAGAGTGGCTGAGGGGGTGATCACCACCTTCCTGTGGGGGGGTGGGGGCCGGGAGCCTGTCCCCGCCGGGGTCGGTGGTGCCCCATTCTGCATCTTCTCATTGTTTGCTCTGTGAACAATATGGGGTGGGGATTGAGGGAGGGATGGGAAACACCCAAAATTGTACCCAAGCCCCCACCCCTCAGAAAGACACTCCCTGGCTCCCCAGCCTGCTCCATCACCCCCAGCCTAGAGGGGGTCCCCCCAGCCCCTCAGTGTCTCCCCCTACACCCCTCTAGTCCCATCTCCCCTGGAGGCTGCCTCTGTTACCCCCATTTCTCTCTCCCCTCCAGCTTCCACCAGCCCATGTGGAGGTTCCCTTTTCACACCCTCTAGACCCCCCATCACCCCACTCTCATGCCTCTGTAAGGCTCCCCCATAGCCTCACCCCCCCAGTCCGCCCCATGACCCCCACCCACTATGGCATCCCTCCTTTACTTCAGCCCCCCTCAAACTCCTCCAACGACCCCCCCCCACATCAGGCTTCCGCTTCACCCCAAGGTCAAACCTGCATCCAGGCCAGAGCACCTGCACCCCACAACCCACCCCAGTATGGCCCCCCCCACAATGCACCCACCCAGCCAAAGTCCCCCGGACTCCGGAGTCCTGCCCCACCTGAGCGCTTCTCTCCTCTGAGCGTTGCTCCCCGACGTGAAGTCCAGCAGGGCACTGTTAATGTCCTCTCGGATCGGCTCCGCCTGCGGGGTGGCAGGAACAGCACAGGTCAGATACCGGGGTAGATGGGCCCATGAGTTTGTTCTGAGGTGGGTGGGATACCAGGGCAGACAGGCCTATGGGTCTGATCCAGGGGGCAGGGAGGGGGTGGGATACCAGGGTAGATGGGCCCGTGGGTCTGATCCAGGGGGCAGGGAGGGGCCGGGATAGCAAGAACTCCCTTGTGTGGGTCCGTGCCAGCCAGATCAGAACACCCAGCTTTTGCCACCTGCTATCCAGCATGCCTCGGGGTGGCCAGCCCCCTTGGCATGGGGACTGGAGGACACAACAGCATTTTCCCCACCTTCCCCCAGCGTCAGACCCCCCACTTCCCCACTAGAGGGAGGGGCCAACAGCTGTCAATCCTCCATGGGGAGGCGGGACTTCCTGAAATGCATCCAAGGCCCTTTGAAGCTGATTGGCTGATTCAGCAGAGAAATCCCTCCTGTTGGAAGACGGGACTTCCTGCATTGGACCCTACAGTCCTGGGACGCTGATTGGCTAATACCCATGGAAGTCCCGCCCCCCCAGAAGGCAGGACTCGCTGTGATGTCATGGCTCAAGAAGTTGATTGGCTGAGGCTCCTCACGCTGGCTGAAAGGCAGGACTTTTAGCAATGGAAATTGTGGCTCTGGAAGCTGATTGGCTCAAGCCGCATGGAAGTCCCTCTGATCAGAAGGCGGGACTTCCTGCCATGTGGGAGCCACATCTGATTGGCCCATGAAGGCTTGTCCCTAGGGACAGCGGTGGAGCCCCGGGGCATGATGCAAAAAGGGGTGGAGCTATCGCTGCCCAAGGCTGTTAAAAGGCAACCCAGGAGTCCAGGTGAATGTCAGGGCAGCAAAAAAGGGGGTGGAGCTAGTGATGTCACCATATGGGCGGGGCCAGTGGATCCCAGTGCCATATAAAGGCAGCGGGTGCATGGTGTGGGCATCCCACCAGGAGAAACCAGGAGTCTGGGTTAAAAGGGGTGGGGCCAATGCCATCAAGTGAAAGGGGCGGGGCTAGTTATGTCAACCAAAGAGGGCGGAGCCAGTGGCATTTAAAAAGGCAGGAACCCCAGGGCAGAGTAGGAACCCAGGCGTCCGGGCGAGGCTGCCCCCTCCCCCCTGCCATCCCCTAGGGCAGCTGCTCACCCCAATGTGGGTGCACTGGAAGAAGTGGGCATCAGGCTGGGTCTGTTGGGGCTCCTGGCACACGAGGAGCAACAGGGAGTGGGCGCGGGCACTGGGCAGCACGGCCTCGCAGCGCAGCACCCCCGCCAGCCCGTAGCTTTCCAGCTCCTCCTGCGGGGGGCGACAGAGTCACGGCCGGCCTGACGCTCCCAGACCCTCCCTTGGACCCAGACCCACCCCCAGCCCCTGCGCCCACAGACCCTCCCCCAGGCCCAGCACCCCCAACCACTCCCTCAGCCCCAGCACCTCCAGACCCTCCCCCAGACCCAGCGCCCACAGACACTCCCCCAGCCCCAGCACCTCCAGACCCTCCCCCAGCCCCAGCGCCCACAGACCCAGCACCTCCAGACCCAGCACTCCCAGACCCAGCGCCCCCAGACCCAGCACCTTCAGACTCAACCCCCCCCGACCCTCCTCCAGCCCCAGCGCCCACAGACCCAGCACTCCCAGACCCAGCACTCCCAGACCCAGCGCCCCCAGACCCAGCACCTTCAGACCCAACCCCCCCGACCCTCCTCCAGCCCCAGCGCCCACAGACCCAGCACTCCCAGACCCAGCACTCCCAGACCCAGCGCCCCCAGACCCAGCACCTTCAGACCCAGCACCTTCAGACCCTCCTCCAGCCCCAGCGCCCACAGACCCAGCACTCCCAGACCCAGCACTCCCAGACCCAGCGCCCCCAGACCCAGCACCTTCAGACCCAACCCCCCCGACCCTCCTCCAGCCCCAGCGCCCACAGACCCAGCACTCCCAGACCCAGCACTCCCAGCCCCAGCGCCCACAGACCCAGCACCTCCAGACTCAGCACCCCCAGACCCAGCGCCTGCACCCCCTGCCCCAGCCCCAGCACCCTCAGACCCAGCACCCCCAGACCCAGCGCCCTCAGACCCAGCACCCCCAGCGCCTCCTGCCCAGGCCCCCCACACACCTTGGAGTGGACGTCGAGCAGCCTGATGGCCGACCCAGTGACTTGCAGCAGCATCTCCTGGGCCCAGAGCTGGCCCTGGGCATCCATGGCGGCCACTTTGCGCACGGCGTCCTCCACCGAGCGCAGCTCAGCCGCCTCCCCCACCGGGAACGTCACCAGGTGCTGGGGGGGGGACAGGGGGTGAGCCCAGAGCTGCCCCCATGCAGCCCCCAGGCCTAAGACCCCCTATGAAGCCCCCCCAGCCCCCACCAACCCCTATGCAGCCCTCAAAGGCTCTCAATACCCCCCCACAGCTCTCCCAGGCCCCCCACAGCTCCCAACACTCCTCCTCACAGCCCCCCCAAGCGAAAACCCCATATGCAGACCACCAGACTCCACAGCCCCCCCCCGGTCCTCCCAGGCTCCCAACACCCCTCCCCACAGCCCACAGCCCCCCCAGGCCCAATGCCCCCCTTGGCAGCCCCCCACAACCCCTACACAGCTGCCAGGCTCCCAACACACTCCCCTGCACCCCCAGCCGCACCCAGCCCCTCCCTCCAGGTCCCCACACCCAGCCCCCGAGCCCCTTTCCCCCAAACAAACCGTAACACCTCCCCACCCAGCACTCCCCCTGCGGCCCCTAACAGCCCCCCTTGGGGCCCTGCCCTATTACCGCCCCCCCAGACAGCCAATCCCTGCCCTGGGGCCAGATCGGGGCTTGGGGCCCCTAGTTACCCTCTCCCCAGTGGGGCCCATGTGACCCCTCCACCCCTTGGTCCCCCCAACTGCACCCCCAGAGCCCCAGGCTCACGTTGACGGTGTATTGGGAGACGTCGGCCATGATGAAGTTGGAATATTTCTTCCTCTGCTCTGTGTAAAGAGACGGGCAAATTATAAAGGGGGAATGGGGCAGGAGCCTGTCCCCTCTAGGGGGCGCCGGCTCCCATCCGGCCCCAGGGCAGGGACTGGCTGGCTCAGGGGGGCAGGGAATGGGGGCCGGGGCCTGTCCCCTCTAGGGGGCGCCGGCTCCCATCCGGCCCCAGGGCAGGGACTGGCTGGCTCAGGGGGGCAGGGAATGGGGGCCGGGGCCTGTCCCCTCTAGGGGGCGCCGGCTCCCATCCGGCCCCAGGGCAGGGACTGGCTGGCTCAGGGGGGCAGGGAATGGGGCCCGGGGCCTCTCCCCTCTAGGGGGCGTCAGCTCCCATCCGGCCCCAGGATGGGGACTGGCTGGCTCAGGGGGGCAGGGAATGGGGCGCGGGACCTGTCCCCTCTAGGGGGCGCCGGCTCCCATCCGGCCCCAGGGCAGGGTCTGGCTGGCTCAGGGGGGCAGGGAATGGGGCGCGGGACCTGTCCCCTCTAGGGGGCGCTGGATCCCATCCGGCCCCAGGGCAGGGACTGGCTGGCTCAGGGGGGCAGGGAATGGGGCCCGGGGCCTCTCCCCTCTAGGGGGCGTCAGCTCCCATCCGGCCCCAGGATGGGGACTGGCTGGCTCAGGGGGGCAGGGAATGGGGCGCGGGACCTGTCCCCTCTAGGGGGCGCTGGCTCCCATCCGGCCCCAGGGCGGGGTCTGGCTGGCTCAGGGGGGCAGGGAATGGGGCAGGGGCCTGTCCCCTCTAGGGGGCGCTGGCTCCCATCCGGCCCCAGGGCAGGGAGTGACTTTCCCAGTGTGGCCTGGGGAAACCAGTTTGGTGGCTGCGGCTGGGGATTAGCAGGGACTCCCGCCCCCAACTTCTTTGGCTCCAACCCGGGGCCTGATCTGTTTCTCTTTCGGTTTCCCTCTTTGGGTGGGGTGAGGGGGGGGCAGGTCTTGGTGATCAGACCAGAGTGAAGGGGAGGGGGAGATTCACCCTGGGGTGGGGGGGCAGTTTCTGCTGATCAGATCACAGGAGAAGTGAGAGAAGGGGATATACCCTGGGGAGGGAGGGGGATATACACCTGGGGGGGAGATACACCCTGGGGTGGGGGGGGGCAGTTTCTGCTGATCAGATCACAGGAGAAGTGAGAGAAGGGGATATACCCTGGGGAGGGAGGGGGATATACACCTGGGGGGGAGATACACCCTGGGGTGGTGGGGGCAGTTTCTGCTGATCAGACCAGAGGAGAAGTGGGAGGGAGGGGAAGACACACCTTGGGGAGGGAGGGGGAGATACATCCTGGGGAGGGAGGGGGATATAACCTGGGGGGGGAGGGGGTTATACACCATGGGGGGGAGGAGATACACCCTGGGGCAGGGTGGGGAGGTTCTGCTGATGACACCAGAGGAGAAGTAGGGAGGAGGGGAGATACACCCTGGGGCGAGGAGGGGGATATAACCTGGGGGGGGAGGGGGTTATACACCATGGGGGGGAGGAGATACACCCTGGGGCAGGGTGGGGAGGTTCTGCTGATGACACCAGAGGAGAAGTGGGGGGGAGGGGAGATACACCCTGGGGCGAGGAGGGGGATATAACCTGGGGGGGAGGGGGTTATACACCATGGGGGGGAGGAGATACACCCTGGGGCAGGGTGGGGAGGTTCTGCTGATGACACCAGAGGAGAAGTGGGGGGGGAGGGGAGATACACCCTGGGGCGAGGAGGGGGATATAACCTGGGGGGGGAGGGGGTTATACACCATGGGGGGGAGGAGATACACCCTGGGGCGAGGAGGGGGATATAACCTGGGGGAGAGATACACCCTGGGGCGGGGTGGGGAGGTTCTGCTGATGACACCAGAGGAGAAGTGGGGGGGAGGGGAGATACACCCTGGGGCGAGGAGGGGGATATAACCTGGGGGAGAGATACACCCTGGGGCGGGGTGGGGAGGTTGTACTGATGACGCCAGAGGAGAAGTGGGGGGGGGGGAGATACACCCTGGGGCAGGGTGGGGAGGTTCTGCTGATGACACCAGAGGAGAAGTGGGGGGGAGGGGAGATACACCCTGGGGCGAGGAGGGGGATATAACCTGGGGGGGGAGGGGGTTATACACCATGGGGGGGAGGAGATACACCCTGGGGCAGGGTGGGGAGGTTCTGCTGATGACGCCAGAGGAGAAGTGGGGGGGAGGGGAGATACACCCTGGGGCGAGGAGGGGGATATAACCTGGGGGAGAGATACACCCAGGGGCGGGGTGGGGAGGTTGTACTGATGACGCCAGAGGAGAAGTGGGGGGGGGAGATACACCCTGGGGGGGAGGGGTCAAGCACTTTGTTTCCTTTTGGGCTGTTGCCAGGTCGGCCTCTGGTCTGCGCCACCCTGCACCGGAGGAAATGCAGCGACTGCAACCAGCGCGGGGGGGTGCATGAGACCCTACAATAACACCGCCCCATGGAGAAGCCCCCCCAGCAGAGACCCGACAATAACACCACAGCTCAGCAGAGACCCTACAATAACACCAGGGCTCAGCGGACACCCTACAATAACACCGGGGCTCAGCAGAGACCCGACAATAACACCGGGGCTCCACAGAGACCCTACAATAACACCACAGCTCAGCAGAGACCTGACAATAACACCGGGGCTCAGCGGAGACCCGACAATAACACCGCGGCTCAGCAGAGACCCTACAATAACACCACGGCTCAGCGGAGACCCTACAATAACACTGGGGCTCAGCGGAGACCCGACAATAACACCACGGCTCAGCGGAGACCCGACAATAACACCGGGGCTCAGCAGAGACCCGACAATAACACCACAGCTCAGCGGAGACCCTACAATAACACTGGGGCTCAGCGGAGACCCGACAGTAACACCAGGGCTCAGCGGAGACCCGACAATAAGAAATGAACACACCTGACTCCTCTGCCCATTAGAGAGACCCTACGACAACACAGCAGCTCACCAAAGACCTGCGAGAGACCCTACAATAATAACGCGGCCCAGCTGCTCTTCCCCCCCCCCCAGTCCTCCCCTCACCCCCATCAGAGACTCACCATAGATCTCCCTGGCGCTGGGCTTGGAGACCTCACTGCGGAGAGCGGGAAGGAGAACGAGAAAGTTAAACAACAGGAGAACAGAGCCAGGGCCTGGCAACAGGGAGAGCAGATTGCTGGGGTCCTGCTCCTGTCCCGGAGTCAGGGAGAGAACCCAAGAGTCCTGGCTCCCAGCCCCTGTCTCTAACCACTAGACCCCACTCCCCTCCCAGAGCCAGGGAGAGAACCCAGGAGTCCGGGCTCCCAGCCCCCCCCCCCCCCGTTCTAACCACTAGCCCCCATTCCCCTCCCAGAGCCGGGGAGAGAACCCAGGAGTCCGGGCTTCCCACCGCATACTCACCTGCCTGAGGAACTCATGGTGTTGACAGAATCCACAATTCACACTTCACCTTGAGGGTTCAAAGATAGTGAGAGAATCATTGACAGAGTCTAGAGGTGGCACCATCCCTCCCTGCAGAGCCGGAGATAGAACCCAGGTGTCCTGGCTCCCAGCCCCTCCCTGCTCTAACCACTAGATCCCACTCCCCTCTCAGAACCGGGGGGAGAACCCAGGAGTCCTGGCCACCAGCTCATCCCCGCTCTAACCGCTAGACCCCACTCCCCTCCCAGATTTGGGGAGAACCCAGGCGTCCTGGCTCCCGCTCTAACCACTAGATGCCACTCCCCTCCCAGAGCTGTGGGAGAACTCAGGAGTCCAGGCACCCAGCCTCCCCCTGCTCTAACCACTAGACCCCACTCCCCTCCCAGAGCCAGGGGGAGAACCCAGGAGGCCTGGCTCCCAGCCCTGCCCCCCCCATTCTAACCACTAGACACCATGCCCCTCCCAGAGCCGAGGGGAGAACTCAGGAGTCCTGGTTCCCAGCCCTGCCCCCCCCACTCTAACCACTAGATACCATTCCCCTCCCAGAGTTGGGGAGAACCCAGGCATCCTGGCTCCCTCTCTAACCACTAGATTCCACTCCCCTCCCAGAGCTGAGGGGAGAACTCAGGAGTCCAGGCTCCCAGCCTCCCCCTGCTCTAACCACTAGACCCCACTCCCCTCCCAGAGCCGGGGGGAGAACCCAGGAGTCCAGGCTCCCAGCCTCCCCCTGCTCTAACCACTCGCCTCCCCTCCCAGAGCTGGGAGAGAACCCAGGCGTCCGGGACCGGCCTCTCCCTCGCCTCATGCCTCCTGTTCGCCCCGCAAGCAACTGGTGTGTTTATCAAGGGTGTGGAAACAGATTATTTCCTGCCACCTGCCCCCACATCCATGGGGGGGATCCCCACTCCCCAAGGGGCTGCCCCCCCAACCTCCCATCCCAGCCGCCCCCACCCCACATCCCCTCCCCAGACCAAGGCCAACACAGGAGCTTGGCAATATTGACTCAGGCCTGATAACCTGCAATTCCCTGGCATGGAGCCCCTCCAGTCTGTCCCCCCCCCCACTTACCCGATCTCTCACCAGCTATTCAGACCTTGCCCCCCAGGGCTGGAAGAAAGAGGCATCTCAAGTGTGTGTGTGGGGAGATACTGAAAAGGGGGGGGTCCACCCCTGAGTCCCACCAGATCCAGCTCTTAGGTGTCCAGGGAACCGTCCTTTCCCCTCTGTCACCTGGGCACAGGTGTGTGGCGCGATCCCCAGCAGCCGCGCCCACAGCATACCTGGGCAGGTAACCATGGGCCCGCCCCCCCCAGCCTTCCACCCCCTCCCTCCCTGCACCAGCTGCTCAACCAGCTGTGAAGGTGCAAAATAACAACCCCTCAGCCCTAGTGGTTAGAGTAGGTGAGGCTGGGAGCCAGGACTCCTGGGTTCTCTACCCGGCTCAGGGAGGAGAGTGGGGTCTAGTGGTTAGAGCAGGGGGGGCTGGGAGCCAGGACTCCTGGGTTCTCTCCACAGCTCTGGGAGGGGAGTGGGGTCTGGTGGTTAGAGCAGGGGGGGTGGTGGTTCAGGGACAGACTAAGCTGCACTGACGGGGCTAGAACAGGCTCTCGTGTGTCTGACAGGCAGAGCCAGAACCCAGCGCTGGGTGTGTCCCGTGCCGGGGCCCAAAGCGGGAAATACCAGCCCAGCGAGTCAGTCGCCACGGCCTGGGGTGCAGCCGCCTCTGGGGTGGGGCAGAGGGGCTGTTTATACAGGGACCCCTCGCCTAGTACTTACTGCCAGGGGACAGTGCCCCCTGCTGACCCCCGCGCTTTGCTCCCGGCACTCCCTGCTGAGCCCCCTGCTCTGCTCTGCTCCCCACAGCCTGACCCCCTGCCCCTCTCCCTACAGCCTGGCACCCCCTGCTGAGCCCCTCGCTCTACCCACTGCTGACCCCCTTGCAGCCCAGCGACCCCGATCCCTGCAGCCTAGCGCCCCCCGGCGCCCCCTGCTGACCCCCTGCCCCTGTCACTACAGCCCAGCACCCACCGCTGACCCCCTGCCCTGATCCCTGCAGCCTAGCACCCCCCGCAGCCCGGCGCCCCCTGCTGACCCCCTGCCCTTGTCCCTACAGCCCAGCACCTACCGCTGACCCCCTGCCCCGAATCCCTGCAGCCCAGCGTCCCCCACTGACCCCACAGCCCAGCGCCCCCTGCTGACCCCTCACCCCACGCTATGCAGTCCGGTGCCCTCTGCTGACCTCCCCCCCCCGATCCCACTCCCTGCAGCTGGGGTCAGAGTGACCCGGCAGCTCCGGCTGGGACTGGTTGAACCAGGATCGAATTCACACGGAGCCGGAGCTGGACCAGGGAGAACAATGGAGGGAAACGAGAGCCCAGCCCAGGCTGGGGGGGAACCAACCTGGGCCAGCGCGAACCACGGTTCTTTCCTGGCTCTGGGAGGGGAGTGGGGTCCAGTGGTTACAGCGGGCGGGGGGGTTGGGAGCCAGGCCTCCTGGGTTCTCTCCCCGGCTCAGGGAGGGGAGTGGGGTCCAGTGGTTAGAGCAGGGGGACTGGGAGCCAGGACTCCTGGGTTCTCTCCCTGGCTCTGGGAGGGGAGTGGGGTCTGGTGGTTAGAGTAGGGGGGCTGGGAGCCAGGACTCCTAGGTTCTCTCCCCGGCTCTGGGAGGGGAGCGGGGTCTAGTGGGTGAGAGCAGCGGGGGTTGGGTGTCAGGACGCCTGGGTTCTATGGTGGTGTCTTGCAGTGGGACTGCTTCAGCTCCATCTGAGACATCTCAGAGCCGGGGGGGCAGGAGGGAGCCAGAATGGGCTTGGTGGCAAAGGGCGGATCCGGCCAGCTTGGGAGTTTACATCCAGGCGCGGCAGGTTCAAGGCTAGGTCAGCTGGAGCTGACCTGGGTGAGGAGCCTGCGTGTGTTTGTTCTGGGGGCCTGGCCACCGCTTTGGCAACACCTTTGGGCTGGGAGCCTACTCACTGTGGGGGCTGGGAGCCAGGACTCCTGGGTTCTCCCCCCGCTCTGGGAGGGGAACAGATGGGAGCCAGGGCTCCTGGGTGTGACGGTGGCTAACCAGGTGCCAGCTTTTCCCAAGGCTTAAGGCCTCAGTTGAGCACTGCCACATTCATTGCTCGAAACCCGGCTGTTTGGCCTGGGCGTTGGCCCGGTTAAGGTGGGTCCTGGACTTATCCCAGCGCGTTTAGACCCCACAAAATGCTGCATCGCTAGGGCCCATTGTGCCTGCTGGCCCAGGCTCCCTCCCTGGGAAAACCTGGGCTCTGAACCTGGCCCACCGGGGAGCAAATGGCACCTGCCCCCCGGGTGAATTCATACACCCGGCTGTGGGCCCAGCGGCTGTGAACGGGGCCCCGTGCAGCCCCCAGCCCCCATGGAAAGCCCCACCACGCCCAGGCCCAGGCTACGTGCAAGCAGGCTCGGCTCCCTAGGCTGCAATTCGGGAAGGCCATAAAAGCCCGAGAACGGCTGATCCTTCGCTCACTGCTCTTTGGACTCTCGTGGGAACCAGACGCCAAGATCCCTGGGCCCCCCCCATGGCGAGACTGTCCCCTTTGGGAACCACGGACCGACGCAGTTGGGTGGACACATCGCTGGCTTGAACCAGCCAATAACTCTTTGGTTTGTCCCCATTAAATCTGCAGGGAGTTTGCTGGCAGCCGGGCTGCCCGCGCCGGTTTCGCGTCAAACCGCCCCAGGCTCAGGGCCTGATCTCTCGGGCCAGGGAGCGACCTGAACAGTTTGGGCCCATTGGGGCAAGTGCCTGTGGATCACTTAGGCCAGATGGCCCTGGTGGCCAGCCCGCCCGGAGCACCCTCAGGGACGGCTGGGAGTTCGCCCTTGGAGCTAGGAGAGGGGAATTTAAGCCTCAGCCACACCCCTGGCTTTGGGAGTCTCTGCCCCGCTTCTTGGCCGGCCCGAGCCTCTTGGTGCCCGGCCTCCCTCGCTTCAGACTCAAGCCTGGAACTGCTCGACGTTCATTCCTTTCAGCGCCGGTTTCTCCGCACCCGGTGGGTCAAGGAGGGATATTCTCCACCTCCAAATCATGAGGGCTCTGGAACGGCCTCTGTATGAGGAGCGATTCATAAGACTGGGACTTTTCACCTTGGAAAAGAGACGACTAAGGGGCGATATGATGGAGGTCTATAAAATCATGACTAGTGCAGAGAAGTAAATCAGGACGTGTTATTTACTCCTTCTCATAACAAAAGAACTAGGGGTCAGCTGACGAAATGAACACGCAGCAGGTTTAAAACAAATAAAAGGACATTCTTCCTCACACAATGCACAGTCAACCTGTGGAACTTACTGCCACAGGATGCTGTGAAGGCCAAGAGTATAACAGGGCTCAAAAAGGAACTAGATAAGTTCGTGGAGGACAGGTCCATCAGTGGCTATTAGCCAGGATAGGCAGGGATGGTGTCCCTAGTAACTGTTTGCCAGAAGCTGGGAATAGGTGACAGGATGGATCACTGGATGATTCCCTGTTCTGTTCATTCCTTCTGGGGCACCTGGCATTGGCCACTGTCGGTAGACAGGAGACCAGGCTAGATGGACCTTTGGTCTGACCCAGTCTGGCCGCTCTGATGTGCATCTATGAAGTTCTGGATGCAGATCAAAGCCACGAAATTCCAGGGCTGCAGAGGGCGCCTGCAGGAGGGAACGGGTTGAGTTGACCCAAGAGGCGATTTTATGCCGTTCGTAAACACCTGCACAGGGAGAAAATACCCCGGGTCAAACAGCCGTTCCACCTCGCAGTGAAAAGCAGGACCCGTCCCAACTCCAAATCAGGCACCAGTTTTGCATGGCGCCCGGCTGCCCTGGTGGTGGATTCGGAGCCAGACCAGCAGCCTGCCCCAGAAGATGTTTGTCAGAAGCACCAGCCACCGCAGGAAGTTGCTGTGATGCGTTTATGAGCCTGCCTCGTGCCTCGCTTTCCCTCTCGGCTTTGCACAGCGGTTAATGCAGGAGCGGGAAGGGAGCCAGCCGGCACACAAGTGGGGCGCAGGATGTGGGCGTGATGCCTGGCCGGCTGGGAGCAAGGAAGAACCAGGTTACACCATCCCAACTTGACCAAGCGGAGCTGCTGGCAGGAGGAAAGGTTCAGCCGCTAGGGAGCCATGACAAATTTCGGGGGCTCATGTGGGGGTAGGAGTCCTAGAAACGTTGGGCCAGGAGGAAGCATGATGGGTGGATGCGCCAGGGCAGGGCCACGGAAACCCGTATCGTCCTGACACGGCGCATGTCCAACCTGGTCTTAAAACCCTCCAGCGCCGGGGATGCCAGGTAATTTGGGCCAGAGAGTTGGTCCGAATATCACCCTAGCGGCAAGCTCCAGCTTCCTTCTTCTCCGGCCCCGGCCGGACACGGAACAATCGTTCTTCCAACCTCTGAGCTCCCCCCTCGCCATTCTCACATCCACCCCTCAGCCTCCTCCAGCTCCGGGCCTGAGTCTTGCAACCGTCCCGCAGAGCGTGGCTCGGAAGGGGTTGGTTTTTCCGGAGAGACGCCAGCAACCGGCACTTACATCAGCGAAAAAATAGTGCTGGCGGTCAGGGAAATTTCCCGAGAGGCAGAGCCGGAAAACAGCAGCTGGGGATGGTTGTGATCTGTGTTTGAATTGTTATAAAGCTTTTGGCCTCTCACCCTCCCCCCTTTAATAATTATTGCAGCCCCTTCATTCTTCCCTCCAGACTCCTGGGTTCTCTCCCCAGACCTGGGTGGAGAGTGGGGTCTAGTGGTTAGAGCAGAGGGGCTGGGAGCCAGGACTCCTGGGTTCTCTCCCTGGCTAAGGGGAGTGGGGACTGGTAGGTTAAAATGGGCATGTGGATATGTCTTGGTTTCTTCCCCCAGAGGTGCCAGCCGCTCCAGGGCCTGCGGGTGCTCCCCTGTGCCCCAGCCTACCAGTAAGGGTTATACACCTCGGTGGGCTTGTGGGGGAGCACTCGGAGCAGCCCCATGCCAATCTCCCGAGTCTCCCCCCCTCTTGGAAGTGGCAGGCGCTGCAGAACAGACTCATTTCAGAGACCTCAGTCCCAGATGCCCAAACTGGGGTAAAGCAGCAGCCTGATGTGAGAGACTCCTTGAAGAAGAGTCCCGGTCGGCTTGTACTGGCCCCCACAGGGAAGCCCCCCGACTGGGCCCAGAGACCCTTTCAGGGTCTGTTTTCTCCAGCACACTTTCATCCTCAATAACCAGGCCTGGGCTGCGGGGAAGCCGGCTGGGCCCGGCTGCTGGAATCAGCTGACCCCAGCCGTCTTTAAAGGAAGCCACAGAGGAGCACAGCACCCCTGCAACACCCCGTTATCCACCCATCCCCCTGTGCCCGTCCCTCCAGCCCCCACCCCGGCTCACCAAGCCCTTTAAAAACCACACCACCAGGGAGCGGGACGGGCTTTAAAATCTTTTTTTTTTTCTGTTTTTTTTTTGTTAAAGTTTTCATTTTTTGTAAGATTTTTGTTTTTCTAGCCCTGTGCTTTAAAGATCTGCAGCCGAGCTGCTAAAATAAACAAATACAATATATAGAATTTCCTTTGCGGTATTGCACACATCATATCTTTCAGGGAGGCGGGGAGCGCTGTATAGAAAATACTTTCCTTTATATACAGATATGTTCACAGGGGTGGCGTGGGGGGAGCGGCCGCATAAAAATTTGGGGGGGAACTCCCTCTTCAAAGTTCATGGCAATTTTTATTTTGCTGAGGGACTAGGGGGCAGGGAAAGATGGTTGCATGACCTGGAAAAAAGTGGGATGCCCTCAAGTTTGGGCAGTGCTTTTTGCTGAGGGGGCAAATCAGTTGCATGGCACAGAATTTTGGGGTCCCCTCTGAGTTTGAGGGGGATTTTGAAAGAAGGGGGAATCAGTTTCAGGCCCTGTATGAATTTGGGGGGCACTGAGGGAGAGAGAAATCAGTTGCATGGCACTGAATTTTGGGGTTCCCCCTAGGAATTTGGGGGATTCCAAACTGAGGGTAAGGGCATGGAAAGTTGAGATTCCCCTACAAATTTCAGGGGGACATTTCAGCAGGAGGCATGGCATTGCACAAATTTGGGGTCCCCTCAAATTGTGGGGGGATACTTTGCAGGAAGCCACATTCTGGGGCCAAACTGACAATTCAGTTTGCATGGCAGTTTTTAAAGAGCCTGAACCCCACTTTTTTTGTACTTGCATCTGTGCAAAGTGCCCCCCTCCCCCACCCCTTCAAGGGGTGGACAAGCAGTGCTTGGAGCCCATTAAGGAAGGAGGCAGAAAACTAGGAGGTGAAGCCATCCACAGCACGTTTTGGGGGGGGGGGGGTGAAGCGGCAGCTTGGTTCTGAGATCCACACCTGCCCCCCACACATTGGGGGGCAGCAGGATCTGCAATGCCCTTTGTCTTACCTGAACCCCACAATCCTGGGAGCACCCCCACAAGCTGGGGAGTTTGGCAAAGCCGGGAATCCCCATTCAGTCCATACGTGTTGGGGGGATATTGGGGAGATGGGGCACCCCCCCACTTTGGTCATGTGGTTATTTGATGCCTGCTCCCCCAAAATCTAAAATGGAAGAAGCCCTTAAGAGGAAGAATTGGGAGGCACCACCCATTCCCCGCCATCCACATGGTTTGGCCCAGATACTGCAAAGGGGGCGGGGAAGTGACTATAAAGTCCCGCCCCCTTTTAACACTAAGATTCCGAGGGGGTGGAGCCAAGGCAGGAATGTGGGGCAGAACAGCAGATGGGCCCTGCCCCCTTCGGACCCAAGCAGTGCACACTGGAGACACCCCAATGGGGCTGTGTATTCGGGGGTCCCCTCCCCCACATCCCCCTACTGGGCCCCTCTGGGGGCTGACCCTAGAGTAGCCCTCCTTGGACCCCCACCCCGTTTCTCCCCAGGGGCCCCCACAATACTGGCATAACCCCCCTTCCTGCTGCCCCCCACCTCCCCTGTCTGCCATTCCCGTACGCCTCTCCCCTAACAGCCCCCCTTTGGCTGGCGTTTTCCCTGTCAGGGGGTGGGGGGGCATGGCACGGTGCTCCCATGGGGCGGGCAGGAGAGAGATCCTTGGCATCCACAGAGGGCGCTGGGGGGCAGAAACAAAGCTGCCAGGTGGGAAGAAAATTAATGTTCTGGGATTTGTTTAGCTGCGGGGGGGAGGGGGGGCCCTTGCAATATCCCCATCTTGGCTAACACCCCCATGATCAAACGGGGGCGGGGGGAGGGAGAGAATCATTTTGGCTTACAAGCCCCCCCCCACCCCGAGGCTGGGACTGAGGAAGGGGGGCAGGTGGGAATCTCCCCCCCCCCAAGCTACTGACAACAAGCGTCACTTAACAAGTAGCAGGAATTGTCAAGAGTCACAAATAATAAATATTTGTCCCAGGGAGGGGGCTGGGTTTGGGGGAGCGCGTTTGGTCTGATGATCGGGGGGGCTCAGATACCCCTCCTCCCAGAGGAAAGATTGGTGGGGGAGGTTTATCAGGAGATCCCTGGTTTGAGGGGGAGGCGTAAAGGGGGTGTGGTCCTGCTGTGGGGAGAAGGGGCTTATTCTGGTCCATAGACTCCCCCCTCCCATGGCACCTTGGCTGGGGGAGCTGGTCTGGAGTGTGGGGGGCTCCCTGCCGGTTGGAAGGGGTTGGCCCGGGAATTGGGGTGACTCCCTGCCCTGGACAGGGGGCATCACTTGGAGAGTTTGCTGATGACCCGGATCAAAGCCGCGTTCTCGTCTTTCAGGCGCTGGTTATCGGCCTTCAGGTCTGAGAGAGCCTGGGGCAGAGGAGGGGGTTAGTGTTTGCTCAGCCCCCCAGGCCCATCTGCCCCAGCGTCCCGCCTCCTCCCTTCCCCCGGTTCGCCCCCCCGAGCCCATCTGCCCCAGCGTCCCGCCCGCGCCCTGCCCAAGGATCAGTCCCCCCTCCCCCAGGCCCATCTGCCCCAGCGTCCCGCCCGCGCCCTGCCCAAGGATCAGTCCCCCACCCTCCCACAGGCCCATCTGCCCCAGCGTCCCGCCCGCGCCCTGCCCAAGGATCAGTCCCCCACCCTCCCACAGGCCCATCTGCCCCAGCATCCCGCCTGCTCCCTTCCCCCAGACCCATCTTCCCCAGCGTCCCACCCTCTCCCTTCCCCTGGGTCAGCGTCCCCCCCGCCCCCCGGGCCCATCTACCTCAGCATCCTGCCTGCTCCCTGCCCCCGGATCAGCCCCCCGGGCCCATCTGCCCCGGTGTCCCACCCGCTCCCTTCCCCCGGATCGGCCCCCTCCCCCCGGGTCCATCTGCCCTGGCGTCCCGCCCGCTCCCTTCCCCCAGACCAGCCCCCCGGCCCCATCTGCCCCAGCATCCCACCCCCTCGCTGCCCACAGGGACCTATCCAGGACGGTGCTGATCCAATTACCTTCAGCTCCTCTTCCAGCTCCGCCGCCTTCCGCTCCAAGGCCCGGCGCTCCTGGGGGGCCAGAGAGAGGGGGTTTTGAGTGGAGGCCACACAGCCCCAGCTGGGGGTGGGACAGGGCAGCTCACCCCGAGGGTGGACTCCTCAGGGGGGCAGAGTGAAGACCCCTTCAGCTGGGTTGGGGGTGGGGATGGGGGGCAGTGTCCTGGGGGCCCAGTGCCCCCACAGCAGGGCAGGTACTTACAAATCTCTCCAGCTCCAGCCGCGCTGGCCTCTCGGCAAAGCGCTCCTGCCTCTGCCAACGACACCAAGCACAGGGTGAGAGATGGCGCCTGCCCGACTCGAGCCCCCACCCCAGCCAGTCCCCTGCCCCGGGGCCAGAAACAGGGCCCCGCTATACAGAGGATCCACCTTAAATTCCCCCCCCCCCCCCCCCGGGGCAATATCTGGCCACTGGAGAGAACCGGCAGGTGACTCAGAGCAAAAGCAGCCGGCTGGAGAGGGACCAGCCCGGCCCAGCGCCCTGGGTCAATATTTACTGAGCATCTCTGGGCAGCGCGTGCAACTGCAGGGGGCTGCCAGCAGGGGGAGCTGTGTGGGGGCAGCGAGACATCAGACACGGACATCAAGCTCCCCACCCCGTCTCCCCAAGGCAGCCCACTGCCCCCTAGTGCCACCCCGGGGCCAGCCCTGCCTGCCCAGGGAGAGCGCCCCCTAGGGCCACCCCGGGGCCAGCCCTGCCTGCCCGGGGAGAGTGCCCCCTGTTGCATCCCCTGCAGCCCGTGCCCCCTAGTGCCACCCCGGGGCCAGCCCTGCCTGCCCAGGGACAGCGCCCCCTGTTGGACCCCCTGCAGCCCAGTGCCCCCTAGGGCCACCCTGGGGCCAGCCCTGCCTGCCCGAGGAAAGCGCCCCCTAGGGCCACCCCGGGGCCAGCCCTGCCTGCCCTGGGAGTGTGCGAGCGCCCCCTAGGGCCACCCCTGCCTGCACGCGTAGAGCGCCCCCTGCTGAGCTCACCAGGGTTTTCCATCCAGGTCTCTCCTCCCAGCCCGGCTGTGGTGGGGTTCCACAGGGAACATGGCAGAGCTGTGGGTAGTTGGTCTGGGCAGGAAGAGACACCCCCACACTGCCTGGAACTCCCTCGTCCCCCATAATGCCCTGGGGCACAACACTGCCGCTCTCCTGTCACCCTGGCTAGCTATCCCAGAATCCTTTGCAGTGGTGGCTGTGTGGTCTCCCCCTGCAGTAGGCCTCTCCTTCCCCAGCAGGCCGTGGGGCAGGGGGGCTGGAAGAAGGGAAGGGAGCCCCGCCCCTCATCACCTGCCCCCAGTGCCACCCCAGCCCTGGCGCCCTGCCCCTCTCACCTGCGTCACCCGCTCTAGCTCCAGCTTGATCTGGGTCAGCTTCAGCTGCGTCTCCTGCAGCTGCTCCTTCAGCTTCTCGTTCTCCACCTGGAGATCTTCATAGAGCTGGGAGGGAAGGGGGGGCACAGAGCTGAGCACAGAACCCAGGAGTCCTGGCTCCCAGCCCTCCCCCTGCTCTAGCCACTAGACCTCCCCCCCAAGCTGGGGAGAGAACCCAGGAGTCCTGGCTCCCAGCCCTCCCCCTGCTCTAGCCACTAGACCCCCCACCCCCAAGCTGGGGAGAGAACCCAGGAGTCCTGGCTCCCCTCCCCGCCCGAACCACTAGCCAGCCCAGTGCTTGGGTGAAGGGGAGGTTTGGAGGGCCAGATGCCCCAGCACTTGGTGGTGGGGTTCAGGGTGCTGGGGGGTTTGGTCCCTGTCCCACCTTTTTGTATTCATGCTCGTCCCCGGCACTGCTCACGCTGCTGAGCCTGGCGCAGCCGTAGGCATCCGTCCGGTGGGGCAGGAGGCTGTTCAAGTGGTCGGACGTGCTGCGAGACAGACAGACAGACAGACACACACACACAGACACACCCCGCTCTGTTACTGCAAGGGGCAGGCTCCCCCCCTACAGCCCCCAGGTCCTCACCCGGCACCGAGATGCAGCCACCTCTCGGGTGAGCTGTTGGTGGTCTCTAGCTTGAAGCACAGCTGTGCTATAGCACCCCCTACTGAGCTCTCTGTCCCCCTCCCTGCAGCTCAGCACCCCCTAGGGCATTGAGAGGGCCCTGCCTGCAGGGGAGAGCGCCCCCTACTGAGCTCTCTGTCCCACTTCATGCAGACCAGCACCCCCTAGGGCATGGGGTGGGAGGGGGTTCTGCCTGCTAGGGAAGAGCCCCCCCCGCAGCCGTGTGTCCCCTTCTGCCACCCTGGGCATTGGGGCCAGCCCTGCCTGTCGGCGGAGAGTGCCCCCCCAGAGGTCTCCCTTCCGGGCCTGAACCCCCGTGCCCCCGTTTAGCATCTCTCAGGACCCCGTGGCAATGCTGGGGCCAGCTGGTACCTGGATCCCAGGGTGGCGTCGTTCAGCTGCTCTGGCTCCTCGGTCTCGTCGCCCTAGAGAGAGGCCGAGGGGCAGGAATCCATGGGGCTGGGGGGTTAACAGATGCACCCCGAGAAGACACACCCTCCCCTCCAGATCTTCCTGCTGACCCATGTATGAGCCCTCCATAGCCACCTACATGCAATCCCAGGCCCCCTCGGCCCCCTCCAATTCCCCCCGAGAGTGCCAGCCCCCAATCCTTCCCCTCACTTCGCTGTCCCCCCATGTGGAATCCCAGTCCCCCTCCTTGCTCAGTTATTACTCCCTGGGGAGGCTGTGCCTGGCTCTCTCCCCCCCCACCCTCCCACCCCACTGCCCTGCCTGCCGGGGCCTGGCCCCCTCTTCTCACCTCTGCGTTCTGCACCATGCCCGTGGAGCGTCGTTCCCGCCGGCCTTTCCGGCGGTCCCGCACGGCGAGTCGGTTCCGCAGCTCAGCCTCCACTTCAGAGCCCATCCCCAGCCCCTCGGGCTCCAGCGCTGTGGCAGAGACGGGGGGGAGGGGTTCAGGGGCAGGGACTGGTGCACCTCTACCCCAGCCTCTTTGCCAGTTTGTTAGTTTCACCCAGCAACAGGCGTCCCATGAGTGGAACAAGCCACAAGGGGTTAATTCAACTGATGAACGAGATGGCCAGGCAGAGTCGGGGATAGAACCCAGGAGTCCTGCCCCCGCCACACTCTAACCACTAGACCCCACTCTCCTCCCAGACCAGGGGGAGAACCCAGGAGTCCTGGCTCCCAGCCTCACCCTCGCTCTAACCACTAGATCCCACTGCCTGGCTGAGAGAGGGGAGAGAACCCAGGAGTCCTGGCTTCTGGCCCCCCCCGCTCTAACCACTAGAGACCACTCCCCTCGAATCCAGGAGTCCTGGCCCCAGCCCTCCTGCTCTAACCACTAGATCCTAATTTCACACCAGACAGCACAGGGGGTAGAACATGTTGCTGCGCTGCCCTCTGCTGGCCACCTCCTGGGACTGCAGGCAGGTGCTGGCTGGAGGATCTAGGGGGGCAGTAGCATTCAACAACCCCCCCATTTCCCAGGGGCTGGGCTGGACCCAAGAGGACAGAACAGCCGCACTCCCCGCAGAACAGGCTGCCTGGCTACTGAACCAGGATCAGAATGGGACGAGACGGGGTGGGGGCCCGGCAGGGGGTCAGCCTCACCTTTCTTTGCCCGAGAGTTCATCACGATGGGATTCACGGGATACACCGAGGAGCCCTCAGGATTGGCTGTGCGGCATCGCCTGGCCGAGTCCTGCGGGGGAGGGGGGGTAATGACCCATGGACATGGGGTGTCTGCTGGGCAAGGCGAACCCCCTCTCTGAGCCTCAGAAAGCTGGGATCCCACCCCCAGATCAGACCCACAGGCCCATGTACCCCGGTGTCCCGCCTTCCCTGGATCAGACCTATTGGCCCATCTACCCTGGATTCCTGCCCCTTCCCTTCTCCCAGGATCAGATTCATGGGCCCATCTACCCCGGTATCCTGCCTCCCCTGGATCAGACCCATGGGCCCATCTATCCCAGTATCCCACACTCTCCCTGCCCCCGCCAGTGAGACCCCCGGGCCCATGAACTCACTGAAGCCCTTCCACAAACCCAGCTCCGCTACCCGACTGCAGTGTCCGGAGGCAGGGAGTTCCGCAGGTTAACGACCCAGCTGCAGCTAGAGCCAGGGTTGATTGGCCCTGGCTCCACCCCTGCCCTCACCATGGTGTCCAGCAGCTGCTCCCCTTCTCGGCCCCGCTTCCCGTCCTCCCCGATTCGCTGCTCAGGGGCCCTGGTGTCACCAGATCGGCCAATGGTCTTCTCGGCTTCCTTCAAGTCTGTAAGTGTGACGCCCTGGGAGGGGAGCACGTGGGTCAAGGAGGGGCGTGACCAGGGCTGGGACCCTGGTTTGGCGGGAGGGCTGACACCCCTGGAGGGAGCAGGGTCACTGGCCAGGGTGGCGGTCACTCCCGCAGGAAGGGAAATAGCACCCCCAGGAGGTGTGGTAGACTCACTGCACCCCCAACATACAGAGGAAGGGACCGGTCCAAAGTCAGCGAGAGCTGGGAAAAGAACCCAGGAGTCCAGGCTCCCTGGCCCTCCACCCCCATGCAGCTCCACACTACTCGGTCCCCCCTCCCCTCCCAGAGAAGGGCAGAGAACCCAGGAGTCCTTGCTCCCAGCCCCACACTTGCTCTAACCACTAGACCCCACTCCCCTCCCAGAGCAGGTGAGAGAACCCAGGAGTCCTGGCTCCCAGCCTCCGCGCAGCTTCACACAACTAGGTGCCCCTTCCCCTCCCAGAGCCAGGCAGAGAACCCAGGAGTCCTGGCTCCCAGCCCCACCCCCCACTCTAACCGCTTGGTAGAAGTACCTGGGTGGATCGCCGGGACTGCCTCATGAGACGCGACCGGGCTTTGCGCTGTGATTCCGACTCCTCATCCCTCACGGGGGTCTGATACGATCTGGTCGGGGTGGAGGTGTGTGTTAGTGAGATCGGAAGGAGCAGAGACCCCTTGCCCAGAGCTGGGACACAGGCCACATTTGGGGTGCGGGGCGGGAGCTGGGTATACAGGGACCCCTCGCCCAGTGCTGAGACGCGGCCCCTCTGGGACGGGGTAGCAATTTCACAGCACACAGTAACACCGGTTATCGAGCATGGTCTCTCCCAACCACTATCGCAGGCCCTCCCCCCGCATAGCCGCACTCTGCACCCACAGCCAAGGCTGGGGGGCTGTAAGTGGGGTGCTACAGGAGAGATTTCCCCCTGAAGACACGGTGCTAGTACCCCCTGAAGGTGGAGCACCAGCACACCCACAGCCCTCTGGCCCCGGCCTGCCCGCACCTTCGACGGTCGCGGGGGTCTGTGCTGGAAGTGGGGAGCTGGTTGGGGGCAGGACCCACGTCGATTTTCATCTGCAGACCATCTTCCAAGCTCCTATAGCGTGGGTACAAGAACAGGGTGTGCTAAGCTACCGGACACAGCGCCACCTTGGTAAACCCCACTCCCCTCCCCAAGCTGGGACGGAACCCAGGCATCCTGGCTCCCAGGCCCCATCCTGCTCTAACCACTAGCCCCCACTCCCCTTCCCGAGCCGGGACAGCACCCAGGCGACTCACGCTCGGCTTGGCTCTGCGTCTGGCAGGGTGAAGATACGCCGGGTGGGTGTTGGCGGGACCCGGGCCAGGCGTGGTGGCTCCTTGCTCTGGCAGGGGAAGCAGAAAAAGGGCCTGTGAACGTCTCGGCTACAGCAGGGCACTCAGGGCTACCCCAGCCTCCAGCCAGATGGGGGCGCTGCCCAGAGCACTGCTCGATACCCTCCAGGTGCCAGGGTGTCAGTCCTGCTGCAGCTAATGGAGTGCAGGGGGAAGGGAAAGGAGTAGGGTCTAGTGGCGAGAGCAGGGCAGGCTGGGAGGCAGGACTCCTGGGTTCCATCCCAGCTGCGGGGGTCTAGCAGTTAGGGCACAAAGTCATGAATCAGGAAAATTAAGGAGCAAGAAACAGACCTGGGTGGGGGGGCAGAGTTAAGGGGAAAAGGCACGGCTGGAGAACAGACAGACATCGGGATTGAGGGATCCAGTGGGATCCTAAGTGATCCCTGCCCCCAAGATGCCCTATGGTGCCCCCCACCGTTGCCAGGGGAGAAGGGTAGCTCGAACTAAGCACCTAACAGCATAAGGCGTCCCAGAATGCACCAGGACACAGTTGACATGGGCGAATAAGCAGGTGGGCAGGAGGGGAATAAGGCCACTCCCTTATGGGCGGAGCCTCCTACCAGGTCACCTGATGAACTCCCTTCCTCCCGATTGGCTAGCTCTGAGGCTACGCTCTTATTGGCTAACCCCGGGCCAATCAGAGTCCTGTTCCACTTCTGTAGGATTTCCCAGATGTCCTGTGGCTGAAGGGGGAGGGAAAGCAGGAGATAGTTAGTGGAAGAGACAGACAGACAGACAGGTGCGAGAAGTGTCAAAGGCACGCTTTGCATTGTGGGAAAGAACACCTCCCCTCCCAGAATCCTCTCTGCTGTGGCATTTACCATGGTCAGAGAGGGAGGGGTCTGTGTTTCAGTGCCCCCTTGGCTAGAGTGTCAGAGTCGCGTGCCCCCCATGACTACAGGGTTCTCCCCCTACCTCCCTCACCTTCTCCTCTGTGTCTAGCCTGGGGCTGGACGCCGAGCGCTTGATTCTGCCCTCCTTGGGGGGCCCCTCGTCCAGCCGGGCGTCCTGCAGCATCCCGAAGCTGCCCGTCTTCCGCAGCCCCGCCCTCCAGGCGGGTGCCGACGAATCCTCCGGCGCTGTGGGGCGGCCTCCGGAGAACTGCGTGGTGAGGGGGAGGGACGAGAAAAACGGGGAGGGGAGTTGGGGGGGGAGAAGGGGATGGAATCAGGATGGGCGGAGGGAGCTGAACCTAGAGAGGGGGTCACGGAAGGGGATCGAAAGGCAGCGGACACGCTACCCCAGTGGGCCCAGTCTGCCCCATACCCCCCCATCCCACATGACCCCCATGCACCCTGAATCCTCCCTACCCCCCATTCTGCCCCCACCCACTGATCCCATCTTGACCCCTGCTCACCCCACTCACCCCCCCAAATCCCCATTGAAACCGACACGCACCGCCCCACACTCCCCTTCACATTCCCCAGCTCCATCCCATGAAGCTGAGGGATGTGTAATTAACCCCTCCCCCCAAAACGCACTGGCCTTCGATCGCCTTGTATGCTAGACTACAGGTAAGAAGCAGGATGGGGGAGCTCGGGGGGGGAGGGGGCAGATTCCCTCCCCCTATGTGATGGGGGGACAGGAGGGGGAAAGGTGACAGGTGTCCTTCCCCAATCTGCCCCCAACTTCCCCAATTATATGGGGACAGGGCTTAGAAGAGGGATCGCTAGTCAATTTCAAGGGGAGGGGGAGGGGGGCAGGAGTCTAACTCCCGTGAATGGGAACACCCCCCCCCGCCCCACCATGCACAGCCGGGGGGGTGGAGGGGTGGAGATGCTACCCCCGCCACCTGCCCCATGGGCTCCCCCCCACCCTGTGCCCCATTCCCCACCCCCCCCCGAAGCCAACCAGGCCTCCGGCCCTGAGAACAGAAGGAAGCTGGCACCCCCTAGTGGGGAAAATTGATCAGTTACCAGGTCTCCAGAGCTATTCGCTTCCCAGCCAAAGGGACATGCATCCTCTCAGCAAGTGTCCCCCCAGGAAGGGCCCCCGCCCACCTAGTGTATCTCAGCACTACTGCCCAGGTAAGGTGGGGTTCAAACAGCCGGCAGGACCACCGCTGTGAATCCTCCCTGTACGCAGGGCCACGGGAACAGGATCGGAGCCCGACTCGCTGCCGAGCTCCAGGAATCAGAAAAGCAAACAATATCCCCCTACGTGGTGGGAACCGGGACCGTCTGGATCCAATCGAGGGTCTCAAACAAGTGTTAAACCCAGAGGGAGGCTCCCACAGAAGGGGTGATGAGATTGCACCACTAGACCCCTTGCCTCTCCCACAGCAGGGGAGAGAACCCAAGAGTCCTGGCTCCCAGCTCCCCCCCCCATTCTAACCACTAGACCCCACTCCCTTTCTGGCTCCCAGCTCTCCTGCTCTAACCACTAGCCCCCTGTGACAAAGCGGGGATGTTCTTAATGTTTTCTCTGAATACTGTGTGTGCCTCAGTTTCCCCTATGCATTTCTTAAGTATCTAGGTGGTGGGATAAGGGGGTGTGATTGTTGCAGAGCCCTAGGCAGGTGTGATGGTGTCTGCACAGAGAATGGCCAACACACTGTCTCCTGGTAACAGATGGCCTGGGCCGCTCCTCTGCAAAGGTGCCAACTGAAGGTGTCGGAGAACAAAACGATCAGGTGGCCTCCTGGCCTGGGAGAGAGAGAGACAGGCCAGAGGAGTTTCAGTTTGGAGCTGGCCGGGGAAATGGGGGGCAGGGAGGACAGACGGGGCTCTGGCCTCCCTGCCCCAAGCTGGATCTGAATTGGGGTTTCTGTACCTATAAGCTCTGTTTCAGACTGTGTTCCTGTCGTCTAACAAACCTTCTGTGTTACTGGCTGGCTGCGAGTCAGGTCTGGCTGCGGAGGCTGGGGCGCAGGGCCCACTGGCTCCCCCAGGAGTCCCGCCTGGGCAGATTCGCTGTGGGAAGCGCACGGGAGATGGGGATGCTGGATGCTCTGAGGTCAGACCCAGGAAGGTCGAAGCTGTGTAAGTTTCTTGCCCTGGGGACAGTCTGGTCAGAGAGAGGCGGCTCCCCCAGAGTCCTGACCGGCTTCACATGGAGTAGTTCCAGAGCATGACCTGGTGACTCCGTGACACCCCCACACCCCCCAGCACCAGGCAGAGAACCCAGGAGTCCTGGTGCCCAACCCCCCCCCTCTGACCCACTAGACTCCACTCCAACCAGTTAATCTCTGCTTCTCTAGACAACACCAGGGATGGAGGAGGTTGCTGGGAGATGTCTAGAACCAGAAACACCCGCCCTAAAAGCTCAGCAAGGCCCCTCAATCCCCACCCTCTGTCTCCCCCAGCCTGTGATCCTATGAACAGCAAGCAGAGTCAGCCAGCTGAGCCTGGCCAACTCATGACACTGCTGGAGAGCCAGACCCTGGTCTCCGGAGGCGACTCGGCCTCCTCCAGGGGGAAGGGAGCAGAGGCTCTCATGCTGGGGAGCGGGGGGGTGTCACTCACTGTGGCTTTTTCACCCCCCTGCGGGACCAGGATGATGCCCGTTTTGCGTAGGCTTTGGCGCCACAATGCCGGCCCAGGGGGGTCCGGGGCAGGCAGGGTGGGAGAGGGGCAGGCCAGCGGGGACTGATGGCATATTAAGGGGAAGACGGGGGGGGGCAGGATCCGAGCAGTAGAAAAACAAATATGAGGGGCAGGCAGGGGGGAGCAATATAGGGCAGAGATAGAAGAGAGTCTAGATGTGGCCAAATTGGAGGGGTTGGGCCAGAACAACAAGGGGCTGGGGCGCAGGCCCCTAGATCATGCTGACTAGGGCCTGGAGGAAGAGATCCCAGCCCCATTCCTGGCTGCTCAGTTTCAGTGCCCCCCTGAATGGTAAGAGGGGAGGAAGGAGAGTGGATTGTAGGGTTTGGGCCCTACTCCCTCCAGGCAGCCCCGCCCCCTCAGGTGTAATTAGCAAATCGCAGAATAAGCCGGAGCCAGACAGGCGGAGAGAATCAGCGTATGAGAAGCGCAGGAGAACACCAGTGTCACAGGGGGGCATGCTGGGATCAAGACCCAGTTCACATGGGGCGGGGTCTAGTCACATGGGGGTGGCATTAGACCAGGGATAGAACCCAGGCGTCCTGGCTCCCAGCCCCCCTGCTCTAACCACTATAGCCCATTCCCCTCCCAGAGCCAGGGAGAGGAACCCAGGCGTCCTGGCTCCCACACCTCCCGGCTCAAAACCAACTAGACTGCAATATTACAGCCAAGTCTTCATCTTAGTAGTAATCCGGGGGAGGGGGGGCGGACCTGTCCATGAAGCCACGCCCCCAAGGGCCCTCTAGCCACGCCCCCATGAGGCAAGTGAGCCACCAGAGGGAGTCAGCACCCATCAGGCCCCTCACAATCCAGCCCTGGGGCGGGGGGGACAGGAATGGGGACCCCTTGGGGGGGTGCTGGAGGAGACTCACCTTGGGCCCCGTCGGTGCAGGGGAGACGGGGGGCAGGGCGATCCCATTCAAGCCGCTGCTCTCCTGAGTGAGGGGCTTCGTGGACTCTGTGGGGAGGACAGAGGAGCTGGGGTGACACGGGGGCCTGGCATAACCCCCCCCCCCTTCAGCCCCTGCACCTCTCCCCACCATCTGCCCTGAGGGGCCCATCCCCCCGCCCGGATCAGCCCCAGGCCCCGCCCCAGGTCACAAGCCCCGCCTACCGGTGGGTTTCTCCGGCTCCTCCCCCTCGGAGGCGGAGCTGTTCTCCTCATCCGGGACAATGGGGCCCAGGGTCTTGCGCTCCTTGGACTGGTCCTGCACCGAGATCTTCTCCCGGCTGCTCATGCGGCACACGGAGCTCCTGGGGGAGATGGGGGGGGGGGGTCAGCAGGGGCGGGGCCTGTTAGGCACCTTCGGGGCAAATGAGCAAGGGGCAAACCCCACCCATCCTACTGGGCACCAGCAGGGAGCTCGAAGTGAACCCCCAGAGTGTGCAGTGCTGGTGTCCCCACTCCCGACCCGCAGCCCCCCGATTCCAGCTCTGGGCGCCCCCCAGCCCTGCTGGTGTCCCCACTCCCGACCCGCAGTCCCCTGATTCCAGCCCTGGGCCCCGCCCAGCCCTGTCACTGCCCCTCACTCCCAACCCGCAGCCCCCCGATTCCAGCCCTGTTCCCCCCCCTGCCCTGCCGATGCCCCTCACTCCCGACTCGGAGCCCCTGCTAGCCCAGCCCTGGGCCCTCCCCCGCCCTGCCAGTGTCCCCACTCCCAACCCACAGCCCCCCTGATTCCAGCCCTGCCCCCCTCCCCCCCAGCCCTGCCGGTGTCCCTCACTCCCGACCCACAGCCCCCCGATTCCAGCCCTGGGCTCCCCCCAGCCCTGTCACTGCCCCTCACTCCCAACCCGCAGCCCCCCGATTCCAGCCCTGGTCCCCCCCAGCCCTGCCGGTATCCCCACTCCCAACCCACAGCCCCCCCGATTCCAGCCCTGGCCCCCCCCGCCCCCAGCCCTGCCGGTGTCCCTCACTCCCGACCCACAGCCCCCCGATTCCAGCCCTGGGCTCCCCCCAGCCCTGTCGCTGCCCCTCACTCCTGACCTGCAGCCCCTGCTAGTCCAGCCCTGGGCCCCCCCAGCCCTGCCGTTGCCCCTCACTCCCGACCCACAGCCCCTGCCAGCCCAGCCGGTGCCCCTCACTCCCGACCTGCAGCATCCCGCACTCACCGCCTGTGCTTGGCGCTGTACACGGGCTGCTGCTCTGCGCTGGTATCGATCACTGCCTGCTTCAGGTGAGCTTCCTTCTTGCTGCGCAGCTGAGGAGGGAAGGGGAGGAGGGTCCGTTGCTGTCATGGGACCCCTGTGATCTCCCTACCTCCCTACCCCGGGCAGGTGGGAAAGGAAATCCCCACCAGGCAGGGAGGATGCTGGGAGATCCAGTGGGCTCAGGGCTGGGTGAGAGCGGCAGCAGGGCGGCGACAGCCCCCCATTATGGCTGCCCCCTTACCTGGCTGAGTGGGGGACTTGACCAACGCTCCGCTCCCTGGAGCAGTAGCCCCACCTGGGGTTAACCCTTTCCGGCCATGCTGCCGAATGGATAGGCAGGCCCAAGCAGTGCAGGTGCCGCCCCGATCTGGAGGGGGAGGGGCACCGGGGGGGGGAGAACAGGGCTGGGGGGCCCCCTAACTCACGTCCTCCTGTTTCTTCTGCAGCTCCTCCAGCAGGCTGAGCGTGTCCTCGTCTGCCAGGTCGCACGGCCGCTGGCCCTGGTGGGGAGCAAGGGGTGGTCGAGAGCAGCCCCAGGCCTCCGTCTGCCCTCCCCCCATCCCAAACTTCCACTTCCAGGCCTCTTCCCCCAGTCCCTTTGCTGCCCTCCAACCTCCTACGGCGCCAGGGCTGCTGTGATCCAGTAGATCCTGCCCCCCTCAATGCCACCCCCTCCCAGGATCCCGCCCCTCACCACGTTGTTGAGGGTGTCCATGTCACACAGATGCTCCACCAGCAGACGGCAGGCTTCCTCCACCCCCCAGTGGGACGCCGCGTGCAGGGGGGTCCAGCCGTCCTTGTCCCGCACATTGGGGTCATAACCAGCCTGCAGGAGCAGCCTGTGCAGTGGGGGGAAGAGAAGTCAGGACGCCTAGGGAGGGAAGTGGGGTCTAGTGGGTTGGGGGAGGCTGGAAGCCAGGACTCCTGGGTTCCATCCCCAGCTCTGGGAGAGGAGTGGGGTCTAATGGTTAGAGCAGGGGCGGGGCTGGGAGCCAGGATTACTCCTTTCTAACCCCACTAATCTTGGGCAAGCCACTTCCCTTCCATGCCTCGGTTTCCCCAGCTGTAAACAGGGGCCACACCTCTTTCGAAAGACTGGAGCGGGGGCTAGGACGAACAGCTGCTCCCAACCCACAGCTTCGACCCCAGGTGGGTTGGGCGGGTATTAACTGGCCCTGGGAGACGGGCAGGGGCGAGGGGGTGGGAATCCGAATGTGCTGACTCTGCTCCCCCGGCCGGACTGGGAGCCCCTCGGACCTGCCAAGCTGGTCAGACTGGGAGGGGCAGCACAAACCCTCGGGGGCTGGGCGGGAGGGACTCAGCAACCAACGCAGTTCCCATGAGCTTCTAGGGGGGCAGGCAGCTCCCCCAGCCCGGCCCAGTGGGGGCGGGAGCTGGCAGGAACTGGGGGCCAGACTTGCCAGGAGAGCAGGGAGCATGTCAGTGACACCCATGGGCGAGAAGGAAACTTGCCACCGGGACCCACAGCGCTGCCTGAAACGAACCAGAAGGGAAAGGCTGGGACACGGGGCCTGTCCCCTCTAGGGGGCGCCAGCTCCCACTTGGCCCCAGGGCAGGGACTGGCTGGCTCGGGGGGTGGGGAATGGGGTACGGGGCCTGTCCCCTCTAGGGGGCGCCAGCTCCCATCCGGCCCCCCTCACCTCATGACCTCGATGTAGCCCTTCGCGGCAGCCACGTGCAGGGCGCTGGCTCCGGTCTTGGGGTGGCGCGTGTCGTCGATGTGCCCGGCGTTCAGCCACTGGCGCGTGTCCTGCAGCATCAGCTCCTCCTCCTCCCGCTTGGCGGCTGCCACGTCCACCCCTGCGGGGACAGGCCGGGCGTGAGGGCGGGGCCGGGTGCCGCGGGGCCCCGCCCCCCTCCCAGCGCGCGTGCCCGCCCCCCTCCCGCGGCCCCGCCCCTCCCTGCACCTCGCTTGGCGATCTCCTCCCGCAGCAGCGCCTCCATGCCGTCATCCTCGGCGATATCCAGGGGAATCTCCCCGTCACTGTTCACCGCCGCCACCTGAGCGCCGTGGGCCAGCAGGTACCTGGGGGCGGGCGAGAGCGTCGGACCCCAGGGCCCCTCCGGCCCATGGAGCCCCCCCATGGCCACGAGGCAGCCCCACCCACTCCTCCCCTAGCCCCATCCTTTTGCGGTAACAAGGCTGCGCTGAGCCCCTGGCTTGGGGGGCCAGGGGGGCTGCAAGACACCAGCTTCCCCTGGCTGGGGGGGGCTGCAGGACGCCAGCTTCTGCTGGAGAGCTTCCCTAGTTGGACGGGGGCCCACGAGAAGGCACCTGCCCCACTCGTGGGGAGGAGCAGGAAATTGATGTGGGGAGGCATGGGGCGAGCAGGGGGTGCTCACAGCTGTTGGGGGAGGTTCTTCAGGGCAGGGATCTGAGCTGGGGGGGAGATCGGAGCAGGGGGGGAGATCGGAACGGGGGGGGTGATCAGAGCAGGAGGGAGGAGCCTGGAACTGGTGCGGTGGGGGGAGCCCTGAACTGGTGGGTGGGAGTTTGGAGCAGGAAGGGGGAGCCTGGGTCTCTTCGGCCCATGGGGGGGATTATGCAGCACATGACCGGGAATTAGCGCCATGTGACGGGGATTAGGGATCAGTGTGTGGCTGGGATCCCAGTGACTGGCCTGTGAGACTAGCAGCGCGGGCAGGTGGGAGAGGAGAGACCTGGCTACCCACAGGGGGCGTCTGCTCCTTATGCCCAGAGTCCCCAGCCCCTGCCAGAAGGACACCCACATGGGGCTCACCCTGCACTTGCCCAGACAGGGTCCCTCCTGCACCCATGGAGACAAATGCACCCACAGAGCCCGGCTCTCCTGCCGCCCGCACAGATCCGACTTCTGGGCATGTCCAGCCCAGTGTGAATTCAGGGGTTGTGACTGGCGGCTGTGGAACTCCAGGCTGGATGGGCCTGTGGGGTGGGGTGGGAAACCAGGGCAGATGGGCCCATAGGGCTGATCCGGGGGGCAGGGAGGAGGCAGGATAACATGGTAGATGGGCCCGTGGCTCTGATCCGGGGACCCAGAAGGGGCGGGATACTGGGGTAGATGGGCCCGTGGCTCTGATCCGGGGGGCAGGGCGGAGGCGGGATACCGGGGTAGATGGGCCCATGGCTCTGATCCGGGAGGCAGGGAGGGGTTGGGATACCGGGATAGATGGTCCCATGGGTCTGACCAGCCCCCCACTCCCTGCCCCACTCACTGGGCGATCTCCTTGTAGCCGCAGGAGGCAGCAACATGCAGGGGCGTCCAGCCCTCATTGTCTGCCTGGTTCACGTCGGCTCCGTTCTCCACCAGGAACTGCACCACCTCCAGGTTCTCGTCAATGCAGGCCTGGGGGGCGGGGGTGGAGGGGGGTCAGAGACTGAGCAGATCCAGCCCCTCTGCTCTACCCACTAGGCATCACTCCCTTCCCCGAGCCAGGGACAGAACCCAGGAGTCCTGGCATCCAGCCCCTGCCAATAGACGCTCCCTCACGCATCCATCTGTCTGGCCCTGGGCCAGAGCAGCCCTGGGGCCGGGCTCAGGCAGGACAGGTTAACCGGCCCCTGCAGCCCCTGGGACATGGGGGGGACGTGGGATCCGGCATCAGCACCAGCTCCCAAAGCGCAGCCAGAAATAGCCAGAGAGGGGCGGGTTCGCTGGGCAGAGGCACCGCTCTCACCAGCCCTGAGAGCCGGGCGCATGAACGAGGCTGCGGGTTGGGAGTGAGGGGCACCAGCAGTGCTGGGAGAAGTGGGGGGGCTCAGGTCCTGAACAGGAGGATTGGGGCCCTCCCCCCTGGTGCCCCTCACTTCTGACCCGCAGCTCCCTGCTATCCAGCCCTGGGCTCCCTGCCCCACAGCCCCTCAATTCCAACCCATGGCCTCCTGCTGTCCCAGCCCTGGGTCCCCCCTCCCAGCTCAGCTGGTGCCCCTCACTCCCAACCCGCAGCCCTGGGCTCCCCCCAGCTCTGCCAGTGCCCCTCACTCCTAACCTGCAGCCCCCTGCTAGCCCAGCCCTGCCCGTGCCCCCTACTCCCGACCCAGCGCAGTGAAGACAGAGAACTCCCAACCTCATCCCTGGTGGGCTCTGTACAGGGCCCGGGGACCACCCACCATCCTGGCATGCAGCCATCCAAGGAGCAGGGGGATTCGGGGGGACACGGGAGAAACCAGGCAGCAGGCCGGGTGGGAGGGGGAAGACACCTGGCACAGGGCCCGAGAATGGACACAAGCAGCAAGAACCCTCAGTTCTATGGGGCTGAAATCGCAGGGGGTGCTTTGGCCGGGCACCGGCAACTTTCACCTCCCAGTTGGGCTGGGGAAGGGGCTGAAACCCCCCAGCGCAGGGGGACTCCCCCAAACCCCCTCGCCGGGGAGCTGAACCCCAGGTGGAGCTGAGCAGCCTCCAGGGATCTGGAGCCGATTTCAATTCAACCGCAGCCGTTCCATTGGGAAACCGAGTCCTGGAAGAAGTTGCCTCAATGGCAGATCGGGACTGGGGGAGATTGTGTGGACCCCTCAGCTCCATGGGCCCACCCAGAATGCCCTGGGGTGGAAGGATATGGGGCACCCCAGATTCTTGTCTGTAGGGGGTGGGCATCTCGCTCCCATGGGAAGATGGTAACAGGCTGCTGGGGCACATGGACCTGACACTGCCCCAGGAACGGGCACTTGGGAGACCTCAAACTTCACTCGCATGTGGGCAGGCGCCTCAGAATTGACGCTTACTGGGGGGGCGTAACCTCATGGGGGGGAAGGCTGGGCAGCACCCCTGAATTCACACCTCTGCCTCTCTCACCCAATCAGCCCCCTCCTGTGCACCCCCTTCCGCCTCCCGTGCAGCTCCGGCCCCCTGTCCCCGCTGCTCACCAACGCGGCCCCCAGTTCTCCTCCCTGGCTACGCCCCACTGCGGGGTTTGAGGTGGGGACTGGGCAAAGCAGGGGGATCTGCAATGGGGGTTGAGCTGAGGGGGGGCCAGGCCCCGCACCCCGAGGCAGAAGCTGTCAGCTGCCAGCCCTGCTGGGAGGAGCTGGGGGCGGAGGGAGGCCGGGGTCCAGGGAAGGAAGCCAAGGCCGTCAGGAGAATGAAGTCATGGAAAGTCGGGGCAGGGGGGACGGAGGGGGAGCTGGGAGCTTCCCTGATGAGAAACCCAGAAAAGGACTGGAACTGAGGGGAGCCTAAAATAACCTCCCAGACGGGCTCTGGCATGGGGCCGGGTTGGATCCTGGGGGGCAGAGCTAGGGCCCAGGTGAACGGAGACAGCCCCACCCCCTGAACAGTTCTACAGGCCCTGTCAATGGGTTGCTCCGCCACAGCCTCCCAAGATCACAGCTGTGTGGGGCAGCCAAGGGCTGGGCCAGCAGGGGGCTGTGGGTCGGGAGTGGGGGGGGGGCACTGGGCTAGCAAGGGGCTGCAGGTCGGGATTGAGGAGCACTGGGGGGGGCACTGGGCTAGCAGAGAGCTGCAGGTCAAGAGTGAGGGAAAGTGGGGGGGGGGCGCTGGGCCAGCAGGGGGCTGCAGGTCAGAACTGAGGGGCACTGGGGGGGGTCGCTGGGCTAGCAGGTGGCTGCAGGTCGGGAGTGAGGGGCACCGGGGACGCTGGGCTAGCAGAGGGCTGTTCAGCTCATCGTGGCCGGCGGTGGCACGTGACACTCTGACGGGGCAGCCAGCAAACCCCGGAGCTGCTGGCCCGTACCAGGCTCTGCTACTCAGGGACAGGCTGTGGGCCACAACAGGGCACCAGGCTGAGGCCTCCCCAACTCATTGCACAGCCGGGCACAAGCGAGATGGGGGCTCTGTCACTGCGCATCTCCCTGCAGGCCAGAATCGGGGCCTCCCGTTGGACTAGGCTCAGCACAGACCCCTCTCCCTCGGCCAGGAGTCGGGGGGTCCCCACACGCTGGTCACCGCACAGACCCCACCGGGGCTGGGAATTCTGTCGGGCTGGCCACTGCCCTGAAGAGCCTGTGGCTTGCGATGGGGGAGGGCTGGGCTAGCAGGGGGCTGCGGGTCGGGAGTGAGGGGCACCAGCAGGGCTGGGGGAGCCCAGGGCTCCTCACTCCAGTCCACCGCGCCCCCAGGAACCCCCGAGAGGACGGCGGATTGGAGACTGGTGGGTCACCTGAACTGGGCCTTTCCCCTGCATTTAGCGCAAGGGGGCTGGCTGCCAGAACTCCTGGGTTCTCCCCCGGCTCTGGGAAGGCAGCCAAGTCTAAACCCAGAGTCCCCGCATCGCATCAGCCTGTCCCCACGGCTGCCAGCTCCCCACAGCCCTGCCGCTGCCCCCGGCCTCCCGCACAGCCCTCCTGCCCCCTCCCCTGCGGCTCCACCCCCGCACCTGCCCCTGCCCCTGCCCTGCCCCCCCCCCGCAGCTCCCCTCGGCACTGACCCTGCCCCCCCCGCAGCTCCCCCCTCCTGGGCCCGTTCCATCCCGCCACGTCCCCTTCCCGCTGACCTGTTCCCCGCTCCCCCCCCGAGTGACCGACCCCCCCCACCCCACTGACCAGCCTCCGAGTGACCGACCCCCCACCCCACTGACCTGCCCCCCCTCCGCGACTGACCGACCCCCCACCCCACTGACCAGCCCCCCCGCCGCGACTGACCGACCCCCCCATCCCACTGACCCGCCCCCCCGCCGCGACTGACCGACCCCCCCATCCCACTGACCCGACCCCCCACCCCACTGACCAGCCCCCCCGCCGCGACTGACCGACCCCCCCATCCCACTGACCCGCCCCCCCGCCGCGACTGACCGACCCCCCCATCCCACTGACCCGACCCCCCACCCCACTGACCAGCCCCCGAGTGACCGGCCCCCCCGCCCCCACCTGGTGCAGCGCGCTGATCCCGTCCGCGTTGGTGCCGTTGACCAGGCCGGGCCCGGGCCGCTCCCCGCCGGGCCCCCCCCGCAGCATGGCCCGGGCCTCGCCCAGCTCCCCCCCCGCGCAGGCGGCCAGGAACTCGGCGGCGCGTTCGAAGCGCACGGCCCGGGCGCGCGGCGGGCGCGGGGGGCAGGGCGGGGCCGGCGCCGCCTCCCACTGCCGGAGCTGCTCGCGCCGCCGCTCGCGGGCCGCCGCCGCCGCGCCCGCGTCCGCCGCCATCTTCGCGGCGCGGCCCCGCCGGCTTCCGTCCCCCGCCCCCTCCCGCCGCCGGCTTCCGTCCGGCCCTGGCCCCGCCCCCTCGCCGGCTTCCGTCCCCCGCCCCCTCGCCGGCTTCCGTCCCCCGCCCCCTCCCGCCGCCGGTTTCCGTCCGGCCCTGGCCCCGCCCCCTCGCCGGCTTCCGTCCCCCGCCCCCTCCCGCCGCCGGCATCGATTCCCTAGGGGGCGGGCCCCGCCCCTCCTTTTGGCCACACCCGAGTGGGCGGGACGCCCTTTGTGGGCGGGGCTTGGCAGAGCCCCGCCCCCACTCACAGCACGTGGGTTGCCGCGGGGGGCGGGTCATTCTCCAGCCCCTTCGCCGCCCCCCCCCCCCCCCACAAAACACACGGAGGCGGCGTCTGTGCGGGCGGGAGGCCGGTTTATTGCCCGGGACGGTGGGAGGGGCACGGGGGGCTCCCCCCGCCCCGCTGATGGGCAGTGTGGGCCGGGGGGGTATCCGCGGGGGGGGCCGAGGCTGCTCCGTCTCTGGGCTCATTTCCAGCGGCCGCCCAGGCGGCCCTTGGGGGCCCCCTTCTTGCTGCGGAAAGAAGAGGGGGGGCGGGTGAGAAAAGGTGTCAGCAGCCCCCCAGATTCGCGCCCTCACCCCACAGTGTCCCCCCCCCGGCCCAGCCTAGGCCTCACCCCACTAGGCCAGCTGGTCTCAGCATTCCTCCCGCCCCTCCCCCATGGCCCAGTGCTGCCCCCCCCGGGGGAGAAGGATTGGGGGGGTTGGTCTCTGGACGAGGACCCCAACCCCCATCCCAAGCAGGGGAGATGGATACAGCGGAGGCTACTCACAATTTCTGGGCATGGCTGATGCTGTTGTAAAGGATGTTAATCTGCAAAGGGGTGGAAGAGCCAGTTTTTACCCAGCTGAGTCAGCCCCAGTCCCGTCCCCCCCGCCACCCCGCAGCCAGCCAATGCCCCACCCTGGGGTTGTATGGGAGCTGGCGCCCCCTAGAGGGGAAAGGCTCCCCTGCCCCATTCTCTCACCTCGTATTTCTGGCGCTTGAGTTTCTCCATGAGGTCAAACTTCTCCGACTCCAGCTGGTGGATCCAGTCATGCAGCTCCTTGGCCTTCGCCCTGTGGGGCCAGAAGGAGGTGCTGTCAGGATCGGAGGCTGCTATCCAGCCCCCCCACCCAGCATGCCCACCTGGGGTGCTCACACCCAGAGCGCCCCAGGAAACGGGAGGCATGCACCACACGAGGTAGCAGTGCTCGCTAGCCCCAGGGGCTCATGGGAACAAAGCGCAGAGCATCATGGGAAAGGAGGGCATAGACAGCCAAGGTAGCAATGGTTGCTAACCCCAGGGGATCATGGGAAATGGGAACAAAGAGCAGAGCATCCAGGGAAATGGACACAGATGACCACAGTAGTGGATCGGGTTGCTAAACTCAAGGGATTATGGGAAATGAGAACCAAGTGCAGAGCATCATGGAAAATGGGACCATAGATGGCCAAGGGGTAGCCATGGTTGCTAACCCCAAGTGATCATGGGAAATGGGAGCCAAGTACAGAGCATCATGGGAAATGAAGTTCCCCCTGAGTGCCCCCCCTCACCCCCATACCTCAGCTCATCCTCCCGCATGCTATCGATGTTTAGGGGCTTCCGTCGCTCGGCCAAGATCCGGTTCTTCATCTCCCGCCCCGTCTGCCGCTTGCCCCGCTTCTGCTCGGCCTGGCAAACAGGGCATGGGGGTCACGTCAACACGGGCTCCCTCCGGGGTGGGGCTCAGGGGGCTGGTTATAGCGGGACCCCTCGCTCGGCGCTGAGATGCGGCTGCCTCTGGGCAGGGCAGCTGGTGATTTTCAGACCACTCCCCGGACGGCAGCAAGGGGGCCAGCCCTGAGTCCACACCCCGATACCTGCAGCACAGCACCCCCCCAGCCAGTGTCCCTGTCCAACCTCTCTCCCCCCCACCCCCTCCCTGCCTCCACCTCACCTTGACCAGATAGCCCCCGAAATGCGGCATGTTGGACAGAACCTTCTTCTTCTTGGCATCGTCTTCGGCCCGTTTCTTGGCCTCCTCCTCCTCCTTGCGCAGCTTCTCTTCCTGCATGTGTAGGGGGGAGCAGAGCTGTCAGCCATGCGGCTGGGCGGGTAGAGACTGGAGGGGATGACCCCCCCCCAGCCCAGGGTGGGGGGATGTGGGGAAACTCACCGCTAGCTTGGCCTGGCGTTCACGCTCCTTCTCGGTCCGGACCCGCACCTGCTCGTTCCGTTCCGCTCGGCGGCGCTCCTGCCAGGGGCCCGGGGACAGGTCAGGGCACGGCTGGTCACCTGCAACCCTCCCGGCCGGCCCCACCTCTTCCCTGGAACCCACGATCTGTTCCCTGCCCCCCACACCCACAATCCGCCTGGCACACCCCCTCCCCGGTACCTACAATTCCCTGCCCTGCCCCCCATACCCATAATCTGCTAGCACACCCCCTCCCCCCCACCCACAATCCCCTGCCCTGCCCTATGTACCCACAAATGCCCCTCCCCGTGCGCCCCAGGACCCACAATTCTCTCCATCAAGCCGACGAGTTCCTCCTCCTCCTTCTTCCTCTGCTCGAAGTGCACATCGATGAGCGTCTGCAGCTCCAGCAGGTCCTTCTCCATGCGCTTGCGGTGAATGTCCTGGGGGGCAGAGAAAGTGTGTGACCTGGGGGGCACCCCATGTGGGGGGAGCTACCCCTGCTGAGTGCCTGGTCCCTGCAACATAGCACCCCCTGCTGAGCGCCCGGTCCCTCACAGCCCAGTGCCCCTTGCTGAGCCCCCACCCTGCTCCCCACAGCCCAGTGTCCTCTGCTGAGCCCCCCACCCTGCTCCCTGCAGCCCAGCACTCCCTGCTGAGCCCCCACCCTGCTCCCTGCAGCCCAGCACCCCCTGCTGAGCCCCCACCCTGCTCCCCACAACACAGCGCCCCCTGCTGAGCCCCCCGACCAGTCCCCCACAGCCCGGCACCCTCTGCTGAGCCTCCCGCCCCGTCCCCTGCAGCCCAGCGCCCCCTGCTGAGCCCCCACCCTGCTCCCCACAACACAGCGCCCCCTGCTGAGCCCCCCACCCTGCTCCCTGCAGCCCAGCACTCCCTGCTGAGCCCCCCACCCTGCTCCCTGCAGCCCAGCACCCCCTGCTGAGCCCCCACCCTGCTCCCCACAACACAGCGCCCCCTGCTGAGCCCCCCGCCCAGTCCCCCACAGCCCGGCACCCTCTGCTGAGCCCCCCGCCCCGTCCCCTGCAGCCCAGCACCCCCTGCTGAGCCCCCTGAGCTGCCCCCTGCAGCACAGCGCCCCTGCTGAGCTCCCACCCTGCTCCCCACAGTCCAGCGCCCCCTGCTGAGCCCCCCACCCGCTGCAGCCCAGCAGGATCTTTCTTACGATACTCACATCAAAGTCCACTCTCTCCCCATCGGGGATCTTCGGGGGAGCCAGCTGGGGAACTAGCGGCCTGCTGCGGGGGGCGGGGAGGAGGGATAAGAAACACGACAAAGAGGAAAGGTATTTACGCTTGACTGTTACAAGTTCAGACCCCTCCCGGGGCTGGGACACAGCCCCTCTGGGGCGGGGCACGGGGGCTGGGCACGCAGGGATCCCTCGCCCGGGGCTGGGATGCGGCCCCTCTGGGGCGGGGGGCGGGGGCTGGGCACGCGGGGACCCCTCGCCCGGGGCTGGGACTCGGCCCCTCTGGGGCAGGGCGCGGGGGCTGGGCACGCGGGGACCCCTCGCCCAGGGCTGGGAGGCTGCCCCTCTGGGGTGGGGCCCAGGGGCTGAGTCGCTCAGTGCATTGGGACAGCACTACTGCCAGGTTGTGGGGTTCCCTGCTCTGACTTGTGGGTGGAAGTGGGGGATCCCCCATCTTACCCCCCTCCTCATGGGTACCGCAGTTACCTGGGTTTGGGACGCTCCTCTTCTGTGAAGAGAACAGGAGAAACATTGTTATTAGAAAGAGAGATCGGGAAACAGTTTATGTGGGAGGGGGAATTGGGGGGATCCGGGGAGGAGACAACACCCCAAAAACCTCTTAGCAAGAAAGCCCCTGATATGCTCCACCTGTCTCCAGTTCAGATGTCGGGGTACCTTCATAAGGGGGAGGTGAGAATTGATGTGGGGGGATCCATGGACAGATGCCCCCCCACCCCCAACGAGGAGGAGAGAGTCCTGGCTGTTGAATAAAAAAAAAGGAGGGAAAAAAATGTATCCCTGAAGAAGAGAAGAAAATCCAGGAGGAGTGGGGGGCTGCAAAGTGAGGTGCAGGGAGCAGCACTAGAGATCCAAGGGGAGTATCATAACGTTAGCCGCGGAGAAGGGTTTGGGGGAGGATGATGCTGGAGGAAGCCAGGGGGATGAGCAAAAATGTCCTTCCAATGGACCAAGTAAAGGGTTAGAGAAGGGGGGTGAGGAGGACGGGGCCCCAGGAAGGAGCCAGCAGTGGGGGTGGTTCCCCCACCCCAGGAGACCAGACCGTGTCTCTCGTGAGTAGTTTTAGAGGCAAGCGAACTCGGCGGCTGCCGTGTCTCTCTACGGATAGAGGCTCATATACATTCAGCACTCCCCCCCCAGCAGCTCCCCTTCCAGCCCCCTCCTCCCCAGTGCAGTCAGGGGTGACTCTGGATGGACCTGGGGGGAGCTAAGATCAGAATCCAGCCCTGACCCCATTGTGAACAGGAGCGACTCTGGATTCTGGGGTGGGGGACAGGACTGAGATCCGAATCTAGTCCTGACCTAATTGGGAACAGGAGTGACCCCAGATTGACCCTGGGGAAGCTGGGCTCAGATTCCAGCTCTGACCCCACTGCAAACAGGAGTGACTCTGGATTGACCCTGGGGAAGCTGAGCTCTGATTCTAGCTCTGACCCCATTGGGAACAGGAGTGACCCCGGATTGACCCTGGGGAAGCTGGGCTCAGATTCCAGTTTTGACCCCATTGGGAACAGGAATGACTCCAGATTGACCCTCGGGAACCTGAGCTCAGATTCCAGCTCTGACCCCACTGCAAACAGGAGTGACTCCGGATTGACCCTGGGGAAGCTGAGCTCAGATTCCAGCTCTGACCCCACTGCAAACAGGAGTGACTCCAGATTGACCCTGGGGAAGCTGAGCTCAGACCTTCCCCCATGACAACAGAGCCCCTTGAATGTATATTTGGGTCACTGCCATGCACCCGGGAACCGAACTGTATCCCATACAGCCGCTGGGCGTATAGATACATTCTTCCCGCCCGCCCCCAGGCTGCACCCTGGACTCAGCACGGATACATGGTGGGCACGTGCCCCACCGCCCATGTATCGGGACCCGCTCCGGCCGGCCACGCACCCCAGGTTTGCAGGAGCCCACGTCTATATCCCAGCCCAGCCCAGCTCAGGAGGGATTTACCACCTGCCCCAGCCCCCGGGCTGAGATATAGAGAGAAACATACAGGGGAGGGGCGCCCTGGGCAGAGCTGGGGGGGGCGTGCCAGGGACCCAGGGACCAGGCTAGAGTGGGAGGGTGGAAGTGTCAGTCACTGGGCTGCAGGGATCTCCGGCCTCTAGGTGGCGCCCTCCCCCCATGCCAATAACCAGCAATTTCTATCCACCCCTATCCCAGCCACCCCATGCATCCACCCCCCCTCTATCCACCCCCATCCCAGCCACCCCATCCATCCAACCCCCTCTATCCACACCAGGCCAGTACCCATCCAGCCACCCCGTCTATCCGCCTCCAGCCACCTCCATCCAGCTACCCCCTCTATCCACCCCAGACCAGTACCCAGCTATTCACCCCCCTCTATCCATGCCCAGCTACACCCCATCCAGCCCCCTCTATCCACACCAGGCCAGTACCCATCCAGCCACCCCCCTCTATCCACCTCCAGCCACCGCTATCCAGCTACCCCCTCTGTCCACCCCAGGCCAGTACCCATCCATCCACCCCCTCTATCCATGCCCAGCTACACCCCATCCAGCCATCTCCCTCTATCCACCCCCACCCCAGTCTCCCCCATCCACCCACCCCCTCTATCCACACCCAGCTACACCCCATCCATCCACCCCCCCCTCTATCCACCCCATCCATCCAACCCCCTCTATCCACACCAGGCTAGTACCCATCCAGCCACCCCCCTCTATCCACACCCAGCTACACCCCATCCATCCACCCCATCCATCCAACCCCTTCTATCCACCCCAGACCAGTACCCATCCATCCACCCCCTCTATCCACACCTAGCTACACCCCCTCCAGCCACCTCCCTCTATCCACCCCCACTCTAGTCACTCCCATCCATCCACCCCCTCTATCCACCCCTAGCTACACCCCCATCCAGCCACCCCTGTGTCTGTCCAGCCACCCCCCATGTCAATCCATCTGTAACTGCCCCTTCTGGGGACTAGACAGTGCGGATGGACAGATGGGGGGGAGGGCGCGATGCCTGAGAGGCCCAGGTCCTGGGGGTGTGAATTAACCTTGGGGAGGTCTGGGGGGCCCAGCCCAGCTCTGCCCATTCCCCACTGTGCCGGCACCCCCCCACCTTCGGCGGGGTGGGGCAGGGTGGCACCCCATGGGAGCCCCCACCTCAGGGGTATTTCTCCAAGAAGGAAGCGAAGCAGGAAAATACCTGGCTCTGCGGCCGGCTGGGGTTCCTCAGACACTGCACACAGCCATGGGGTGGGGGGTTAAGGACAGGTATGGGGGAGGGGAATGGGAGGGAAAATTGGGGGAGGGGAGAGGAGAGATTGGGGTGGGGGGAGCGAGCACAGGAGAGAAACGGAGAGGCAGTTAAACCAAGGGAGCTCGGGTGGGGGCCCGTTAAATCCGGTTACTCGTTAGTGGGGGGGAACTACTCCCTCTGCCCCCCCTTCCAATGTCTCTGCCCATCTCCCTCTCTCACCCTGGTCAGATCACAATGGGCCCCCCCCCAACACTGCGGAGGGGGCTGGGATATGAGAGGAGAGGGAAAATGATGCAGTGGGGGGGGTGCAGGGAGAAGGATCCTCCAGTGGGGGTCAATGATGCAGTGAGGGGCTGTGGGGAAAGGGCCCTGTAGTGATGCAGTGAGGGGGGAGTGAAGGGCCCTGGAATGATGCAGTTAGGGGGGTGAGGGGAGAAGGACCCGGCAGTGATGCAGTGGGGAGGGCAGTGATGCAGTGGATGGATGTGGGGGAAGTGCCCTGCAGTGATGGGAGAAGGACCCTGCAGTGATGCAGTGGGGGGGCAGTGATGCAGGGGGTGGGGACAGAGATGCAGTGGGTCACTGTGGGGGAAGGGCCCTGCAGTGATGCAGTGGGGAGTGAGGGGAAAAGGACCCTGCAGTGATGCAGTGGGGGGTGAGGGGAGAAGGACCCTACAGTTATGTGGTGGGGGGCAGTGATGCAGTGGGGGGGAGTGATGCAGTAGAGGAAGGGCTCTGCAGTGACACAAGGGGTGTGACGGGAGAAAGACCCGGCAGTGATGCAGTGGGGGCAGTGATGCAGTGGGGGGGGCAGAGATGCAGTGGGTGGTTGTGGGGGGGAAGGCTCTGCAGTGATGCAATGGGGGAGGGGGGAGGGCATTGCAGTGATTCAGTAGGGGGTGCAGGGAGAAGGACCCTGCAGTGATGCAGTGGGGGCAGTGATGCAGTAGGGGGGGCTGTGGGGGAAGGGCCCTCCAGTGACACAATGGTGGGGGATGAAGGGAGAAAGACCCTGCAGTGATGCAGTGGGGGCAGTGATGCAGTGGGGGGGGGACAGAGATGCAGTGGGTCACTGTGGGTGAAGCGCCCTGAAGTGATGCAGTGGGGGAAGGGGGGAAGGGCAATGTGAGGGTGTCCCAGGTCAGGTACATGCCTGAGTCTTACACAGGCATCCTCCGTGCTGCCCCGACCCTGGCTGATGCCCCCATGGCTGCCCCGCCCCCAGGGGAAGAAAAACCCTTCAGCTGACAAACCAGAAAGGAGGAAGCCTGTGAAGAGAAACCTAACATGGATGAGAGAACAAATGTGATGGGAACAGAACCCAGGAGTCCTGGCCCCTAATCCCCCCTGCTCTACCCACTAGTTCCCATTTCCCTTCCAGAGCCAGGGAGAGAACCCAGGAGTCCTGGCTCCCAGTCTCCCCTGCTTTACCCACTAGTTCCCACTTCCCTCCCAGAGCCGGGGAGAGAACCCAGGAGTCCTGGCCCCCAGCTGCCACCCCCGCCCCATTCTACCCCTAGCCCCCACTCCCATCAAGTTGCTTCTTCCTGATTCCAGCCGGGCTGTGAGGTCTCTGCTCCTGGTGACCTAGAGGAAAGAGGGGGGTCCCCACAGCACAGGGAAGGGCAGCTGTGTGCAGCCGTCTCACCTTCCTCCTCCTCAGCCTGCTCAGCCTGTTCCTCTTCTTCAGAGAGAGAGAAAGAAAGAGAGTGAGGGGTTAGTGCTGGGCTCTGTGTTCCCAGGGTCCCATCTCAAGGGGCAGATTGCAGGAGTCGGGGGTGGGGGTGTCTGGGGGAAAGGTTGGGAGGGGTGTAACGCCAGGCAACAGAAGATTAAACAAATCATCAGGCTGGGTGACCTGAAAGCAACCCTTAAGGATGTTTCAAAAGGGCACAGCCACGGTGAACAAGGCCATTCCTGGTAGACAGGTATCAGAGCCGTGTTGAGGAGCCTCAAGCCTTTAACCCGTTTGCCAGCACCGTTAGAGACTCAAAAAGCAGCTGCTAAATGTGTCTCCGTTTACCGCAAGCTACCGGTGGGATCGAATTAGCTGGTGGATGCTGCATCCGTCCCGTTCCTGACCCCTAATGCCCCGTTGCTGGCTTCCAGTGACTTGGAGAGCAAATCTTATCTGCCAGATGGGATGTGTGATGTAATAACGCCCTGGTCCTCATCTGTCCTCGAAACCCGCAGTTCACCCTTTGGGAACCTTGTCTCTTATTTTTCCTGAGCAGTCTCAGATTTTGGGGTGGAGGACTGGCCCTGAGTGGGTGTTTGGGTGGCGGGAGGTGGGGGAAGATCTGAAATATTCATTGACCGGGGAGCCATTGTGTCTGATCCTTTGGGATTAGAAGGAACCTCACCCAGGGTGAAATGGGGTTTTGAATAACTTCTCACTGTATTCGATTGGGCTGACTGGATCAGCGTTCGGCTTCGAGGTAACCGGCCTCGTGCTGTAGAAGCTGGTCTGTTACTGGCTTGGTGAATCTGATTGTAAACCACTAGTTTGGATGGCGGGGGGGTCGGCTGCCCTGAGGGTCACCTTCTCAGTGCGGCCCATCCAGGCAGCCGGTCACAGGGGGAAGGGTTTTTTTGGGGAGGGGGACAGTGGGGGGGCAGAACCAGGCCTTGCGGGGTCTCCCCAAGGCTGTGATAGCCCCGGCCAGGAAGCCGGTGGCTCCGTCCCTTCCCCTGCGGTCGCCTCCTCTTGGGGGGGAAAAGACAGATGGTCAGAGACAGATGTGGGGGTGGGAGAGCTGGGACCCTCCACCCCTCCTCCCTCTCTCCCCCTTCCCCTTCATCCATCACCCTACCCCACCCCCTTCCCTCTCCCCCTCACGCCGGGGCCAGACTCAGAGCATATTTGACTTTGGACACAAATGTGATGATTTAAAGGGGAATGGGGGCGGGGGCATAAGCCTCCCCACCTCACCCCGATTCCATTCAGAAGAGCAGCTAAGTCTGTGAAAGAAGGAGGATTCCTGGCCAAGCAGACTTGCCCTTTAAGAAGGCCGGCCCTACAAATACTTGTCTGCAGACAGAAATTGAAACATTAAAGGGGAGTTGGGGGTGGGGCATAGGGAAGCCACTTTGCCATCCTGTTTTAGGGGCTGATAAATCTGCAGAGTCCACGTCGGATGGTGACTTTCCCTTTAAGAGGGCGGGCCCTACCAATATTTGTCTGCAGACAGAAATTTAAAAATTAAAGGGGAATTGGAGGGTGATTCTAATAATAATACCCCTAAACCCAGCCCCTCTCAAGATAGCAGTGAGACAGCCATAAGGTGTGGGTCAAATAAATAGCCAAAAAATAGAGCGATGATTAATAATGTCCCTACGAAATAGCCTTTAAGGGAAAGGATCAGGCTGAACAAAGCTGATATTTATTAATAATTTCTGATGGCTGATAATTATTAACCTTCAGTCGTTAAGCACTAAAGTCTGTATGTAGTACATTAGTAAGAGTTTATAATTGATTATTAAACACCCATCAGTAAACATTTCAATATCAAATATCTATATAAAGTAATCATTGGTATTGATTAGCCATCTGTTGTTAAATATTTGAATATCAACTACGCAAATCAGTGATTAGCCAATTATTAAGTATCATTATTAGCCACCAGTTACTGACATTTACATATTAAAATATGTATATAATAAATTGTCAACCATTTCTAATTGATAACTGTTAAGTATCTGCCATTAAATATTTGACTCTTAAAATCTGTGTAGAATCATTACCTTATCAACCATTTATCATCGATACTAATTATCTCTCCATCAATACATATTTGAATCATACAATATTTAAATAATAGCTACATTAACGATTCTATATCATCATTAATCACCTGTCGTTAGCTAAGTAAACGTTAGATAGGTAACGATTAAATTACCTACCATCAGTGATAGTAATTATAACCTGCTATCATTCAATATTTGAATAATAAAATATTTACGTCATGATTATATTCGCTGTTATTGTCTGTGAATATTAACATCTAAACAGGCCAAGAAAACGATTGACCATTTAGCATTGGAAATAGTTCTGCGCCACCTCTCGTTGATTATTTGTCTGTTAACACAGCTACACAAGGGTGAAGTTACTAACCCGCCTGGCTATTTCTGGGTTATTAGCTGCACTAGATTGCACCTATTGCCCTGTTAGGTAAGAAGAGGTTCCTATCGAGGGACGAATCCCTGTATGTCCATTGTAACATGACCCGATTATCCGGGTTGGCCTAAAAACAAATAGGGGTGAAGCGACTGAGAAGGGCAATCCAGGGCTGCCCAGAGGATTCAGGGGGCCTGGGGTCTTCAGTGGCGGGTTCTGGGGCGGAAGGACCCCCCCGCTGCCAAATTGCCGCCAAAGACCCGGAGTGAAAGCAGCTCCGGGGACCTGGGCCCCGCAAGAGTTTTCCGGGGCCCCCAGAGCAAGTGAAGGACCCAGATCCAGGGGCCCCGAAAAACTCTCATGGGGGCCCCTGCAGGGCCTGGGGCAAATTGCCCCACCTGCCCCCGCCTCTGGACGGCCCTGGGGAAACCCCTGACCTGACCCATCTGAGGGGGCCTGGGCTTCTTCCCTGGCCACCCATTTCCCCACTGGCTCAGATGACTCCTGCCCCAGACTGACCCACTGAGGTCTTCTCCTCCTCTCTCACTGCCAGCGGAGGACCCCAGTCATTAATAGTGGCTAATTAACAGCGACCAGGGATTAACGGATTGTTGCGGCAGGATGGGGGAAGCGTCACGTACCTTCATGCTGCTCCCTGGGAAGAAGAGGAGAGAGAGAGAGAGACAGAGACAGAGAGAGAGAGAGAAGCTTGTTGCACATTTGTGTAGCCAGCACCTGACCTGGGTCCTGACCCATCCAGGGCTGCTGTGTGCTGGGGACCCCCCGGCCTACCCAGGGGTAAGATCCATGGGGCAGCCCAACTTAATTCAGTTCCGGGGCAGGGACTGGCTGACTCAGGGGGGCAGGGAATGGGGCCCAGGGCTTTTCCCTTCTAGGGAGCACTGGATCTCACCTGCCCCAGGGCGGAGACTGGCTGGTTAGAGAGGATGGGGGGATCACGGGGCCTTTCCCCTCTAGGGAGCGCCGGGTCCCATCCAGCCCCAGGGCAGGGACTGGCTGGCTTAGGGGGGGCAGGGAATGGGGTGCGGGACCTGTCCCCTCTAAAGGGCGCTAGCTCTCATCCGGCCCCAGGACAGGGACTGGCTGGCTCGGGGGGGAGGGGGGGACATTCACTTACTCCTCATACTCCACCTCTTCTGCGTCAGACATGGTGCTGGCTGATGGGGTTCACCTGGGGGTGGAGAGAAATAGACATGGATCAGCACTTCGGTGGTGGGAGAATTTCGGTGGAGGAAGATTTGAGGGCTGGGCTAGCAGGGGGCTGCAGGTTGGGAGTGAAGGGCACTGGCAGGGCTGGGGGGAGCCCAGGGCTGGGCTAGCAGGGGCTGCGGGGGGGCCCAGAGCTGGGTTAGCAGGGGCTGCGGGTTGGGAGTGAGGGGCACTGGCAGCACCCTGGGATCAGGGTGGGGGGCTGGGCTGTCCTTGGGGCGGCCTCAGAGCTCGGGGTGCGCTGGGGGGGGGGGGCTGGCAGCTGCTGAAAGGTCACAGCTATTTCGGGATCTGGCTGCCATTGTCTCCTGCATTTGTCTCTCTGTGTCTCCAAATAACAATGCGAGTGGGCGGGAAGCCAGGTGCCGGGATCTGCCCTGTGCCAGCCCCCCTCCCCTCCATTCTGCCCCCCCCCCGTCACTCCTGCGCCAAGCGTCCCGGGCTCAGCTGGGCCGAGAGATGCAGCTGCTCCACCCCCCGGGTCTCTGGGGGCACCGTCCGCTGGCTCCCTGCACCCCCTGCACCCTGTGGCTCACTGCCTGGTGGGTGTGAGTTGGGCAGGTTCAGGGGTGAATTTGGGGGGCAGGCTTGGGGGGGTCAGGGAGGAGTTTGGGAGGATCAGGGGTGACCGGCGAAGGGTTTGGGGGCCAGGAGTGGATTGCGGGGGAGCAGTCAGGGGGAGTTTGGGGGGATGATTCGGGGGTGACTTTGGGAGGGAGGATTTGCAGGGTCTGGGGTGACTGGGGGAGGGTTTGGGGAGTTGAGGTGGCTTTAGGAGGGAGGATTTGGGGAGGCTGGGGAGACAGGAGGGTTTGGGGGGCCAGGTGGGAGTTCAGGGAGAAGGTTCCAGGGGTCAGGGGTGAGTTTGGGGGGAAGGTTTGGAGGAGCTGCGGGTGGGGTTGGGGGCAAGGTTTAGGGTGTCAGGGCATGACTTTGGGGGAAGGTTATGGGGTGCATTCAGGAGGAAGGACTGGGAGGTCAGGGGTGAGTTGGGGGCAGGGTTGAGGGGGTCTCTGGCAGTTCTGTATTCACCATCAGTCCCCCCCAGTGGGGGACCCCAGGCGTCCCCACCCTGCAGCCCCCCAGCTCCCCAGCCCTGGTACCTGGGGATGGGCAGTTCGTTCAAGCTTCCTCAGGCTCCACACAGTCGCTCTCTGTGCTGTGGGGGGGGATTTATTAGGGGGAACTGGACACCATGCCCCCCAGCTCCCTCCCACATGATTGGCCGGAGGGAGTGTGACATGCCCGCGATGTCATCGGCAAATTCCTAGGGGAAAAATTTATATGAACAGGACCAGGGGGACATGACCAGACAGATGGATTCTTGAGGGGTGCTCTGAGCTTCCCACAGAAGTGCCCCAGCTGGGGACGATGGCACTGCGAGCTTCCCAACAGGAGTGCCCCAGCCGGGGACCCTGGCGCTGTGAGCTTCCCCACAGCAGTGCCCCAGCTGGGGACCCCGGCGCTGTGAGCTACCCAACAGGAGTGTCCCAGCCGGGGACCCTGGGGCTGCCAGCATCCCCACAACAGTGCCCCAGCTGGGGACCCCGGAGCTGCAAGCTTCCTCACAGCAGTGCCCCAGGTGCTGCGAGCTTCCCAACAGCAGTGCCCCCCGCCAAGGAGGGCAGGAAGTTGGGGAGAGTGAAAGAATAGATACTGTTGGGTTCTGAGTCCATTGTTCCAGGGATGCCTGGGCTGAAATGTCAGGGTAACCTGAGCCTCTGCAGCTGTCAGAGGGGAGATAAACATAGCTGGGGGTGGGGGATCGGGAGTGAGGGGCACCGGCAGGGCTGGGGGGAGCCCAGGGCTGGGCTGGCAGGGGGCTGCAGGTCGGGAGTGAGGGGCACCGGCAGAGCTAGGGGGAGCCCAGGGATGGGCTAGCACGTTGGGGAATTCTGTAGAAAGAATCCATGCCTCCCAGGCACAGTGGGGTGGGGGGGGGCGGGAGCCAGGACTCCTGGGTTCTCTCCCTGGCTACAGGAGGGGAGTGGGGTCTAGAGCAGGGGAGATGGTAGTAGCCAGGACTTCTGGGTTATCTCCCTGGCTCTGGGAGGGGAGTGGGATCGGGTGGGTTAGAGTTTGGGGGGCTGGATGCCAGGACTCCTGGGTTCTCTCCCCAGGTACCTGATCTCACTCCCAGTCCCCGTGCACCTGTCACTGCGGTGAGAACATTTCTTTTTGTTCTATACCGGGAGTAGTGAGCTCATGGGACCGGCACCGCCTGGGCCATGGGGGCACGGCTGGAGGAGAAGGGAGTCTGTCGGGGGTGGGGAGGCATCTATCCATCCCACATCCCCCTGGCCAGCCAGCCCCTCCCCCAACCACCGAGCTGCCCCTCCTAGCTGCCTGGGAACAGGCGGCCCACGAAATAAACCCACCGTCGCATCACTCCGCTTTGCCTTCCGCCCTCGGCCCTTGTCTCTACTGTGGGAAGGGTGAAGCTGCCAGCGGGCGAAATGCCTCAAATCCCCCCTTTCAAGGCACACTGGGAAGGCAGAGAACTGGTCCTTCGGGCCCGTGCTGGGTACCGAGGAAACCGAGCCATGTCCGGCAGCCCGGGGCTGGGAAACGGCCACTCGCCACCTTCGTGAATTGGAAGAAGATGCCGACTGCATTTCCCCGGCTGGTGAGGTTTTACCGACGCCACCAGATTAGCCGGGGGATGCGCCACCTCCGTTCCCGGGGGCTGATGCAGAGATCGAAGGGGGACATTGGCGGCAAGAGGAACCAGGCGGGGAAACAGCTCCGGCGTCTCTGGTTGGAGCTGGAGTTTGTGGTGAAGGGTCCAGTAACCTGTGAGTGGTAAATGGCCTGATGCCAGTTCCTCAAACTTTTCATGTCACCCCCGGCTTTACCCCTGTCCATGAACCATCCCTCCCCGCCCCAGCCCAGGAGCTGTGGTTGGGAGCCGGGGCTGGGGCTGGAACTGCGGCCAAGCCAAGAGCCAGGGGCCGCAGCTAGGGGCAGGGCTGGAAGTTGGGTTGCAGGGGCACAGCTGGGGGCAGTGCTGGAGCTGGGCGGGGGGGGTGCAGCTGGGGCGTGGCTGGGAGTGGAGCCTGAGGTGGGGGACAGGGCTGGGAGTGGAGCTGGGAACGGGACTTGGGCTGGAGGGTGGAGCTGGAGCTGGGAGCGGGGCTGCGGTCAGGGCTGGGAGCAGAGCTGCTGCCGGGCCACAGTCAGGGCCAGCAGCTGGGGGCAGGGTCGGGAGATGAGACCAGGGCCACAGCTGGGGGCAGGGTCGGGAGATGAGACCAGGGCCACAGCTGGGGGCAGTGTCGGGAGATGAGACCAGGGTCACAGCTGGGTGCAGTGTCGGGAGATGAGACCAGGGCCACAGCTGGGGGCAGGGTCGGGAGATGAGACCAGGGCCAGCAGCTGGGGGCAGGGTCGGGAGATGAGACCAGGGCCACAGTTGGGGGCAGGGTCGGGAGATGAGACCAGGGCCACAGCTGGGGGCAGTGTCGGGAGATGAGACCAGGGCCACAGCTGGGGGCAGGGTCGGGAGATGAGACCAGGGCCAGCAGCTGGGGGCAGTGTCAGGAGATGAGACCAGGGCAACAGCTAGGGGCAGGGTCGGGAGATGAGACCAGGGCCAGCAGCTGGGGGCAGGGTCGGGAGATGAGACCAGGGCCACAGCTGGGGGCAGGGTCAGGAGATGAGACCAGGGCCAGCAGCTGGGGGCAGTGTCAGGAGATGAGACCAGGGTAACAGCTAGGGGCAGGGTCGGGAGATGAGACCAGGGCCACAGCTGGGGGCAGTGTCAGGAGATGAGACCAGGGCAACAGCTAGGGGCAGGGTCGGGAGATGAGACCAGGGCCACAGCTGGGTGCAGTGTCGGGAGATGAGACCAGGGCCACAGTTGGGTGCAGTGTCAGGAGATGAGAGCAGGGCCACAGCTGGGTGCAGTGTCAAGAGATGAGACCAGGGCCAGCAGTGCAGATCTATTAATTGGTTCACCACTTCATGAATGGAAAGTGGACATACACCAGTCTTTGCAAACCTGAGCAGATTTACCAAACACATCAGGCAAACTCACTGGTAATGATAAACAGTGAAATGAGTTTATTGACTGGAAAAGAGAGATTTTAAGTGATTATAAGTGATAGGCAAAAAGTCAGTTAGTTACCAAAAGAAGATAAAATATAAGTATACAGTCTAAACTCTACTCCTGGGGGAATTCTGCGCTACTGCGCATGTGCATAATTAATAAGCCATGCATATTTATAATTTTTTGCACAGAAAAAAGCTTCTGCCAATATGTTGCTGCAGTTCCACCTTTTACTCACCAGAGGGCGATGTGGCGCAAGAACAGCAGCAGCTCTCTGCAGAAAATAACTTCTGCAGTTCCACCTTTTGCCCACCAGAGGGCGCTGTGATGCTAGTACAAAGCAGCAGCTCCTGGCCAGCTAGGGAAGAGAAAGAGCCAGCCTTCTTTGCAATGCATGTCAGGCCAGGTCAGGAGACGGGGGCTATGGGGAGACAGACAGTGTGGGCATCTGGGGGGTCCGAGACTGAATGGGAGTGGAAGCGCAGGGCTACAGGGGGAGGGAGGTGCAGGGCCACATGGTAATGTGGGAGGGGGGACAGGGACACATAGGGACAAGGAGTGGCTGAGTGGGGGCACAGAGACACATAGGGACAGGGAGAGGGGGTGCAGGATCACATGGGGATGGGGGGGTGTCTGAGTGGAGGTGGAGGGACACATGTGGAGAGGAGATGCAAGGACATGGGGTGCTGGAACACATGGGGACAGGGACAGATGTGCCTGACTGAATGGGAGAGGTTAGGGGTCAGCCAGGGTCTGCATGGGGGAAGAAAACTGCCATACTTTTCCCACCCATACCCAACAAAGCTTCAAGTTCACACCCAGGAGACTTCCTAGCAATTTACTTCCCTCTCCCTCAGCTCCTCCATTACCGCTGACTGCCCCCAGCCTTTGTACTGCTTCTGTGGGGGGCGGGAAATATGGTTCTGAATTATTACTCAGAGTTCGATATTAATATATTTAGTAAGGAAGCTATTTGTCAAAAAACATTTCCTGCTTCTTTTTTTGTTATCTGTAGTGTTACAGATCTCCTTGCTGACAGGTATTTTCAAATAAATGACTGAAAAATAATTGAAAGTGGGGTGATTATCGTGTGTTATTTTGAAAAAGAAAATGTGCAGAATTTTGTAGAATTTTAAAATATTGTGCTCAGAATTTTCAATTTTTTTTGGCGCAGAATTCCCCCAGGAGTAAAACTCTCAACACTTTTAGACTGGGCAACATCTAGATCGGGGTCCCCAAAGTGGTGCCCGCGAGCGCCATGGCACCTGCGGGGGCATCTAAATGCGAATGCGTCCTGGTCGGTGGTCAAAATGCCAAAATGACGCTGTGTCTCCTGTGAGTGAGTGAGTCATCGAATTGTAACTCCCGGGCAGAACGAGGGCTGGTGATGTTGTCGTGGAGTCACCAGGTGATGCTCTGGAACTGCTCCCTACGAAGTCAGTTAGACGTGACTTTCAGCCAGCCAGTAAAACAGATGGTTTATTAGATGACAGGAACACAGTCCCAAACAAAGCTTGTAGGTACAGAGAACAGGATCCCTGAGTCCGGTCCAGCTTGGGGCCCAGGAGTCCAGAGCCCCGTCCAGCTCCCCCCCATCTCCCCAGCCAGCTCCAAACTGAAACTCTCCAGCCCGTCCTCTGGCCTTTGTCTCTTTCCTGGGCCAGGAGGCCACCTGATCTCTTTGTTCTCCAACACCTTCAGTTGGCACCTTTGCAGGAGGGGGGGCCAGGCCATTAGTTGCCAGGAGATAGGGTGTCGGCCATTCTGTGCAGACACCATCACGCCTGCCCGCTAGGGCTCTGCAACAACCACACCCCCTTATCCCACCACTTAGATATGTAAGAACAGGGCCGGTGCAAGGATATTTTGTGCCCCAGGCAAAACTTCCACCTTGCAGCCCCCCTCCCTGCCATAACATCAGTTCATTGAGGGGCAAATCCCAACAAGCCTTTATAAACCCCAGAGGCCAGCCGTGCCCGGGGGCTGCTCCCCAGACCCCCCCTCCCCGCCCCCTGAACTCCCCTGGAGGGTGCACAGCCCCTCCATGAGCCCTCCCCACGCTGGTGACCCCCACCCTGAGTCTGCTCACAGCCTTTGCCAGACTTGAGGTGCTGCAGCAGCTTGGCAGGCAGGATCTGCCTTCTGGAGGCTCCTGGGGGCTCTGCAGCAGATGCATGCGGGCAGAGGCCCCTGTGCACCCCCCGACTCCCCCCTCACCGTGCTCAGGCTCTGCAGCTCCTGGGAGTGTGAGCTGCTGCTGCCGCTGCCCCTCCTGGAGCAGGCTCAGGGCCCCACGCCCCGACAGCAGCTCACAGGCCCAGGAGCCATAGAGCCCGAGCATGGCAAGGGGGGAGCTGGGGGGTGCATGGGGGCTGGCACCCACATGCATCCGCTGCAGCCTGCAGGAGCCCCCGGCCCGGGGCAGGAGGGGCGGGGGAGGGCATGGCTGCTCCAAACGAGCGCTGCTGCCACCTTTGCAGGGCTCCTGCCCCCCTGTGCCATGCTGGCTCCTCCATCGCTGAGGCTCGCCGCCCCCACAAGCCGACGCCCTGACCCTCCGGTGCCTCTGGAAGGCGGCTCCTTCTTGCCGAGCCAGGGCACCACTTTTTGACGCCCCCAGGGCCGTTCTTAGGATTTATGGGGCCCAACGCAGTATTATTAAACTGGTGCCGCTATGCCCCATGGCAGCCTGAGCTTGCAGCCTGGTGGGGGCCGGGACGGAGGGACAGGGCAGAAAGAATAACAAGACGCCCGGCCCGCCTCACGGTGGCGGAGAGTCACGGTTCCCCGCAGAGACCCCCGTACCCTCTCCCTCACACAGAATGGACATGCAGAAGGTACCTAATTAACAGCACAAAACAGGGGAATAAAAAATTTCATTGCAGGCTTTTTGATATGCCCGGAAGTTTGTTAGACATTTATTTGTGAAAACTTTGTAGTAAGGGTGAGTCAGCTGTCCTGCTGAATACAACATTCAATGTTATGGAATACATGATGCACCTCTTCTCCGTTCTACATTTCCTTCATCAGTATTTCTGAGCTGATTTTATATTTTAGATCTTCTCGTAAATGTACTCATTCCAGATCGCCACGTTTAACTCCCTGAACCAGATGTTATTTTAAATCAATCAGTCGCAGAGGTTTAGTGTGTTCGTAACAATGTTCATTGCTTTGAGAAAAAGAGAACACGAGCTTACCGTGTGTGAGCTCCGTAACAATACACACGTTTAGGAAATTTCACCAACTTTAAAAAAATACGTTTCCAAAGATTTTAGGCATAACAGAGGATTTTAGATCTTACTAAGATACTGACTTTGCTGGCGGCTTCTCTTAAAACTAGTTTATCAGAGAATCAGAAGTAAAGAAAGGGAACCTCTTTGGCTAGCTATCTAAAAACAAAGGGCTGTTGCTTCCTTCAATGGGGGAGGGAGAGGGTGAAGGGAGAAATGGGTGGACAGAAAAGGACAGGAAGACTTTGGAAGTAAGTTTTTTTTTACTATAGTCATTAAAATGTGTATTTTAGCTGAGGGGGGGTCTTTTGAAGGATTTATTTAAAAAACTGTATGTCTGAAGATCCAAGCATTTAATGCTAAAGATGATTGTGCATCTAAAAATATATGCAAGGATTTTTTAGAGATGTGATTTTATAATCTTCACCAACTCGCTAATGAAAGATTTTTAAAGCAAATTTTAAACGAAGGTCCTGTAGAGTAACGTTATGAATGTGCTAATAGCTCTGGCAGGCTGGAGACTTTTTCTCTTTTAACTACTAGATCCCCTTCCCAGGAAGACTCAGAGCCTGCAGGAAGGGTCAGAACAGGGGTAGGAAAACCAGATGGGTGGACACTAAGACCCGGTGGTGCCCAAAATTTTCAGGTGCCCTATGCAGCTGCCTATGCCTAAGGACAGCCCTGGGCACCCCCAACCACTTGCCGCCCTAGGCCACTGCCTAGTTCACCTAGTGGTTGCACCAGCCCTGCCTAGGAAATGCATAGGGGAAACTGAGGCACCCACACAGTGTTCAGAGAAAACATTATGAACATTCCCACTTTGTCACAGATGTCTCTTCAGTGCCCACCCACGGGTTGGTTACCTCCCTTGTCAGTGTCTCTGGAGAACCCGTATCTGGGCACCTCCCACACCCACAGCATATTTTAGTGACAACTTGTGACAAAGTGGGGGATTGTCTTGTGTTTTCCTTGGTTTTCCAATAGTTTGCATGCAGACGGGGTGGGACTCAGTGTCCCCGGGTGTTACTGGTTTAATGAGGGGAGGGGAGAGGGAGTTTGTGGTTACAGAGGACCGGAGAGGGAACTTGGGACCCCGGCCGGCCAACGGCCTGGAGGATGGAGACCCCAGTGACTGGTGACCTGGTGACCCGGAGACCTGGCTCAGGAGACAGAGCTGGTTCTGGCCAGTGGGAGGACAATGGGCTGCAGAGAGAGGACCCTGGTGACCTGACCAGCAGGTTCCAGCCAGATGGGCCAGAGGAGGGCTGAGAGGAGAGAAGACCCAGGTGACCAGGTTTACGGCCCTGTTTCCCTGGAGAGAAGACAATGGGCAGAGGTGGGACTTGGGGCCAGTGATCTCAAATGCCCAGCTGGGAAGCAGAGGGGGCTCAGGGCTGGATACGCAGAGCAGGCAGAGCCCACCTGGCTGCAGGGGAGACTGGGATGTGCTGTTATTGAGAGAGGCCAGGCCTGAGGCCCTGAGAGTTTCCTGTGCTGGGTTCAGACGCTCAATAACCCTCCTGTTTTACGCTGGCTGAGAGTCGCTCTGGGCTAGAGAACAGGGGGCATCAACCCCTTCGGGGGTGGAGGCCCCGGGGGTCCAGAGCGAGGGGACTCCCTTAGGGGACCCAGGACAGAGACAGACTTGCTAAGAGAGGTGCAGCTGCAGGAGGTGGAGGGGCCTGACCCCAAGAGAGAGCAGACCCCCGAGAAGGGCTGTTGCACTGAAAGGGGCACCCCCCACGGACCGCACGGGGCCAAGAGTGGGCACGATCTGTGAGTCCGTGACAAAAGTTGATGTTGGTGTCACTCGGCATAACCCTAGTTAACTCGGGTGGGTGGAAGACCACGAGTGTCGATGAAACCCTCCTGCGCTAGGCCTCAATGAACCAATGTTCCTCCATGTTGAACTTTAATCCACCTAAAATGCCAGCAGTTGCGAAACTGTGGTGTAAGCAGTAAGCTATCAGTGGCAGCACAGCCCAAACCAGTCTAAAGCAGCAGTGATAAGGCCTGTGCACCTTTAGCAGAAGGACATGATAACTTGCAGAAGGAAAACTTACTAACGAGCTGCCGCAGCCAAGATTACTTGATGCACCTGCGCTTACGTAACTGCTACAGGGGGAGGAAGGAGGAGAAGGAGGGAGGGGGAAGAAAGAAGAAAGAGAAAAAAAAACTTATAAAAAGGGAAAAGCCGCTTATGTAGGGGTGCATGATTTGAGGCGTTCGTCTCCTTGCACCGCTCTGAGATCCCAATAAACTTTGCTTGCTTCTCCACCCTGGTGTGTGTTCATGGGCGCTTCGCACTCTGGGCAACAAACCAACGTTGCTTGCCTTGGGAACCCTCTGTGTCGGCAACAGTGATTTGATTGTGTTACCTGCTGACAGTTTGCAAACTTGCAGCAAGAAGGAAAAAATTCCTGAACTTGTGTGTGGCGAAAGGAAGGAGAATGCATCCAACCTTTTAGCTAGTGAGTCTGTGAGTTCACCTGAAAGGGGATTGGGTAGGAACCCACCCGATGGGCCAGAGGTAATTCTGGCTGTAAGTGAAACTCAGAAATTGGTAGTGGCTGAGCAGAGCAGTGTGGTCTGTGCCAGCAGTTTGCTGCAACTGAAGGGTGTGAAAGTGATTTAATTAAGAAAGTTTCAGTTCCTAACAGCCAGAAATGTGCTGGTGTGAAGGGATCCACTGACTTTCCTTTCGAAAGATCCACTGTGGATAGTTTGGAGGTCTCAGATGGAGTAAAAGCTGATCAGGGATTTAAACAGCCCTGTGACCACATGGCTGGGTTTGGTCAGCTTGTTGGGAAGATGAGGCTGTTGAGAGAGGAATGTCTCCAGGCTGATTCTGCGAGTGAACTGTAAGTGTCTCGGGTTCGGAGGGAAGCCAGGGTAGCTGAGTCTGCAGAGCTGTGTAGTTAATCTCTTGGGAACCAGGTTTACCAGACGTCCGTATTTTCCCGGACATGTCCGGCTTTTCGGTTCTTAAATCGGCATCCGGGAGGAATTTTTAAATATCTAAAAAGTCTAGGAAAATACAGATGTATGGTAACCGTAAGTCCCAGGGCTAGCGGCGCTTCCTGGGGCAGCTCCCGGCTGCCGTCCGCTGGCAGGAGCCTGCAGTGTGGGCAACCCCTAGGCACAGAGGCGGAGGGGGTCTCCGTGTGCTGCCCCGGATCCCTTCTGCCCAAATCAGAGCTGCGGGGGTGAAGTTTGCAGGCACGGGTAGTGGGCAGGGACATGCACACCCCCCAACCCGCCCTGCCCCGGGAGGCAGAGGGACCTGCCGGATGCTTCCTGGGAGCCGCCCCAGGTAAGCAGCGCCGGGGCTCCCCGCAGGCAGGAGGGGGGGGCGAGGGAGCCAACGGCGGGTGGGAGGGTGAGGAGGGGGGGCGAGGGAGCCAGCAGCAGGTGGGAGAGTGAGGGGGGGGCGAGGGAGCCAGCAGCAGGGGGGAGGGTGAGGAGGGGGGGGCAAGGGAGCCAGCAGCAGGGGGGAGGGTGAGGAGGGGGGGCGAGGGAGCCAGCGGCAGGTGGGAGGGTGAGGAGGGGGGGCGAGGGAGCCAGCAGCAGATGGGAGGGTGAGGGGGGGTGAGGGAGTCAGCAGCAGGGGGGAGGGTGAGGAGAGGGGGGCGAGGGAGCCAGCAGCAGGTGGGAGGGTGAGGAGGGGGGCAAGGGAGCCAGTGGTGGGTGGGAGGGTGAAGAGGGGGGCGAGGGTGCCAGCGGCAGGTGGGAGGGTGGGGGGGGCTAGGGAGCCAGCAGCAGGCAGGAAGGTGAGGGGGGGGCGAGGGAGCCAGCGGCAGGTGGGGGGGCGAGGGTGCCAGTGGCAGGTGGGAGGGGGGGCGAGGGAGCCAGCAGCAGGTGGGAGGGTGAGGAGAGGGGGCGAGGGAGCCAGCGGCAGGTGGGAGGGTGAGGAGAGGGGGCGAGGGAGCCAGCATCAGGTGGGAGGGTGAGGAGGGGGGGCGAGGGAGCCAGTGGCAGGTGGGAGGGTGAGGAGGGGGGGCGAGGGAGCCAGCAGCAGGTGGGAGGGTGGGGGGGGGCGAGGGAGCCAGCAGCAGGTGGGAGGGTGAGGAAGGGGGGGCGAGGGAGCCAGCAGCAGGCGGGAAGGTGAGGAGGGGGGGCGAGGGAGCCAGCAGCAGGCGGGAGGGTGAGGAGGGGGGGCGAGGGAGCCAGCAGCAGGCGGGAGGGTGAGGAGGGGGGGGCGAGGGAGCCAGCAGCAGGTGGGAGGGTGAGGAGGGGGGGCGAGGGAGCCAGCAGCAGGTGGTAGGGTGAGGAGGGGGGGCGAGGGAGCCAGCAGCAGGTGGGAGGGTGGGGGGGGCAAGGGAGCCAGCAGCAGGTGGGAGGGTGAGGAGGGGGGCGAGGGAGCCAGCAGCAGGTGGGAGGGTGAGGAGGGGGGGGCGAGGGAGCCAGCAGCAGGTGGGAGGGTGAGGAAGGGGGGGCGAGGGAGCCAGCAGCAGGCGGGAAGGTGAGGAGGGGGGGCGAGGGAGCCAGCAGCAGGCGGGAGGGTGAGGAGGGGGGGCGAGGGAGCCAGCAGCAGGCGGGAGGGTGAGGAGGGGGGGGCGAGGGAGCCAGCAGCAGGTGGGAGGATGAGGAGGGGGGGCGAGGGAGCCAGCGGCAGGCGGGAGGGTGAGGAGGGGGGGGCGAGGGAGCCAGCAGCAGGTGGGAGGGTGAGGAGGGGGGGCGAGGGAGCCAGCGGCAGGCGGGAGGGTGAGGAGGGGGGGCGAGGGAGCCAGCAGCAGGTGGGAGGGTGAGGAGGGGGGCGAGGGAGCCAGCAGCAGGAGGGAGGATGAGGAGGGGGGGCGAGGGAGCCAGCGGCAGGTGGGAGGGCGGGGGGGGGCAAGGGAGCCAGCAGGAGGCAGGAAGGTGAGGATGGGGGGCGAGGAAGCCAGCAGCAGGTGGGAAGGTGAGGATGGGGGGCGAGGGAGCCAGCAGCAGGCAGGAAGGTGAGGAGGGGGGGCGAGGGAGCCAGCAGCAGGCAGGAAGGTGAGGAGGGGGGCGAGGGAGCCAGCAGCAGGTGAGAGGGTGAGGAGGGGGGGGCGAGGGAGCCAGCAGCAGGGGGGAGGGTGAGAAGAGGGGGGCGAGGGAGCCAGCAGCAGGGGGGAGGGTGAGAAGAGGGGGGCGAGGGAGCCAGCAGCAGGCAGGAAGGTGAGGAGGGGGGCGAGGGAGCCAGCAGCAGGTGGGAGGGTGAGGAGGGGGCAGCGAGGGAGCCAGCAGCAGGCAGGAAGGTGAGGAGGGGGGGGCGAGGGAGCCAGCAGCAGGCAGGAAGGTGAGGAGGGGGGGGCGAGGGAGCCAGCAGCAGGTGGGAGGGCGGGGGGGGCGAGGGAGCCAGCAGCAGGCAGGAAGGTGAGGAGGGGGGGGCGAGGGAGCCAGCAGCAGGTGGGAGGGCGGGGGGGGGTGAGGGTGCCAGCGGCAGGTGGGCAGGAGGCCAGGGGTGAGGAAGGGTGCAAGAAGCAGCGAGCCAGCGGCAGGTGGGGGTTCTCGGGGTGGGCACGGGGGTTTCTGGCAGCGGAGTGAGGCGAGTGGCAGGTGAGAGGAGGCGAGCGCTGGGGGGGGGGACTGAGGAGGGACTCAGCAAGCCAGCGCGGGTCAGGGGGTGAGGAGGGGGTGTGGTGGCCGAGCCGAGCAGGGAGGGGGTGGGACCTAGGGCAGAGTGAGGGTACAGCACAGGAGGAACAGGGGTAGACTGGGTAGGGCCGACCCCCCATGGAGTGTTCTCTTTTTTGCACGTTCAAAGCTGGTAACGCTGTGGGGAATGCAGGGCATGGCGGGTACTCTCCTCTCTAGGGTTTAACATCTGATTCCACGTGGCAGCAGAGGCTCGCAAGGGAAAGGCCACAGAGCTTTGACCCTCGCCTGTTAGTGAAAACGGACGGCATCTCTTCCAGACACAGCCCAGCCTTGGAACTGGTAGCAGTTAAGGATCTGAACACTGGTGAACTGGCTCCTGTTGGTGTAGATGCAAATTGCCTGACTGGCAGGGAGCAGGAAGACTGGCCAATAGCTGTTAGCCCACAGAGCCCAGCCCCATCAGCCACTGACTTCTCTTATGCACGAGAAATCCGGGTTTGACCCTTGAGAAGAAGAGAGAACTTCCTTTTGCAAAGGGAAGCCGCAGGGTGACCCTAAAATGCCCAAACCCCAGTGGTATTGGGCCAAAGCTGTGGCACGACAAACACAGTTGCAGATGGACACTTACAATGGATTTGTTGTTGTTGTTGCTAATGGTGGGTTTTGTAACTAATGTGTTGCTATTCCCCACAACTGTACAAATGTACAATGGGCTGAATCTTTTGGAAAACCCCTTAAACACGTTGAAAGTGGTACATAAAAACTTATTGTACGTTAAAAGGCCTTGTAATGTTAATGTTGCACTGTTAATGCCTGTAAACAGTCTTGGAACCTTTCACAGGGGAAAAGCCATTCCAGACCTGATGTGCTGTGTGACCAGGGAAACTGAGGCACACTGCCACATTGCTTTCACGGCTAAATGCCAAGATTCCTGTACTATGGACAACATTAATATCTATATTGACTTGATATTAAACATTTGCCAGAGCTTGTATGGATCAAACAGCTCTGTTATTTAGCTCTTGGCAAGATCACATGAGACATACCATTTCTGTTATACGCTGATTCGGCCGCTAACCCAGAACTAGCTGTAGTGAGACAGAATCGAGGACGGGAGCTCGTGGGATGCAGGCAGTGATGTTTGTATTCCCTTCCTGCATCAATTGTGCGTTGGGGGAGTGACGTTATTGATATGAACTGGGACCGTACAGATCATTGTTGCAACCAAGGTCCTGTAGTGGCACTAAATTCTGTATAAAGGGGGTCAAATAAGGTGTCTAAGACAAGGTTGTGGTTTGCTAGTTATGATTATGCTGTCTGTGTGTATCGTTTTTGTAGCTGAAGTTATGAGTATTGGCTCTATACTGTCTGTATTTCAAACTTGTGCTGTGCTTCTGGGAGACACCCCAGACAAGTTGGTGTCAGCTCTGCCTAGCCTGTTTGATGGCCCATTAAAGATCATCAGCTACACAATCGACCCATTGAGAGAAGGCAGACACGCCTTGTGACTCAGCAAGGCGGGCAGCTTGTCTTTGGGACAAAGAAAGCAGAGACCCCATGGCAAGAGACTATAAAAAGCGGCTGCAGCTCCTCCATCTGGTCTTCAATCCTGCTTCCTACCTCTGGAGGGACTTTGCTACAAACTGAAGCCTGAACCAAGAACTGTGCCATTACTGGATGGAATTGATTCCATTCAACCAATTCCAACTCTCATCTCTATCTTTTTCCTTTTATGAATAAACTGTTAGATTCTAAAGGATTGGCAACAGTGTGATTTGTGGGTAAGATCTGACTTGTACCTGGGTCTGGGGCTTGGTCCTTTGGGATTGGGAGAAACTTTTACAGGAGTATTGCTTTTCATGACTATTTGTCCCCATAACGAGAGGCAGTGGTGGTGATACTGGGGAACTGGAGTGTCTGAGGGCTTGGCTACATTTACGAGTTAGAATGCATTAAAGCAGCCCTGGGTGCATTAGCTCTCTCCCCGTCCACACTAGCAAGGCACATAGAGCGCTCTGACTCCACAGCGAAAGCGCTCCTGGCACTCCGCCTCGGCGAGTGGAATAACGTTTGATGCGTCCCCGCTGGAGCGCCACGGCGCCAGTGTGAATGAAGTGTTGCCTTACTGCGCTCTGATCAGCCTCCGGAATCGTCCCATAATCCCCTTAAGTCAAGTGGCCACTCTTGTCATTGTTTTGGAATCACTGCGGGAACGTGGCTATGCCCTTTGCAAGCTCCATTTCTGACAGCTGGCTGCTTATCTGCTCCGAGACAAAGCAACCGTTACTGTGGAATGCTGCATGTGAGAGACAGGCGGGAGGTGTCTGCTGCTGTCTGAGCTTACGCTGACATGCTCTCAGCCCCCCCCCCCTTAAAACCCACTCTCTCCCCCCCTACATACACACAACACACTCCCCGTCACACTCCACCCCACTCCCATTTGAAAAGCACGTTGCAGCCACTTGCATGCTGGGATAGCTACCACAATGCATTGCGCTCTGTGGCCTTTGCAAGAGCTGCTAATGTGGCCACGCCAGTGCGCTGGCAGCTGGCAGTGTGGACAGATTGCAGCGCTTTCCCTGGTGTGCTCTCCGAAGGTGGGTTTAACTCACCGCAGTCCACAGCTGCATGTATAGCCATGCCCTGAGGGAACTGCCGGCGGGGTGAGACTGAAGTCCTCTCTGGCTGGCTGGTTTGCTTTGCCGTGGTGTGCGAAGAAACCCCAGCCTTGGGCGGTGACTGCCCTGATTTCAGCAATTTGTCCTGAACTGGCACTCTCAGTCAGGTCCGCCAGAACCAGCATCGTTACAAGCAGTCAGTAGGTTTCCGGTCTAGGGTGGCGTCTGTGTGACCATCACTTATTTGCACTGTCGTGTCCAGGAAGTGGATCTCTTGGCCCAGGTGGAGGTTGATGATGGGGTGGAAATTGTCTTCCTGACCGTGTGGTGGCAAATCGACCACACACTTGATTTTGATCAGACAGCCTGAGGCTCCTGTACTGATTCATCGAACATGCATCCATGGGGGGAGTCAACCAAGGCAGCTGAACCCCCTCGATGGGTAAAATACGAGAACTTATCTAGGACAAAACCACAACATTACATATACATCCTTAAAATTGTACACCCCTGTAAGGGATGGAGCAAAGCAAGCATTCTCCTGTTTTCTTAGCTGTGCCTTTGCCGTTTGCTCTGCCACCTGGCAGCGATTAATCACAGATTGTTACAAATGCTTAGTTCTGTTTCAGTAGTTTCTGGCTACTGTGACAAGGTTCCTCCTCCGCCTTGGCGGATCCTGCGCTTTTTGGCAGATTTGCTCACCTCAGAGGTTCACGGCAGCCCCTCAGTTTGGCTACTTTGGCTAGTGGCTCAAACCTGCCGTCCCCTCGGCTAACCTCAACCCTGGCCAGCATGGGGGAAACAGAGAACAATCCCCACAGTCTCTGTGTCCCACCTAGTGGGTCGGGAACAGGCCAGATCCCTTTCCAATTTAAACCTTCCCTTCTGGTGTTTCTCACAGACCAGGTCAACTCCTCCTGTGTCTGGTCAGGAGTTGGGGAAATGGGGGGGACCCGGGCTCACTCTCTGCTCAGGTTCCAGCCCAGGGCTCTGTGGATAGCAGCTGTCTACAATGTTCTTTGTATCAGCTGTGTGACAGCTACAGCTACAACTCCCAGGGCTACTTCCCCATGGCCTCCCCCAGTACCTTCTTCAGCCTCAGTGCAGGATCTTCCTCCTGAAGCCTGGCCACGCTTGACCGCTTCACTCCTCCAGCAGCACCTGCTCCTTGCACGCCCCCCTCACTAACTGATGGAAGGTCCTCTTTAAACCAGGTGTCCTGATGAGCCTGCCCGCCATCATTGAGTCTAGCAGGTTCCTGATTGCTCTAAGGCAGCCCCTGCTCTGGTCACTCAGGGACCAGAAAACTGTTCATCCAGTGGCCAGTATATTTGCATTCGACCAGACTCCTGTACCCCACTGGTCTGGATCTGTCACACTACCCTTCTCCTTTTACCTCCCTGCCACGGAGTCCCTGGGTGATGCTCTGGAACTGCTCCCCACCAAGCCAGGCAGGACTTTGGAGAGCCTCCTCTTCCTTGGAGCAGACTGTCTGCAGGGCAAGAAGCTCACACGGCTTCACCTCCTGGGTCTGACCTTGGAGCATTCAGCATCCTCTGCCCCTCCGTGCGCTTCCCACAACGAGCCCGCCCAGGTGGGGTCCTGGGGAAGCCACAGGGTCCTGTACCCCCACTTCACAGTCAGACGAGACTCTCAGCCAGCCAGTAAAACAGAGGTTTATTAGATGACAGGAACATGGTCTAAAACAGAGCTTGTAGGTACAGAGAACAGGATCCCTCAGCCGGGTCCATTCTGGGAGGCAGTGAGCCAGACACCCACATCTGAACTTCAGAAGTGCCAGGCGAGAGGCGCAGCGGCCAGGAAGTGCCAGGCCTGTTGGTGCTGGGGCCGTGAAGTGCCAGGTCCTGTTGGTGCCGGGGCCGTGAAGTGCCAGGTCCAGAGGGGCCAGGGCTGGGAAATGCCAGGCCTGATGGTGCCGGGGCCAGGAAGTGACAGGCCTGTTGGTGCTGGGGCCGTGAAGTGCCAGGTCCTGTTGGTGCCAGGGCCGTGAAGTGCCAGGTCCAGAGGGGCCAGGGCCGGGAAATGCCAGGTCCAGAGGGGCCAGGGCCGGGAAATGCCAGGCCTGTCAGTGCCAGGGCCAGGAAGTGCCAGGTCCAGATGGCAGACATGCCAAGACACAATATCAGCACTGTCCCCACCCCGGAGGCAGGGCTCTGATCCCCTCCCATCCGCCGGGTGCAGCCAAGCCCAGGTGGAACCTGCTGGCAGCCGCGGGCTGGATCCATCCTGCTGACAGGTGCGGGGGATGAAGGCAGGAACAGAGGGTCCAGGGAAGCGGGGACCGTCCTGCGCCACCCATCGAAACAGGATCTCTGGGCTCAGGTGATTGGAACAAGGGAATGGGAGAGGGGATTGGATCCTTGCTGAGAGGGGATAGAGGCCCCAGGAGTCCTGGCTCCCAGCCCCCCTGCTCTAACCACTAGCCCCCACTTCCCTCCCCGAGCCAGGGAAAGAACCCAGGAGTCCTGGCTCCCAGCCCCCCAGCCAAGGCAACTTGTGTGTCTCTCCTAGTGGCTGGCGAAGGGTTAATAGGAAGGAAGAAATATCTGGGGTGGCGGGAGGAGGGAGAATTTGGCTTCTGTCTGTTCCTTCTCACACCCCCACCCCGTTCCGGGCCCAGGTGGTACAGTCCCATGGGTGAGGTTGGAGGGGAGAAAGAATCCAGCTACAAATAGACCCATCCGATCTTCCACCTTCCCTGGGGGAGGGGAGTGAGCTAGTGGTTAGAGCAGGGGGGGCTATGAGCCAGGACTCCTGGGTTCTCTCCCTGGCTCTGGGAGGGGAGTGGGGTCCAAAGGTTAGAGCAGGGGGGGCTGGGAGCCAGGACTCCTGGGTTATCTCCCTGGTTCTGGGAGGGGAGTGGGGTCCAAAGGTTAGAGCAGGGGGGGCTGGGAGCCAGGACTCCTGGGTTCTCTCCCTAGTTCTGGGAGGGGAGTGGGGTCCAAAGGTTAGAGCAGGGGAGGCTGGGAGCCAGGACTCCTGGGTTCTCTCTCTGGCTCTGGGAGGGGAGTGGGGGCTAATAGTTAGAAGTGGGGGGCCAGAGGGTGATTCCCGGCTCTGGGGAGGGAGGAGGGGCTTGGTGGGGCGAGAGCTCAGCCCCTACCCAGGATTGTGTCATGCTCATCACAGATGCCAGCATGTCTTCACCCTGGGAGGAATTTTCCTTATTTACTTTTTCTCTGATCTCATCTGAGACTGAACAGGAAATTCCCTCCCGCCCCCCACCTCTCCCCCCCACCCCAGCCTGGCCACTCACAGTCCCGCCCCCCCACCCCCGGGCCTGTTGGGGTCCAAAGGGGACGACGGCACAAAGAAGGCCAGTGCCACATCGACCCCGGCCCACTTCCCCAACCTTTCACTTAACCCACAGGAGCTGGGAGGGGAGCCCACGGCTGGGCTGGGAGGGGGCTGTGGGTCAGGAGTGAGGGACACCAGTAGGGCTGGGGGGGGCCCACGGCTGGGCTAGCAGGGGGCTGTGGGTCAGGAGTGAGGGACACCAGCAGGGCTGGAGGGGGGGGCCCACGGCTGGGCTAGCAGGAGGCTGCGGGTCCGGAGTGAGGGGCACTAGCAGGGCTGGGGTGGGGGGCACGGCTGGGCTAGCAGGAGGCTGCGGGGCCAGAGTGAGGGGCACCAGCAGGGCTGGGGGAGGGCCCACGGCTGGGCTAGCAGGAGGCTGCGGGGCCAGAGTGAGGGGCACCAGCAGGGCTGGGGGGGGGGGCCACGGCTGGGCTAGCAGGAGGCTGCGGGTCCGGAGTGAGGGGCACCGTGACGGAGGGGGAGGGGGAGGGGAGGGGAGGGGGATGGGAAAACACAGTTGCTCTGACTGCTCTTCCTGGCCTGGTGTCGGCTGGTGGCTGAAGGGGCTGATCCGGGGTCAAGAGGCTTCAGCCCCCCAGAAGCTGAGTGACTCTTTTCCCCTTCCCCGACCTACTGCTGGAGCTGCAGTCGCTTGGCCCCTCGGCTGGGCTGTGGGGAATGGGGGTCATTGGCCCTGGGAGACCCTCTCCCATCTCCTCACACCATGCCCCCCATTCCTCTCTTCCCCCTACTCCTCCTCTCCCCAGGCTGGGACCTCCTTCCCTCGTCACTGCTGGGAGCCATGACTGCCCTGGACTCCAGGTTCCCCTTCCGGCTGCTCCGCCAGCTCAGCCTCTACCTGCTGGCCATCATGACCTTCTCCTTCCTCATCCACCTATGCAGCTGGTTCCTCACTGCAAGGGAGAGGCTCCCCTCCCCAAATGCCATGGATAGGTCCCCATCCCCCTCCTCAACCCCCACCACAGAGCGGGGCATGTGGACCGTGAACTCCATCGGGCGCCTGGGGAACCAGATGGGGGAATACGCCACCCTCTACTCCCTGGCCAAGATGAACGGGCACCAGGCCTACATCCTCCCGGAGATGCACCAGCAGCTGGCGCCGCTCTTCCGCATCACCCTGCCCATCATCTCCAGCGATGTTGTCCGGAGAGTCCCATGGAGGCACTATGAGCTCCACGACTGGATGTCGGAGGAGTACAGGCACATCAAGGGGAAATACGTCCAGTTGACGGGCTACCCCTGCTCCTGGACCTTCTACCACCACCTCCGGCAGGAGATCCTCCAGGAATTCTCCTTCCACGACCACGTCAAGGAGGAGGCCAACCGATACCTGGACGGGCTGCGTGGGCAGCGTCGGAATGTGACCTACGTGGGCGTGCATATCCGGAGGGGGGACTACGTCCGGGTGATGCCCCAGATCTGGAAGGGGGTTGTGGCGGACAAGGCCTACCTGGAGAAGGCCATGGGCTACTTCCGGGCCAAGTACCAGGAGCCGGTCTTTGTGGTGACCAGCAACGGGATGGACTGGTGCCGGGAGAACATCGACGCCTCGCGGGGGGACGTGTATTTCTCAGGGGACGGGGAGGAGTCGTCACCGGGGAGGGACTTTGCTCTCTTGGCCCATTGCAACCACACAATCATGACCATCGGGACCTTCGGCATTTGGCTCGGCTACCTGGTCGGCGGGGAGACCATCTACTTGGCCAACTACACCCTCCCCGATTCCCCCTTCCTCCAGGTCTTCAAGCCTGAGGCCGCCTTCCTGCCCGAGTGGATCGGAATCAACGCCGATCTCTCCCCGCTGTTGGGTGGGACATAGGGACAGAAAGGATCCAGCCTGCAGGCCACCAGCAGGATCCGCTGGGATAGTGGGCCAGCCCCCAGCTGGAGAGTTTAGGGGGCATCAACATGGACCTTGGTCAGGCACGGAGGCGGGGTGGAGGGGGAATCAAGACGCTGTGGGTTGGTTCTGCCAACTTTCTCCTAGGAGTCACCAAATGGGTCCATCATGAGGCTGAATGGTTAAAACGTGCTCTTCGGCCAGCTCTTTTAAAACTCTTGGCTGTAAGTTATTGGGACCTGCTGATTTTAAAATGTCTCACTTTGATAGCTGCTGTTCAGCCGCCTCCTCAGATACGAGCTGAATGGAAAGAGCCATTATCGTCACCGTATGATATGACATCATGTGTTTTATTCCCCCAAACACAAAACAAAAATATTTATTGAACAATTCTGCCTTCTCTGCATTACTTATAATTCTACCATTTCCATCTAAAATGGACAAATAGTATTGTCAGGATTCTTTTTGTTCCTAATATACATTTTCTAAAAACAGCCTCCTGATTGTCCTCAACACTGTGGGCCATAGAATGTGCTGTGTGTCCCCTTGCTTCCCTTATCAATTTTCTACCATTCCTAGATTCTGGTTTATATGCTGTCCATTTCTCCCAGCCTTCCATTTGTTATTGCTGCTTTCATTTCCCCTCTAAACCAGGTCATTTTGTGACCAGTATGGCCTTCCTCCTCAAGTGTGGAATAATGGCTGCCGGGCCACCTAGTCAGGTGTTTGGTAAACAATCCCCAATCAATAGCCACATGGGTCTGATTAAATTCTTCCTCCAGGCTGCTTCCCTTCCTAATTCTTTTCAGCTTGGTGAAACTGACCCTTTAAAAAAAGCAGGGAGGGCTGGGCGCCCTGGGTTCTATCTCTGGCTGAGTGGGGCAGGTTCAGCAGGGCTCTGTGAGTGGGCACATTCCTGGGCTATCAACCGGTCCCCGTGTGCGCGTGGCACTGGGCTGTAAAGCCAGAATGGCAAAGCAATGATGAGCTCTTACAAGCAACAATAAAATTGTAGTCACAAGGCCCCACCCCTCTGCCAGCGCCCCCACCCCCACAGCCAATCCCTCACCCAGAGTTCACCGACATGTGGATCTAGCCCAGCCCTAGCCAGGGAGCGCCCCACTGAATACCGTCCTTCCGTGTCCGCCAAGAAGAGAACCCAGGAGTCCTGGCTCCCCTCCTTGCCCCACTGTAATCACTTGCTCTTGGGCCAGCAGGAAGCAGTGGGTGGGTGACGCCCAACCCTGGGGGGAATTTACCCCCACCCCCCACAGGATTGATACACCGTTCAGCAGCTGTGACCCATTAGCGCCCTCCTCCCACCCTGGAAATACCCAGGCGTCCAGCCGCCCTCTGCCTTGGCAGGGCCAACCCTGAGCCCCAAGGGCTTGTTGGCAGCAGGGGTGGCTGAATCTTGGGGGGCAGAATGGGGGGATCTCTCTGTCCATCACCAACACAAACCACATGGGAGGTTTCGACCAGCTGCAAGAAGGCGAGCCCTCCCACACCCCGAACGTCTGGGCTCTGTGGCTGGCGTGGGCCCCATGCTGGGGAGGGGGAGGCCAGGGGAAGGGACACCGGCTCTAACCACTCGACCCGGCTGCAGAGCGACGGCTGATCCACCCCAGCTGGGAGCCCCTCCTCCAGGTTTTGTGGCCTTTGATGACTTGATCTGTGAGGCTTGAATATTTTCTTCCGTGTCATTGACATGAACAAGCTCAGAGTCTAGAAATGCCGCCCCCCCCCCCCCGCCACTCGATAGCACATCTCCATGTGCAGGTACATTCTGAGACCTGCCAGTTGGGTGGCTGCGACTCTCTTTAACACACTCATTTCCTGACGTTCCTGTTAATCAGTCACCAGCTCCCGCGCCTTCCCGACATCAACAGATGTGACAACAACCCTGTCACCTTCCTTCACCAACCGTGCGACCACAGCGACAGAGGCTAGCAAGTTAGTGTGACGGGGTCTAGTTTCCACAATCCCATGCTGAGGAATTATGGCACCCTCCTTTCATTCTTGATCAATCGAGTCCCATATCAGCCACTTCATTGTCTTCCCCAGGATCGAGGTCAGGCTGACAGGCCCATAATTACTCGGGTCATTCCATTTACCCGTTTTAAAACTTGCCACAACGTGAGCTTTCTTCTGGGCCTCCTGCAGGGCAAAATCAACATAAGCAGTGCCGTCAATTCCTCAGCCAGCTCGTTTCAAACTCTTCCATGCATATTACTTCACCCTGCTGATATTAAAATGACTCACTTTTGTAGCTGCAGTTTGACATCCACCTGAGCAACTAGTGGAATGGAAAGTGTGTTAATATCATCATATACTATGACAACATCATCTTTTTTGGGTTCTGTTGAAAAAATCTACCTGGTCTGCAGTATTGAAAATTCTACCATTTCCATCTAAAAGGGATCAATGCCAGTCTCAGCATTCTTTTTTGTTCCTAATATACATTTTTTTAAAAACCATGGTACGGCCTTTAACTTTGCTTGCCATAGATGTCTCCGTGCGTCGTTTTGCTTCCCTTATCATTTTTCTACAATCTCTAGTTTCTGATTTATATATATTACTATCCATTGCCCCTTTCTTCCATTTGTTACTTATTATTTTTATAGCTGGCTTCACTTCCTTGATTCACTTCACTTCACTTCTAATCCTGACTCACAGCTTCCCTGTTCTAACAGTTCAACCTAGGAACAAGATAGCCCCTTCTGAGGAATCCTAGGAGAAAGTTGGCAGAAGGGAGCCAGCTTGTCTTAACCCCACCCTGTGTCTGACCAGCATCTGCTCCAATACACCCTGAACTCTCCAGCGCCCTCTTCCCTCACTGATGGCTGGCCTCCTATCCCTGCGGGTCCTGTTGGTAGCCTGTGGGATGGGTCTTTTCTGCCTCTATGTCCCATTCAGCAGTGGGGAGAGATCGGTATCAACCCCAATCCACTTGGGCAGGAAGGCTGCCAAAGGCTTGAGGAGCCGCCGGTAGGGGGAATTGGGGATCATGTAGTTGGCCAAGTAGATGGTCTCCCCCCCAGCCAGGTAACCAGCCCAGATGCCGAAGGTCCCGATGGTCATGATCATGTGGTTGCAAGAGACCAAGACAGCAAAGTCCCTCCCTGGTGACGACTCCTTCCCATCCCCCTAAAAATACATGTCCCCTCGCAAGGCGTCGATGTTCTCCCGGCACCACTCCATCCCGTTGCTGGTCACCCACAAAGACCGGCTCCTGGTACTTGGCCCAGAAGTAGCCCATGGCCTTCTCCAGGTAGGCCTTGTCTGCACCACCCTCTTCCAGACCTGGGGCATCACCCAGACGTAGTCCCCCCTCCAAACGTGGACGTCCACGTAGGTCACGTTCCGGCGCTGCCCGCGCAGCCTGGCCAGGTATCGGTTGGCCTCCTCCTTGACATGGTCGTGGAAGGAGAATTCCTGGAGGATCTCTTGCCAGAGGTGGTGGTAGAAGCTCCAGGACCATGAGTAGCCCGTCAGCCGGATGTATTTCCCCTTGATGTGCCTGTACTCCTCCAACATCCAGTCGTGGAGCCTGTCGTTCCTCCATGGGATGCTCTGGACCATGTCGCTGGAGAGCACGGGCAGGGTGATGCGGAAGAGTGGCACCAGCTGCTGGCACATCCAGGGCCGGCTCCAGGCACCAGCTCATCAAGCAGGTGCTTGTGGTGGCCACTCCGGAGCAGGGTGGCACTTACAAGGATTCAGCGGCAATTTGGTGGACGGTCCTTCACTCCTGCTCCAAGCGAAGGACCTCCCGCTGAATTGCCGCAGATTGCAATCGTGGGGTTTTTTTTGTTTTTTTTTTTGGCTGCTTGGGACGGCAAAACTCCTGGAGCCGGCCCTGCGTGCATCTGTGGGAAGGAAGGGCTCCAGACTGAAAATACCTCCAGCTCCTCCTTTCTGGCCTTTGTCTCTTTCCCGGGCCAGGAGGCCATCCGATCTCTTTGTCTCCAACACCTTTAGTTGGCACCATGCAGGGGAGGGGTCCACGCCGTCAGTTGCCAGGAGACAGAGGGTCAGGCATTTATGTGCACTGGCCCTTTGCTCTGCAGCAATCACACCCCCTTCTCCCACCACCTAGAGACTTAAGAACTGCATGGGAGACACTGAGGCACCAACACAGTATTCAGAGAAACCATTAAGAACATTCCCAATTCGTCACACTCCCCACCCCTTTCCTCCTTCCTCCAGGCCACACATACAGTTCACCTGACCAAAATTTAGCCAAAGCTTTTTCCTCCACAAAAGTTTGTAGTCCATCCTCCAGATAGTTCAGTCCCAGGCAGACTGCGAAGAGCTACACAAGGATCTCACAAAACTGGGCGACTGGGCACCAAAATGGCAGGTGAAAGTCAGTGTTGATAAATGCAAAGCAATGCACATTGGAAAACATCATCCCAGCCGTACATATCCAGTGATGGGGTCTAAATTAGCTAGATAAAGAGTGTCACGGAGTGTGGGGGAGTCAGGGCCCTGCACCCCTCTTCCTGAGATTCACCGGGACTCTCAGCCAGCCAGTAAAACAGATGGTTTATTAGATGACAGGAACACAGCCCCAAGCGGAGCATGTAGGTACAGTCAGAACCCCTCAATCGAGTCCTTCTGGGGGGTATAGGGAGCTTAGACCCCAGGTTGGGGTTCCCTTAGTCCCAGATTTGGACCTTAGCGTCCAAAATATGGGGGTTAGCATGAAAACCTCCAAGCTTAGTTACCAGCTTGGACCTGGTACCTGCTGCCACCACCCAAAAAATTAGAGTGTTTTGGGGCACTCTGGTCCCTCTGAAAAACCTTCCCTGGGGACCCCAAGACCCAAATCCCTTGAGTCTCACAACAAAGGGAAATAATCCTTTTTCCCTTCCCCCCTCCAGGTGCTCCTGGAGAGATACACAGACACAAGCTCTGTGAACCCAAACAGAGTGAATCTCCCTCTCTGTTCCCAATCCTGGAAACAAAAAGTACTTTCCTATTCCCCCAGAGGGAATGCAAAGTCAGGCTAGCGATCCAACACACAAATCTCCCCTTGATTTCTTCCTCCCACCAATTCCCTGGTGAGTACAGACTCAATTTCCCTGAAGTAAAGAAAAACTCCAACAGGTCTTAAAAGAAAGCTTTATATAAAAAAGAAAGAAAAAATACAAATAGTCTCTCTGTATTAAGATGACACAATACAGGGCAATTTCTTAAAAGAATATTGAATAAACAGCCTTATTCAAAAAGAATACAAATCAAAGCACTCCAGCACTTATATTCATGCAAATACCAAAGAAAAGAAAACCATAGAACTTACTATCTGATCTCTTTGTCCTTACACTTAGAAACAGAAGACTAGAAAGTAGAACTACTTCTCCAAAGCACAGAGAAAGCAGGCAGGCAGAAAACAAAAGACCCTAGACACTCAATTCCCTCCACCCAAAGTTGAAAAAATCCGGTTTCCTGATTGGTCCTCTGGTCAGGTGCTTCAGGTGAAAGAGACATTAACCCTTAGCTATCTGTTTATGACAACCCCCCAGCCCAAGACTGAAAACAGAATCTCCTCCAGCAGCTCTCTCCCCCTCCCCCTGCTCCTCCTCTCTTTTCTTCAGTCTCCCAGGCAGAAGGTGTCACATCTCCCAACCCCTGTCCTGGCTCTGGTTAGAAGCTCAGGGAGATTCCTTCAAGGGAAGTCCCCCGTCCCCAGTGTAACTACCCTGCAACATTTCCAGGTCAGATCCCCCCTGTTTCCTGCTCCGTCACAAAGGGGGGGGGGGAATAGTTCTCCGGAAACATCTGCTCATCTAAAAAATGAACGGAATATTGGGAATCATCAAGAAAGAGATGGATAATAAGACAGAAAATATCCTATTGCCTCTATATAAATCCATGGCACGCCCACACCTTGAATACTGCGGGCAGATGTAGTTGCCCCATCTCAATAAGGATATACTGGAATTGGAAAAGGTTCAAAAAAGGGCAACAAAAATGATTAGGGGTCTGGAACGGCTTCCGTATGAGAAGAGATTCCTAAAACTGGGACTTTTCAGCTTGGAAAAAAGACGACTAAGGGAGGATATGATGGAGGTCTATAAAATCATGAGTGGTGTGGAAACATTGAAAAGGAAGTGTTATTTACTCCTCATAAAGCAAGAACTAGGGGTCAGCCAATGAAATGAACAGGCAGCAGGTTTAAAACAAACAAAAGGAAGTATTTCTTCACCCTACGCACAGTCAACCTGTGGAACTCCTTGCCACAGGATGTTGTGAAGGCCAAGACAATAACAGGGTTCAAAAAAGAATTAGATAAATTCATAGAAGATAGGTCTATCAATGGCTATTAGCCAGGATGGCCAGGAATGGTGTCCCCAGTCTGTTTGCCAGAAGCTGGGAATGGCCGACAGAGGATGGATCACTTGGGAATTACTTATTCTGTTCATTCCCTCTGAAGTACCTGGTACTGGCCACTGTTGGACAACAGGATACCGGGCTAGAGTGACCATTGGTCTAACCCAGTCTAGCCGCTCTGTTCTTATATAGAACACAGATATATCTGCCCCGGCTGGAATCCTCCCAGAGCTGATATAGAACCCAGGAGTCCTGACGGGGTCTCTCTCTCTCTCCCCGTGGCATTAGTAATAAAGTAAGAATATTCATTAACATTTTAAACCTAACCACTGTCCCTTAAGTGACTTGCCACAAGATGTCAGAGCATGTTAGTATTAAAGCTGAGTGGATCTAATATTTAATTTTCTTTCTTCTACAAAGGCATTAGATGCAGGTATCCTGTCAGCTAACGGCTATGTTATCTGCCAAAAGCCTCGAGTTTTCAAGTCCCTAAGTAGCCCCTGGACTCACGGTTAAACCTGTGGTTCCCCCCCAGACACCCACACACCGTACGAAAATCTGAAATGACGCCTCTGAGGCCAGGGCTGGGTTGTTTAAAGGGAGCCTGTGGCTTTGGCATGTGGAGAACTGGTAAGGAACTGTAGAAGCTGGTTTGTTCCCAGCTTGGTGCATCTAATTAGTAAAATAACCCACCAGTTTGGGGGACCTTTGCCCCATTCTTTGCAGTTTGGCCTGATCGAGCATTCTTGGTGTGCACCCCAGTGACTGTGGTCGCCATTGCTTTTTTCCCCTCCCACCCCTGCTACTCTCCCCGAGGAATTTTTCACTCCCATTTTCACCCCCTTGTTTTAATTTTGGTAACAACCAACCCCGGGCGGTTCTGGGGAGCAGTTCAACAACATCAACCCCCAAAGCCTGGGACAGAGTCCTGCAGGCTGGGCAGGGCCGATAAATAGACATAGACATAGAACATCAGGGTTGGAAGGGACCTCAGAAGGTCATCTAGTCCAACCCCCTGCTCAAAGCAGAACCAATCCCCTGACAGATTTTTGCCCTAGATCCCTAAATGGCCCCTCAACGATTGAACTTACAACCTTGGGTTTAATAGACCAATGCTCAAACCACTGAGCTATAACTTTAATAATGATCTGGATGGTTGGATGGATACACCCTCAGCAAGAGCGCGGATGACACTAAGCTAAGGGGAGAGGTAGATACGCTGGAGGGCAGGGCTAGGGTCCAGGGTGGTTCCAAGTAGCAACAGACAGAACAAAGTAAGGCACCCAACAAAATAAAATCAAATGCGCAAATCTATGTCTAGTCAAACTGAATACAGGTAAGATCCTCACCAGTTCCAGGATGCTTCCTTTTGCAGACTAATCTCCTTTTAGCCTGGGCCCAGCAATCACTCACACCCCTCGCAGTCACTGCCTTTTGGTCCAGTTTCTACCAAGTATCCTGGGGGGTGGAGAGGCTCGCTCTTGAGCCAGCTGAAGACAAAATGGAGAGGTCTCCCAGGCGTTTAAATAGACTTTCTCTTGTGGGAGGAGACCCCCTTCTCTCTCCTACACAAAGTCCAGCTCCAAGATGGAGTTTAGAAGTCACCTGGGCAAGTCACAGGTCCATGCATGACTCACAGTTTTTACAGGTAGCTGCCATTGTTCACATCAGGGGTCGGCACCTTTCAGAAGTGCTGGGCCGAGTCTTCAGTTATTCACTCCGATTTAAGGTTTCGCGTGCCAGTCATACAGTTTAACCTTTTTAGAAGGGCTCTTTCTATAAGTCTATAATATATAATTAAACTATTGTTGTATGGAAAGTAAATAAGGCTTTTTAAATGTTTAAGACGCTTCATTTAAGAGTAAATTAAAATGCAGAGCCCCCCGGAGCGGTGGCCAGGACCCAAGCAGTGTGAGTGCCACTGAAAATCAGCTTGTGTGCCGCCTTCGGCATCTGCGCCATAGGTTGCCTACCCCCGGTTCACACACTACCTTGAACGTCCTCAAGTAGACTGTGGATTGGAGCCTTCCAAGATCCTTTGTCCCTTAAGTGTTTCCTGATTAGGTGCTTAACTTCAACATTCCTTTCTCCAGGAACGGACCAAGTGCTCTACTAAGCTTATTTAGAAATCCAGCCGGTACACGGCCAACATTCATAACGTCGAATACAGCAATGACACCTGCATGCTGTAGACGTGCGCTTCGTTGCTCCGTGGCAGACATTCGCGGGAGAGCGCTCCTTCAAACCCCAGCGCCCTTTCATTTCCTTGTGTTTTCCCACCACCAACACGTATATACAGCTTCGTACAGTTCGCTATGAGGCAGATAGCCCCCTTGGGGAACAGCTCGTTGTTCCAGCCAGCTGGGAGCAACAGGCCCTCGTGCCTCACTTTCCTGTTTCTCCATGCCTACTTCCTTCCTGCTGGCTTTATAGACCTTCCCCCATCACGCTCACAGGTGTCTCTCCTCTGGGGCTTTAATCAGCCACCGCCTGTCAGCTCCAATCTCTTCCCCTTACGGGCGGCTGAGCGAGCAGGCTCTGTGCTAGCAGGGCCTGAGTCAGTGCCTTTTCGCCAGCACCCTGTTACACCTACAAATAGGATTAAGACTTTCAGTAGATCACAACCTTTGAGATATGTTACATGGCATATGCAGCATAAAACACATTCTAAGCATATTTCCATAAAGCCTTTTGGGAGGTACCATCACAGTTGGGAACACCCAAAAGCAGTCATCAGGTACAAGGAGGAACAGGCCAAACAATGCTGATGACCCATTGAGACGCTCCCAAGGATTATCCCTGCACAATGAAGAGGGTTTGGCTCATGTCACAGCAAAAGAGTTTTCTAGCAAGCTGGAAGAAGGTAGAAGAGAGAGGCAGGGATCCTATTGTTTGTTGATGAGTGGCAGACAAAAGCATTCATTTAACTGCAGCTTGGGTGTGTCCCTGCCTGTGTGAGTGCACGACCTGGAGAGGTTTGCAGCTTGACACAGTAGCACAGTGCAAGAGGCCGCCCTGGCTGGGGAGACAGGGGGCACAGTGGTACCACAGTTCCAGGTTGCACACCAGGGACGACTGTCACAATCCCCCCTCTGACCAGGGTCCTGGAGGGGAGCCAGCTATGGTCACTCAATATGGGTGAACTGCAAAGAATGGTGAATATTCCAATACTTAGATTCACCAAGCCAGCGTAAAACAGTTCTTTATTACCTCATTGGTTACTCAGATGTCCAAACACCACAGTTCCCTTAAAGTGACCCAGCCTCAGGCCTCCATCCAGGTACCCACGTCGAATATGATGATTTCTGTAAATCTTATTTCATCATATCAAAGAAAAGCTTCCACCAATCCCAAAGGAGCGGACACATCACCTCCCAGGTTACTGAATATTCCAGATCTCGCCCAAATACACACTACAGCCAATTCTTATTAACTAAACTAAAATTGATTAAAAAACAAGCGAGCGAGAGTCTGTTTAAAAGATCAATGTACACACTGCCGTGAGTTCAATTCGTTGAGGTGCAGATTCATAGCAGGGACGGTGCTTCATAGCTGCGAGGAGTTTGTTGAGAAATAGTTCATATTTATCGTCCAATGTCCAAATCTCACATTCAGGGTGGACCAGCATAACTGGGACCTCAGTCTTGCGACTCAAACTTCCCCCGATGAAGCTTAAGCAGATCTGAGGTGACAGAATCAGGATCCAAAGGTCTTTTATACAATTTCATAGACTCATAGACTCATAGACTCTAGGACTGGAAGGGACCTCGAGAGGTCATCGAGTCCAGTCCCCTGCCCTCATGGCAGGACCAAATACTGTCTAGACCATCCCTGATAGACATTTATCTAACCTACTCTTAAATATCTCCAGAGATGGAGATTCCACAACTTCCCTAGGCAATCTATTCCAGTGTTTAACTACCCTGACAGTTAGGAACTTTTTCCTAATGTCCAACCTAAATCTCCCTTGCTGCAGTTTAAGCCCATTGCTTCTTGTTCTATCATTGGAGGCTAAGGTGAACAAGTTTTCTCCCTCCTCCTGATGACACCCTTTTAGATACCTGAAAACTGCTATCATGTCCCCTCTCAGTCTTCTCTTTTCCAAACTAAACAAACCCAATTCCTTCAGCCTTCCTTCATAGGTCATGTTCTCAAGACCTTTAATCATTCTTGTTGCTCTTCTCTGGACCCTCTCCAATTTCTCCACATCTTTCTTGAAATGCGGTGCCCAGAACTGGACACAATACTCCAGTTGGGGCCTAACCAGCGCAGAGTAAAGCGGAAGAATGACTTCTCGTGTCTTGTTTACAACACACCTGTTAATGCATCCCAGAATCACGTTTGCTTTTTTTGCAACAGTATCACACTGTTGACTCATATTAAGCTTGTGGTCCACTATGACCCCTAGATCTCTTTCTGCCATACTCCTTCCTAGACAGTCTCCTCCCCTTCTGTATGTGTGAAACTGATTGTTCCTTCCTAAGTGGAGCACTTTGCATTTATCTTTATTGAACTTCATCCTGTTTACCTCAGACCATTTCTCCAACTTGTCCAGATCATTTTGAATTTTGACCCTGTCCTCCAAAGCAGTTGCAATCCCTCCCAGTTTGGTATCATCTGCAAACTTAATAAGCGTACTTTCTATGCCAACATCTAAATCGTTGATGAAGATATTGAACAGAACCGGTCCCAAAACAGAACCCTGTGGAACCCCACTTGTTATACCTTTCCAGCAGGATTGGGAGCCATTAACAACTACTCTCTGAGTACGGTTATCCAGCCAGTTATGCACCCACCTTATAGTAGCCCCATCTAAATTGTACTTTCCTAGCTTATCTATAAGAATATCATGCGAGACTGTATCAAATGCCTTACTGAAGTCTAGATATATCACATCCACCGCTTCTCCCTTATCCACAAGGCTCGTTATCTTATCAAAGAATGTTATCAGATTAGTTTGACATGATTTGTTCTTTACAAATCCATGCTGGCTATTCCCTATCACCTTACCACCTTCCAAGTGTTTGCAGATGATTTCTTTGATTACCTGCTCCATTATCTTCCCTGGCACAGAAGTTAAACTAACTGGTCTGTAGTTTCCTGGGTTGTTTTTATTTCCCTTTTTATAGATGGGCACTATATTTGCCCCCTTCCAGTCTTCTGGAATCTCCCCCGTCTCCCATGATTTCCCAAAGATAATAGCTAGAGGCTCAGATACCTCTTCTATTAACTCCTTCAGTATTCTAGGATGCATTTCATCAGGCCCTGGTAACTTGCAGGCATCTAACATTTCTAAGTGATTTTTTACTTGCTCTTTGCTTATTTTCTCTTCTAAATCTACCCTCTTCCCGTAAGCATTCACTATACTAGACATTCCTTCAGACTTCTCAGTGAAGACCGAAACAAAGAAGTCATTAAGCATCTCTGCCATTTCCAAGTCTCCCGTTACTGTTACCCCCTCCTCATTGAGCAGTGGGCCTACCCTGTCCTTAGTCTTCCTCTTGCTTCGAATGTATTGATAAAAAGTCTTCTTGTTTCCCTTTATTCCCATAGCTAGTTTGAGTTCATTTTGTGCCTTTGCTTTTCTAATCTTGCCTCTGCATTCCTGTGTTATTTGCCTATATTCATCCTTCGTGATCTGCCCTAGTTTCCATTTTTTATATGACGCCTTTTTATTTTGTAGGTCACGCAAGATCTCAAGGGTAAGCCAAGGTGGTCTTTTCATTTCATTTCCCCTTTGACAAGTTGGGATTTCCTCAGGGAACAAAAGGAAATGAGGGTGACTTTGAAGGAAGTCCATCACAGGTATTTAGTTATACCAATTAACGTACGGCCATTTGCTTGTTCCTCCACCAGTCACAGGACATTTCAAAGAGAGATGAATATCGAGAGATCCCATTGGGGAGTGGGGGTGCCCAAATGTCTCTCTGCATCCCGGTCAGTTGCCCCGTGTGGGCACCGGAGGGAGGTGCAGGGTGAAGGGGCTGCCCCCAACTCTGGGCGGATTCTGCTGCTGCTAATCGCAACACGGCCCCTCGCCCCGGTGCCTATCCTCCGCCAGCCAGGAGGCCGAGAAGTGGGTGAAAGCCCAGGACTGCTGCAGCTACTGTATTCCTGGCTGGCAGGCCCCACTTCTCGGAAAGCAGATAGTAAACTTTGCAACGGAGCATCGTGCCAAAGTAAACGCAGAGTCACCGAGGAGCAAACACCCCCCCACACACTCTCCCGCCACTGGAAACAGGCCTGGCAATTAGCTGCACGCTCCGTTGTCTGGGCAGGCATCGACTTGGCAGAGCCACCACCGTGCCAAGAGGAAATCCGTGGGCGGGACGCAGGGTCTGGCGTGCGGCAGGCAGCACGAAAGACGGGGTCTGTCTGGCCCCAGCAGCCTGGCTTCCGACAGCTGTTCCAGAGCCAGGCGATTGAGCGGGGAATCCTGTGCTCAGGCGACCACGGGGGGGGGGGGGAGCCAAAGGAGAACAGTGGGTGGGCGCAGGCCTGGGCAGGCTGGGAACGGGTCTGTGATCCCCGGGGTGCAGCCTGGGACTGTGGCACCACTGGGCACCCTTAATGCTCTAGCCTGGGCTCTCTCTCACAATGCTTTGCTAGTGACAAGCAGCAAACCCCTCCCGGCGCTGGGATCACTCAGCACAACCGCATGGGAGGTGGCACGAACACTCCCAGAGCCATTCATGAATCACATAGAGAGAAGCACCAGCCACTGTTACCAGATGTGCCTGTTACTTTGGGGTATGTTCATTTATTGGGGTTACTCTTCTCTTCTCGGGGGGGGGTGGGGTCTGTACTTCTATGTCACGTGTGTTTTCATATGGAGCTCTGCTCCTTCTGCTGCAAGTCCCCTCCCCATGGCGCTGTCCTGCAGGACCTCGGTTCCCCAGGGCTGGGTCCTCCAGCCCCAAAATCAGATGAACATGCAGCCACACACACACACACACACTCACATTAACAGAGCAAGTCTGAGCGGACCGGGTCAATCAGCACGCTCAAGCTGACCCCCTTATATGGCACAGATTCAGCACATCCGTCATAAATATAAAAGGAAGGGTAACAACCTTTACATACACTGTAACATCAAATCCCTCTTGGCCAGAGGGACAGAATCACTTGCCTGTAAGGGGTTAATCCGTTCCATTAACCTGAGCAGAAGGGCCAATGGGGAAGGAAGATACTTTTGAATCTGGGGGGCGGGGGGCGAGAAGGTTTTGTGTGTGGCCCCTCTTGGGACAAGGAGAGAGAGCAAGCAGGTAACCCAGCACCTACAGAAATGATACATCTAAAATTACAGAAATTATAAGTAAGGGCAAGGAAATGCGTTAGATTATCTTTTGTTTTAGCTTGTGAATTTTCCCTATGCCAAGAGGGAGGTTTATCCCTGTTTTGTAACTTTGAAAATGAGCCTAGAGGGGAATCATCTGTGTTTTAAATCTTTTTATTACCCTGTAAAATTACCTTCCATCCTGATTTTACAGAGGTGCTTCTTTTACTTCTTGTTATTTTTTTTATAATAAACTTCCTCCTCTTTTAGTGTCCTAAAAACCGAAGGGTCTGGTCTGTGGTTGGTATATTATTCTCAAGCCTCCCCAGGAAAGGGGGTGAAGGGGCTTGCAGGGATATTTGGGAGGGGGGGAATAGGGCTCCAAGTGGCCCCTCCCTGAATGTTTGTTTAAATCACTTGGTGGTGGCAGCAATACCGTCCAAGGACAAGGAAATGGAATTTGTGCCTTGGGGAAGTTTTTAACCTAAACTGGTGGAATATACACGTCGGGGGTCTTTCATGTGGGTCCCCACATCTGTACCCCAGAGTTCAGAGTGGGGAGGAAACCCTGACAACATCCTATTCCCACGTTCACATTACTACTGTCCTGGGAGTAACCCACTTGGTGAGCAAACCCCACAGTATTTTGGGGCGTAACAGGGATCTTTGGCTTAGGCAAAGGAAGAGTTGCTGCAGAGTAAATGGCGAAGCTGGAAACACAGAGGAGTGAAGTTCAGAGAGAGAAGCAACCCGCTCCACCATTCAAGTTACGTATTGAATAATAGTGATAACTACACAAGGAAAGCCCAGACCAGCATAACGGTTACGTTATTAAAGGTTACAAAAGTCAGCTAGGGAAAACGCTACCTGATCAAACAAGTCAGGGTTAGAAAGTTGTGCCTGAGGTAGAAACGAAAACGGAGGGAGGGATCTTACCACGTCACGAAGCTTGAACTGGTCGGGGGTCCCAGGGGATGGTGGGAGCTCAGGGTCCTGAGAGCTGGAGACAGGCAGAGCCTCCAGCATGATCAGTCAGGAGAAGGTGGAGTCTCTGTGGAACTGATGCAGAGTTTGGGTCCGTGCATCAGAACACTTCCTTGGGCACAGGTTGGGGGTTTTGTAGAGAAATGACAATGGTTGAAGGGAGAGCAGTAGATTTGGTTATGGGTTTTCTTTAGGCTAGACAATAGGAGCTGATCGCTCCTGGCTATGGGTGGTGTTTTCTTCCAGGGAGCTCCCAGTGCAATTAGGCTACTTCAGTATTTTGGATCCCAATCAAGGATTCCTGACTAGCATTGGTCTGATAACGGCTGAGCTGGGTGTGGGCAGGTGTAGGTTCATTAACAGCTGGAGCAGAGATTCCCATGATGCACTGCTTCACTTCTTCACTGCTCCCAGAGTTCAGTGTGGTTGTCTGTTCTTCATTCTGTATGCTCATCCCTGCCCCATCTTTCCTGCAGATGAGGCTGGGGGAGTTGTCTCTGTTCTCCATTCTGTATGGCAATGGAGATGTCTTAATCTTGTCAGGAAGGGTCTAGATGTGTTTTTCCCCGATGCCCCTCGCTGCTGTCTGCCAGCCTCTTCTCTGATTGGTTTTAGGTCAAGCAGAGGCTGGTGGGGGGTATCTTTCATGAGTCAGACAGGCTAGATACATGGAGATATACCTACCTCATAGAGCTGGAAGGGACCCTGAAAGGTCAGCAAGTCCAACCCCTGCCTTCACTAGCAGGACCAAGTTCTGATTTTGCCCCAGATCCCTAAGTGGCCCCCTCAAGGATTGAACTCACAACCCTGGGTATAGCAGGCCAATGCTCAAACCACTGAGCTATCCCTCCCCTCCACTTTTTTTTCAGAAGGAAGCACTTCGGGAAAATCAGTCAAGGCCCTTAGCAGAGCTGAGACGCAGACACAGTGACCCCTGCACCACCCTGGGAGGGGAGTGGTGTCTAGTGGTCAGAGCAGGGAGGGGGCTGGGTGCCAGGACTCCTGGGTTCCATAGGGGAGACTTTTTCCCTGTGCTTCCCTCCCTAGAGATCCCAGCCCAGCCCCCTAGTGGAAATTGAGCAGGAGTGGTGGGGAGTTGCTCTCCCACTTCAGAGTCATGATTCAAACCCCTTCCCCCATGGGCTGTGACATCAAGGAATCATCTATTTGACATGGGTACGTGGATGGAGGCCTGAGGTGGGATCACTTGAAGGGAACTGTGTTGTTGAGACGTCTGAGTAACCAGTGAGGTAATAAAGCAGCTGTTTGATGCTGGCTTGGTGAATCTAGGTACTGGAGTAGCCACCAGCTGTTGGGAGGATTGTCTGCCCCATTCTTTGCAGTTCACCCCTATTGAGTGACCACAGCTGGGTCCCCACTGGGACCCCAGTCACAGTGGCATAGTCCTGCTTCGATGCACATCACCACAGGTTCACTGGGTTTTTGCATCAGAACCACATGCTTCTCAAAAGTTCATTTGTATATTGGAAGAGTTTAAGGGTTAAAAATCAGTTACAGTGAGTGACCCCTGATCGAGATCCTGCCAGAAAAAGTCTGGAAGAATTGTGCGCCCAGAGAAAGCAAAAGGCCTCAGAGCAGGAACTGAGAAATCTGTTAGTTGAACAGCAATAAGGAAGCGGACGCAGCGAAAATGCTCACTGTGAGAAACCGACAGCTAGAACCTGAGTAAAAGGGAAAATGGCTGATTTGGAAGGAGAAGCGGCTGAAAGAGAACCGCCGTGGTTAGAACACGAACAAAGAATGGCAGAAGTGGACAGACATCCTCTCCAGGGCAAGCGAATAAAGGAACAGGATGTATCCTCCTGAAAAACCAGCTCCTCTCAACAACAAAGATGGGGATAGAATCTCTCCAGTTTGTAACAATGTTGGTAGGTGGTTCTACTCTAAGCAGTTGTCAGTGGGTAACCAAATTCACCCCAACGTGGCCACCTTTTATGTAAACGCTTTTACTGGGAGCTCAGGGGAAGGTAACCCCATAACTTGCGCAGAGAATGTAAAAGTCAATGGTAAACGCTGCTCAGGGCACATTACAGCTTCTAACATCACTCTCGTTAAATCAGATCTTATCAAAGAGGAAGGTTTCTTACGAAATCAGGATGTGGATGTTGAAACCCTCGATGAGTTTGCTGTACGTGTGCCTTTCGCCGGTATCCGCCCGGAATGGAATGGTGTTGAACATGTCGTTATATAGGGATATTAAAGAAAGTACTAACAGTGATTCCCCCAAGTGACAGTGACCCCCCCAGTTTCACCAAGTACAACAATCTTTTAGTTCTTCTGTTAAAACTTGTAAGCTCCTGTCTGTAGCAACCATTGATCGTATCTGTCCTGTGAAAGATACCCTATTACTATGTAAAACTTACAAACAAGTTAATTGATTTTGTTCTTGAAGTAAACACTTTGCTACCACCCCTGCTGTGAGCCTTAAGCTGTAATTGATACAATGTAAACAAACAGACCCCCACCCTCTGTGATTACAGGGCCGGGAGTCTCAAATGATTTAACACACATCCCGAAAGTGGTGGAGACAGTAAATTAAAATATAGTTACAATATGGAATGTATGTTGATGAATGCTTGATGTGCGTGAATGGTTCGGGAGGTGCCAGCCTAGAAAGGGAGCATCCATCAGTCAAAGAATGTGTCAAGTGGGCCACCAGACAACCCCCGATCCATCCCAACACCTGGAAGGATGAGAAACACAAATTTTGAACAGTGTGGAGCCACCAGGAATGTGCCATCTGCTGATTGAGTCAGCAATAGCAGGATGAAACAGCTCCCATAGACTAACATAGGAATTAATTCCTACAAGAATGAACTCCAAAGACTGAGGACTTTGAGTCTCTGGTTCTGCTGCCAACCTCCAGGAGCATCAGGTGCATCTGACATAGACTTGGCTCCATCCTCATGACCAAGATACCTGGCCAGTAACTTGGCACGAGCAACTTCTAGGCTGGTAACTATAACACGTATAAAGAACCTGAATGAATGATTGTGTGAATGAATATGTGTGTGTGTGTGTGTGTGTGTGTGTGTGTGTGTGTAAGGAATAAGTAGTTAAACAATGTTGTTTACTTTTATCTTTTGCTTTATTATTATATTTACAATAAATGTGTTATATTTGCCTTAACCCTCTTAATAAGATCCTGCTGGGTTTTAGTCTATTGGTATAACAGTTATACCTTTTGTAAGGAACTGATTGCCTAAGGAACTTTTGATTGGGGATGATATTCAAACTTTGTTCAGTCAAGCTGATGACATAAACCAACCACAGGCAAGAAATAATCCTGGACTTGTGTCTACTAGGGCCAAGGATTTGCCTCTGGAGGGTTTCTCCACATGTTCGTCTGAGGAAGATGGCTGTTTGTCTGTGCAAAGAAGCAGTGCATGTGTGGAAGACATTTCTGAGTGTCTCTCTGGTATCTCAGAAGTGAATCTGGCATTCGATATGGCTCAAGGAAATGTTTCTCTAGAGCAAATTAAAGTTGAAGATCAGGTGAAATCCCTAATTAAGGAAGAACAGGGTAGATTTTTTTATGAGTGACAAATTGTTGGCTGGTAAAGCTTGGGAAAGTGAGCCTGGCCCAGGTAAAAGTGACGTGGTTAGAGTAGCTCCGTGTAACGAGACACTCTACGTGGAGAACAGCAGTTTATCTGTTGGTAGTGGCCACTTGCCAGGTAAGGAAGCTGTCTGATCAGGCATGTGTCTCAGATCAGCCATGGGTGCTGGGACAAAGAAAAAGAGACCTCCAGTTGTTTGGTTTGAATAGCAGTATGTCTGCGGAGGAAAAGTCTGGGTCTAGTTCTCTGTCTGTAAAGCAGTCTAAAGAAGCCTGTCAGCCTACGATGGTTGAAAATGTATCAATTGACTCCGAATTGATTCTGGATACAACTAAAGCCCGGGACAGAAGTGGTCCTAAATTGGTGTCTGCTACGGATGATGACACCGTAACCAGGTTGCTTCCAGTTGATGTCATAAATAGCTCCCAGAGACCAAGCGATTCAGGTGCTTCTATTTTGCCTGTTTCTAGTTGTGACGCTGCAGTTCTGGCGGGACCCAACTGAGAGTGTTAGTTCAGGACAAATCGCTTAAACAAGGCAGTTACAGCCCAAGTCTGGGGTTTTTTCACCTCTAAGGCAAATCAAACCAGCCAGATAAAGAGGACATTGGTCTCACCCCACTGGCTAACCACAAATCACACAAGCAATTCCCTTAGACACTCCAGTCTTCCAATATCACCATCAGTCCCACTCGTCCCGGGGATGAATGGTTATGAAAACCAACACCCCAATAAAAGAAAACAGTTCTCTCGATCCCAAAGAATCAAGCCCCAGACCCAGGTCAATAGACAAATCAGATCTTACCCACATATCACTCTGTTGCCAGTCCTTCAGAATCTAAAATCTAAAGGTTTATTCATAAAGGGAAAAAGATAGAGAGGAGAGCTAGAATGGGTTAAATGGAATCAATTACATACAGTAATGGCACAGTTCTTAGTTCAGGCTTGTAGCAGTGATGGAGTAAACTGCAGGTTCAAATCAAGTCTCTGGAACATCCCTCGCTGGGATGGGTCATTCAGTCCTTTGTTCAGAGCTTCAGTTTGTAGCCAAGTCCCTCCAGAGGTAAGAAGCAGGATTGAAGACAAGACGGAGATGAGGCATCAGCCTTATATAGGCTCTTCCAGGTGTAAGAACACTTCTTCGTCCTTACTGTGGAAAATTACAGCAAAATGGAGTCTGGAGTCACATGGGTCAGTCTCTGCACTTTGCTGAGTTACAAGGCGTATCTGCCTTCTCTCCATGGGTCAATTGTGTAGCTGATGGTCCTTAATGGGCCATCAAGCAGGCTAGGCAGAGCTAACACCAGCTTGTCTGGGATGTCTCCCAGAAGCACAGCACAAATTTTAAATACAGACATTACAGAGCCAATACTCATAACTTCAACTACAACATGATACATACATATAGACACCATAATTATAACCAGCAACCCATGGCCTAGTCTTAGACACCTTATATGACCCCCTTTACATAAGATTTGGTGCCACTGCAGGACCTTGGTTGCAACCATGTTCTATATGGTCCCAGATTATATCAATAACGTCACACTAGCGTGTTGCTGGGTAAAGATATGACAACCTTGTCTGACTGGGGTGATATCAGGGCACAAGGAAAGCATAATGGTGATTGGACATTGTTACCTGCTGGCAGTGTGGAAACTTGTAACCAGGAAAAGAACGCTTCTAATCTTGTGAAATGTATCCTTTCAGTTTACCTGCAAGGGGGTTTTGTGAAAATCCTCCAGATGGGCCAGCGGTGATTCTGGATGTAGGTGAAACTCAGAAGGAGTTTGGTGATTTGTCTGTTGTGCCGAAGTCGGGTCTGGACATGAGTAAAGCTCAGAAAGAACTTCTCGCAGAGCAGGATATTGCAGAAGGAAAGGGTTTTCTTTATGAAGCCTGTGAAAAGGAATTGTTTCTATTGACTCTGAATGGGTCATTGTTGATCAGAAACGGTCTCTCTTCCCAGGAAAGTGTGCTGGTGCCTAGTGACTAGAGTCTTTCAAAGGGAAATGAAACCACTGGATTTGCTTTGAAAAAATCCAGTGCGAACAGCTGGAAGGAGATTTCAGATGGAATAAAAATTGTTAGGGAGTTTAAACAGCCCTGTAAGCTTAACCCGTTTGTTGGGGGGAAACAACATTGTTGGGACATGGATGTCTCCGTGTCGATTCTTTAAGTGACCAACCAGTGACTCGGGGACTGAGGAAAGCTCCAGTTACTGGTTTTTCAGAGCAGACCAGCCTTATGCCTGAACCCACAAGGATGCTGGGGAAAGCAGGAAAGCTCTCGGCTGTAGATGTTTTGGAGATATCTTGTAGTCTCTTAGGGTATGTCTACGCTACGAAATTAGGTCATTTTACAGAAGCCAATCTCTAGAAAGCGATTTTATACGAAAGAGCAGGAGTCCTTGTGGCACCTCAGAGACTAACAAATTTATTTGAGCATAAGCTTTTGTGGACTACAGCTCACTTCTTCGGATGCATGGAATGGAACATCCGTTGTATGTATGTATGATCTCTAACATCTGCATTGTCAGAGGTAGAAGGGTAGATGTTTGCTCAGGTCTTGTGATGTCAACAAACAAGTTTTGTCTATCGCTATAGCTTTAATTCAAAGATCAAAAAAGGAATATTAACATTTATGATGATACTTGAGTGAAATAGTAGAACTATTGGAACTGTTTAATGGATAAATTCCCCTATGCTAAGTGCCAGGATGTTTGGGAGAAGGAGAGTTAAGGAGATTGTTTTCCCAGGCCATAAGGCTGCTGGAAACATATAAAAACCCTGGGACACGATCCTGCTTCATCTGAGATCCGCTTTGGGTTTCAAGAGGGGGAAATCTTAAGCCATAAGGACTGAGATCCCCAGCCACTGACTGGAGCCACCCTGAATATGGACTTCGGACTGTAACCTCTGGACTATCTAAAAGGACTTTTGGCAACTACAAACTCATCTCTGCTGTGTCTGAATCTCAAGAATTGAATTCAAGTCTGTCTGTACATTGATCTTTTAACCAACTCTCTCGCTTTTTTCTTTTTTAATACATTTTAGCTTAGTTCATAAGAATTGGCTGTAAGTGTGTATTTTGGGTAAGATCTAAGTCATAATTGGACCTGGGTGTGTGGCTGGTCCTTTGGGGCTGGTCCTTTGGGTGTGTGGCTGGTCCTTTTCTTTATATGATGAGAGAAGATTTTCAGTTCATCATCATCATCATCATCATCATATCTGACGTGTGTGTCTGGATGGAGGCCTGAGGCTGGGCACTTTAAGGGGACTGTGGTGTTTGGATGTCTGAGTAACCAGTGAGGAAATAAATAAGTTGCTTTGTGTTGACTTGGTGAATCTTAGTATTGGAACATCCACCAGCTCTGGGGGCTTGTCTGCCCCTGTTTGCAGTTCTCCCTGATGGAGTGACCTCAGCTGGCACCCACGGGCAGCACCGTCACACCTCTTACTCCCGACCCGCAGCCCCTGCTAGCCCCGCCCTGCCCCCCCAGCCCTGCCGGTGCCCCTCACTCCCAACCCGCAGCCCCTGCTAGCCCGGCCCTGGGCACCCCCACAGCTCTGCCGGTGCCCCTCACTCCCAACTCGCAGCCTCTGCTAGCCCAGCCCTGGGCTCCCCACCCAACAGGTCCATCCCCGGGGGCCCAGCCGGGCATGGAGGGCAAAAAGCTCTGGACAGAGAGGTTTGGGTCGGTCAGTCACCCCCCCACATGAGAGAGGGGTTCGGGAGTGTGTGTGTGTGTGTGTGTGTGTGTGTGTGTGTGTGTGTGTGTGTGTGTAAAACCTCTCCCCATGTGAACCCTAAAGCCTTAAAGAGAAGACGGTCACTAAAAAGAATCCAGCTACACAGAATTTCTTTTTAACAGGGGCTCATTCACCTTCACGTGAATTTGAAGGTTTGTGCTGCGTAGATCTCATTGATTGTCATCGAACTTGCCTGAATACGAGTAACTTTACCAGATGTCCCATATTCAGCATAGGGAAATATGGTCACCCTATGTGGAACGAACCCAGGAGTCCTGGTTCCCAGTCCCCTCCCCCTGCTCTAACCACTAGATACCACTCCCCTCACAGAGCCAGGAGTCTGGCTCCCAGCTCCCCTGCTCTAACCACTAGATACCACTCCCCTCCCAGAGCTGGGGAGAGAGCCCAGGAGGCCAGTAGCTCCCCCTTCGCACTCAATGTGGTCCAACAGTGTGGTCAGATTAATGGATACAACTCCCCGCCCCCAGACACTGGCACCTCCCTGCCCTGTCCCCCAGATCTGGGAGGAGGGAGCCTGTTGAGGGGAGTTAATCAGGCTAGGGAGGGGAACAGGACCAACCCATGAAAATAGGAGAGGAGGGGCCCAGCCATCCTGTGCTGAAGGGCAGAGGGGGGCGAATCTGGGGCTGCTACCCCAGCCCAAAGAGATGGGGAGCCCGCAGATGGGGGACGGGCAGTTGCTGGCTCCTGGGTTCTCTCCACCGGGTTATATTTAATCAGAGATTGACACAGACTCCCAGAGAGCGCCCCCAAGTGATCAGCCCAGAGCCCCCTGCTGGCCCCCCCGCCCCCTCCCTGCAGCCCAGCACCCCCTGCTGGCCCCCCACCCCCTCCCTGCAGCCCAGTGCCCCCTGCTGGCTCCCCGCCCCCTCCCTGCAGCCCAGCGCCCCCTGCTGGCCCCCCACCCCCTCCCTGCAGCCCAGCGCCCCCTGCTGGCCCTCCACCCCCTCCCTGCAGTCCAGTGCCCCCTGCTGGCCCCCCACCCCCTTTCTGCAGCCCAGCACCCCCTAGTGCGGCCATGGGGCCTGCCCTGCCTGCCAGGGGACCCCACCCCCATTTGCCCCCCCCCGCTCCAGGGGGCCGGCTGCACTCCAGGATCCTGCAGCCTCACCCTGAGCAGCAATGGGTGGCACCCAGCCAGCAGCGCAGCCTGGCATGGCCCCGGCCCATTAGCTGTGTCGTTATCACGCCCGGCATCAGGACACAGTGTTAGCGACCCGCTGACTAAGCCGGCCGGGGGAAGTTTGCCCTGTCCGGCTGCTCCAGCTGTACCCAGGCCTGGGGCCAGGGTGCGCTGAGTGGGAAGGTGCGGGCTCTGGGGGGGGCGCTCTTCCCTGGCAGGCAGGGCTGGGCCCAAAGTCCCAGGGCAGTGCCAGGGGCACTGGGCTGCGTGAAGTGCCAGGGCCAGAGGGGTCGGGGCCGAAAAGTGCCAGGTCCACAGGGGTCGGTCAGGGCCGAAAAGTGCCAGGGCCAGAGGGGTCGGGGCCGAAAAGTGCCACGTCCAGAGGGGTCGGTCAGGGCCGAAAAGTGCCAGGGCCAGAGGAGTCAGTCAGGGCCGAAAAGTGCCAGGGCCAGAAGGGTCGGGGCCAGGAAGTGCCAGGGCCAGATGGCAGACACGCCAAGGCACAAATTCAGGGCTGTCCCCACCCTCGGAGGCAGGGCTGCGATTCCCTCCCATCTGCCGGGTGCAGCCGAGCCCAGGTGCTCTGAGCAGTGAAACCTGCTGGCAGCCGCAGGCTGGATCCATCCTGCTGACAGGTGCGGCCGGGCAGGGTGGGAGCGATGGAAGCAGGGAGCCCGTCAGGGGTTGGGGGGATGAAGGCAGGAACAGAGGGTCCAGGGAAGCAGGGACCATCCTGCCCCACCCAACGAAGGGGGATCTCTGGGCTCAGGTGGTTGGAACAAGGGAAAGGGAGAGGGGGCTGGATCCTTGCTGAGAGGGGATAGAGGACCCAGGAGTCCTGGCTCCCAGCCCGCCCGCTGTAACCACTAGAGCCCACTTCCCTCCCAGAGCCACGGAAAGAACCCAGGAGCCCTGGCTCCAAGCCCCTCAGCCAAGGCAGCTTGTGTGTCTCGGCTGGTGAAGGGTTAATAGGAAGGAAGGAATATCTGGGCTAGGGGGAGGGGGGGAGAATTTGGCTCCTGTCTGTTCCTTCTCACAGCCCCCACCCCGTTCCGGGCCCAGGTGGGACAGTCCCATCGGTGAGGTTGGAGGGGAGAAAGAATCCAGCTACAAATAGACCCATCTGATCTTCCACCTTCCCTGGGGGAGGGGAGTGCGAGCTAGTGGTTAGAGCAGGGGGGGCTGGGAGCCAGGACTCCTGGGTTCTCTCCCTGGCTCTCGGAGGGGAGTGGGGGCTAGTGGTTAGAAGTGGGGGGCCAAAGGGTGATTCCCGGCTCTGGGGAGGGAGGGGGGGCTTGGTGGGGCAAGAGCTCTGCCCCTACCCAGGATTGTGTCATGCTCATCACAGATGCCAGCGTGTCTTCACCCTGGGAGGAATTTTCCTTATTTACTTTTTCTCTGATCTCATCTGAGACTGAACAGGAAATTCCCTCCCCCCACACCCCCCCCACCCCAGCCTGGCCACCCACAGTCCCACCCCCGGGCCTCTTGGGGTCCAAAGGGGACGACGGCACAAAGAAGCCCAGTGCCACATCAACCCCGGCCCACTCCCCCAACCTTGCACTTAACCCACAGAAGCTGGGCGGGGAGCCCAGGGCTGGGCTAGCAGGGGGCTGCGGGTTGGGAGTGAGGGGCACCGGCAGAGCTGGGGGAGCCCAGGGCTGGGCTAGCAGGGGCTGCGGGTCGGGAGTGAGGGGCACCGGCAGGGCTGAGGAAGCCCAGGGCTGGGCTAGCAGGGGGCTGCGGGTTGGGAGTGAGGGGCACCGGCAGGGCTGGGGTAGCAGGGGCTGCGGGTCGGGAGGGAGGGGCACTGGCAGGGCTATGGGGGGACCACAGCTGGGATAGTAGGGGGCTGCAAGTCGGGAGTGAGGGGCACCAGCAGGGCTGGGGGGGTGCCCACGGCTGGGCTAGCAGGAGGCTGCGGGTCCGGAGTGAGGGGCACCGTGGTGGAGGGGGAAGGGGAGGGGGGGGGGGGAAATACAGTTGCTCTGACTGCTCTTCCTGGCCCGGTGTCGGCTGGTGGCTGAAAGGGCTAATCTGGGGTCAAGGGGCTTCGGCCCCCCAGAAACTGAGTGACTCTGTTCCCCTTTGTCGACCTACTGCTGGAGCTGGGGTCACCTGGCCCCTCAGCTGGGCTGTGGGGAATGGGGGTCATTGGCCCTGGGAGACCCTCTCCCGTCTCCTCACACCATCCCCCCCATTCCTCTCTTCCCCCCACTCCTCCTCTCCCCAGGCTGGGACCTCCTTCCCTCATCACTGCTGGGAGCCATGACTGCCCTGGACTCCAGGGTCCCCTTCCGGCTGCCCCTCCAGCTCAGCCTCTACCTGCTCGCCATCATGACCTTCTCCTTCCTCATCCACCTATGCAGCTGGTTCCCCACTGCAAGTGAGAGGCTCCCCTTCCCGAATGCCACGGACAAGTCCCCAACCACGCCCCCCACCACAACCCCCACCACGGAGCGGGGCATGTGGACCGTGAACTCCATCGGGCGCCTGGGGAACCAGATGGGGGAATACGCCACCCTCTACGCCCTGGCCAAGATGAACGGGCGCCAGGCCTACATCCTCCCACAGATGCATCAGCAGCTGGCGCAGCTCTTCCGCATCACCCTGCCCGTTGTCTCCAGCGACGTTGTCCGGAGAGTCCCATGGAGGAACTACGGGCTCCACGACTGGATGTCTGAGGCATACAGGCACATCAAGGGGAAATACGTCCGGCTGACGGGCTACCCCTGCTCCTGGACCTTCTACCACCACCTCCGGCAGGAGATCCTCCAGGAATTCTCTTTCCACGACCACGTCAAGGAGGAGGCCAACCGATACCTGGCCGGGCTGCGTGGGCAGCGCCGGAACGTGACCTACGTGGGCGTGCATGTCCGGAGGGGGGACTACGTCCGGGTGATGCCCCAGATCTGGAAGGGGGTTGTGGCGGACAAGGCCTACCTGGAGAAGGCCATGGGCTACTTCCGGGCCAAGTACCAGGAGCCGGTCTTCGTGGTGACCAGTAACGGGATGGACTGGTGCCGGAAGAACATCAACGCCTCACAGGGGGACGTGTATTTCTCGGGGGATGGGAAGGAGTCGTCACCGGGGAGGGACTTTGCTCTCTTGGCCCATTGCAACCACACAATCATGACCATCGGGACCTTCGGCATTTGGCTGGGCTACCTGGTCGGCGGGGAGACCATCTACTTGGCCAACTACACCCTCCCCGATTCCCCCTTCCTCCGGGTCTTCAAGCCTGAGGCCGCCTTCCTGCCCGAGTGGATTGGGATCAACGCCGATCTCTCCCCGCTGCTGGGTGGGACATAGGGACAGAAAGGATCCAGCCTGCAGGCCACCAGCAGGATCCTCTGGGATAGTGGGCCAGGCCCCAGCTGGAGAGTTTAGGGGGCATCAGCATGGACCTTGGTCAGGCACGGGGGCGGGGGGGGGGGAGGGAATCAAGACGCTGTGGGTTGTTTCTGCCAACTTTCTCCTAGGAGTCACCACATGGGTCCATCATGAGGCTGAATGGTTAAAACTTGCTCTTTGGCCAGCTCTTTTAAAACTCTTGGCTGTAAGTTATTGGGACCTGCTGATTTTAAAATGTCTCACTTTGATAGCTGCTGTTCAGCTGCCTCCTCAGATACGAGCAGAATGGAAAGAGCCATTATCGTCACCGTATGATATGACATCATGTGTTTTATTCCCCCAAACACAAAACAAAAATATTTATTGAACAATTCTGCCTTTTCTGCATTACTGATAATTCTACCATTTCCACCTAAATTGGACCTATAGTATTGTCAGGATTCTTTTTGTTCCTAATATACATTTTTAAAAAACAGCCTCCCTATTGTCCTCAACACTGTGGGTCATAGAATGTGCCATCTCTCCCTTTGCTTCCCTTATCAATTTTCTACCATTCCTAGCTTCTGGTTTATATGCTGTCCATTTCTCCCAGCCGTCCATTTGTTATTGCTGCTGTCACTTCCCCTCTAAACCAGGTCAGTCTGTGACCAGTAGGGCCTTTCTCAAGTGTGGAATAGTGGCTGCTGGGGAACCTAGTCAGCTGTTTGGTAAACAATCCCCAATCAATAGCCACATGGGTCTCCTTCCGTTCGTTCCCAATTCTTTTCAGCTTGGTGAAACTGACCCTTTGAAAAAAGCAGGGAGGGCTGGGCGCCAGGACTCCTGGGTTCTATCTCTGGCTGAGTGGGGCAGGTTCAGCAGGGCTCTGTGAGTGGGCACATTACTGGGCTATCAACCGGCCCCAGTGTGCATGTGGCACAGGGCTGTAAAGCCAGAATGGCAAAGCAATGATGAGCTCTTACAAGCAACAATAAAATTGTAGTCACAAGGCCCCACCCCTCCACCAGCACCCCCACCCCACCCCACCCCCACGGCCAATCCCTCACCCAGAGTTCACCGACATGTGGAGCTAGCCCAGCCCTAGAAAGGGAGCGCCCCACTAAATACCGCCCTTCCGTGTCCGCCAAGAAGAGAACCCAGGAGTCCTGACTCCCCGCTGTAATCACTTGCTCTTGGGCCAGCAGGAATGGCGGGGGGGGGGGTCCAACCCTGAGGGGAATTTACCCCCACCCCCCACGGGATGATACACAGTTCAGCCACTGTGACCCATTAGAGCCCTCCTCCCACCCTGGAAATACCCAGGCATCCAGCCGCCCTCTGCCTTGGCAGGGCCAACCCTGAGCCCCAAGGGCTTGTTGGCAGCAGGGGTGTCTGCATCTTGGGGGGCAGAATGGGGGGGATCTCTCTGTCCATCACCAACACAAACCACATGGGAGGTTTAGGCCAGCCGCAAGAAGGCGAGCCCTCCCACACCCCGAATGCCTGCGCTCTGTGGCTGGCGTGGGCCCCATGCTGGGGAGGGGGAGGCCAGGGGAAGGGACACCGGCTCTAACCACTCGACCCGGCTGCTGAGCGATGGCTGATCCACCCCAGCTGGGAGCCCCTCCTCCAGGTTTTGTGGCCTCTGAAAACTTGATCTGTGAGGCTTGAATATTTTCTTCCGTGTCATTGACATGAACAAGCTGAGAGTCTAGAACCGACCCCTGCGGGACCTGCCCTCGGAAATGCCCTCCCCCGCCTCCTCTGCCGCTCGATGGCACGTCTCCAAGTGCAGGTACATTCTGAGACCTGCCATTTGGGTGGCTGCGACTCTCTTTAACACACTCATTTCCTGACGTTCCTGTTAATCAGTCACCAGCTCCCGCGCCTTCCCGACATCTACAGATGTGACAACAACCCTGTCACCTTCCTTCACCAACCATGCGACCACAGCGACAGAGGCTAGCAAGTTAGTGTGACGGGGTCTAGTTTCCACAATCCCATGCTGAGGAATTATGGCACCCTCCTTTCAGTCTTGATCAATCGAGTCCCGTATCAGCCACCCCATTGTCTTCCCCAGGATCGAGGTCAGGTGACAGGCCCATAATTAACATAAGCAGTGCCGTCAATTCCTCAGCCAGCTCTTTTCAAACTCTTCCATGCATATTACTGCACCCTGTTATTAAAATAACTCACTTTTGTAGCGGCTGTTTGATATCCACCTGAGCAACTAGTGGAATGGAAAGTGTGTTAACATCATCATATGCTATGACATCATCATCTGTTTTGGTTTATTTTCCAGACACAGAACTATTTATTGAAAAATTTTACCTGGTCTGCAGTATTGAAAATTCTACTATTTCCATCTAAAAGGGATCAATGCCAGTCTCTGCATTCTTTTTTGTTCCTAATATACATTTTTTTAAAAACCATGGTATGGTCTTTAACTTTGCTTGCCATAGACGTCTCCATGAGCCCCTTTGCTTCCCTTATCAATTTTCTACAATCCCTAGTTTCTATATATTACTTAGTTTATATATATTACTATCCATTGCCCCTTTCTTCCATTTCTTATTTATTGTTTTTATAGCTCCCATTCAGCAGTGGGGAGAGATCGGCATCAATGCCAATCCACTCGGGCAGGAAGGCTGCCGAAGGCTTGAAGTGCCGCAGGTAGGGGGAATTGGGGAGCATGTAGTTGGCCAAATAGATGGTCTCCCCCCCAGCCAGGTAACTAGCCCAAATGCCGAAGGTCCCGATGGTCATGATCGTGTGGTTGCAATGGACCAAGAGAGCAAAATCCCTCCCCGGCGACGACTCCTTCCCATCCCCCGAGAAATACACGTCCCCCCACGAGGCGTCGATGTTCTCCCGGCACCACTCCATCCCGTTGCTAGTCACCACGAAGACCGGCTCCTGGTACTTGGCCCGGAAGTAGCCCATAGCCTTCTCCAGGTAGGCCTTGTCCGCCACTACCCCCTTCCGAACCTGGGGCATCACCCGGACATAGTCCCCCCTCCGGACATGGATGCCCATGTAGGTCACGTTCTGGCGCTGCCCACGCAGCCCAGCCAGGTACCGGTTGGCCTCCTCCTTGATGTGGTCGTGGAAGGAGAATTCCTGGAGGATCTCCTGCCGGAGGTGGTGGTAGAAGGTCCAGGAGCAGGGGTAGCCCGTCAGCCGGACGTATTTCCCCTTGATGTGCCTGTACTCCTCCGACATCCAATTGTGGAGCCCGTAGTTCCTCCACCGGATGTTCCGGACCACGTCACTGGAGAGCACGGGCAGGGTGATGCGAAAGAGCGGCGCCAGCTGCTGGTGCATCTGTGGGAGGATGTAGGCCTGGCGCCCGTTCATCTTGGCCAGGGCGTAGAGGGTGGCGTATTCCCCCATCTGGTTCCCCAGGCGCCCGGCGGAGTGCACGGTCCACATGCCCTGCTCCGTGGCAGGGGGTGTAGTTGGGGGCAAGATGAGAGACATGGCTGGAGGCCGCCCCATGGCATTGGAGGAGGGGAGCCTCTGTCCTCTGGCAGGGAACCAGCCCCTCCGGTGGAGGAAGATGGAGGTGGTCATGATGGCCAGCAGGAAGATGGAAAGCCGGAGGGGTGACCAGAAGGGGACCCAGGAGATGGAGGCTGCCATGACCGAGGTGAAGGGGAGGAGGTTCCAGCCTGGGGAGAGGGGGTGGGGAGAAAGGGGGGAGGAGCAGGGGATGAGCACAGGAGGGGTCTTCCAGGCCCCAGTCCTGCTGTTCCCAGGGTCCCAACTCAGCTGCCTCTGTGTCCCCCCATCTCAGCCCTGCCGGTACCCCACTCCCGACCTATAGCCCCCTGCTAGCCCCCCCCTCCCCCCAGCCCTGTCGGTGCCCCTCACTCCCGACCTGCAGCCCCGTGGCCCCGCCCTGCCGGTGCCCCTTACTCCTGACCTGCAGTCCCCTACTAGCCCCCCCTCCAGCCCTGCCGGTGCCCCTCACTCCCGACCTGCAGCCCCTGCTGGCCCCACCCTGGATTAGTGCAGGTGCTGAAGGTCAAGGCCGAGGGGGCAATTCCCACTTTCTTTTCTGATCAAAGCAAAGGAAAAGCAAACACTAAAAATTCCTCCTTGGAGCAAGGACAATCCCTGGGGGCCCCACTGCTCCAACTACTAGAGCCTACTCCCCTCCCAGAGCCAGGCAGAGAACCCGGGAGTCCTGGCTCCCAGCCCCCACACCCCTGCTCTAAACTCCAGTCCCCACTCCCACCCCAGAGCTGGGGAGGGAACCCAGGAGTCCTGGCTCCCAGCCTGGCTAGTTTTGATCTTGTGTCTTCCAGCCAGAACCAGGCCATGACCAGCCCACCTAGGGCAGGCAAAGGGTCATGGGGGTCGATCACAGGGGCTGGGAGCCAGGACTCCTGGGTTCTCTCCCTGGCTCTGGGAGAGGAGTGGGGTCTAGTGGTTACATGAGCCTGCCCCACCTCCCCTTTTTCATTCCCTCCTTGACCCCTCCATCCCAATCGCCCCGTTTAGGGCCCATTCCCGAGACACAGGGGGGCAGGAGGGTCCCCACCGCCCCATCTCTCCCCCGCCCCATGGCTCTTCCCCCCCTACCCGCTGGCCCGTACCTGGCCACAGGATCCAGTCCTGGGAGACCAGCGGCTTGTATAGGTCCAGGTTGAGGTGGCGGATGGTGGCTGGGCCCGGGCTGGATGGGAGGGGACCCGCCTCGGGCTGGGGAGGGCCCATGGGTCCCTGCCCCCAGGGGTGGGGACTAGGAAGAGGCCAGTCGGGGCCAGGCGCCAGCGGTTGGCTCTCGGGCTCTGCACTGCCCCCCATGTCCCTCCTTATGGGGCAGGGTCACGTAGCTGAAAGCTGGAGCTTCCTGGGGACCACGAGGCCCCTGCAGCTCAGCACCCCCCAGCACCACCCTGGGGCCACCCCAACTGCCAGGGGAGAGCGCCCCCTGCTGGGCCCTGAGCCTGCTGGTGACACAGGCCCCCTGGTGGAGCTTGGGAGCTCTGCAGGGCAGTGACAGCAGGCTCCTGCAGCCCCCCCGCTCTAACCACTAGCCCCCACTCCCCCCACCCGACCGCATGGGCTCTTGGGACAGACACAATCGCTTTTAAAAAAATCTTTATTCCATGTTTTTTTCCCTTAAAAAGGGGATTTTCTCCCTTGTCCCAAAAAAACCCCGACACAAAGACGCCAAGCTGAGCTCCTCCCCCTCCCATGAGGCCCCACCCCCAGAGGGGGGGGCTGGGAACCCCCTCAGGCCCCACCCTCCCCCAGAGCTTTGTGCCCTGTGCCCCTAGCACCAATCCACCCCCCCTCATCCTGGGATCAGCTGTGGGGGTGGCCCAGGGGGGGTGCAAGTCACCACACATTTCCAGTCCCCAGCCCCCGCCCCCCCCCACCGAGACACACGGCTCAGCAGCTGTAACAGCCTTACCGCCCTCCCCCTGCCCGGAAAAACCCAGGTGTCCAGACACCCTCTACCTTGGCAGGGCCAACCCTGAGTCCCAAGGGGGGTGTGAGGAGCAGGGGCAGCTGAATTGGGGGGGGGGGGGAAATCTATCACTAACACAAGCCAAGTGGGAGTTCCAGGTCAGCTGGGCCGGAACAGGAGGTTCCCCCATCCTGTCCGCAAAGCCTGGGCTCTGCAGGCCCCATGGGGGGTGGAGGGAAAGGGGGTGATGCACCCTGGCAGGGGGTGGAGTTGCCTGGATGCTTCAGAAATGGCTTCGCCTCCCTCCCCCAGTGAGGTAGGTAAGTGTGAAACCCATTTTGCAGATGGGGAAACTGAGGCACAGAGGTGACGTGACTGGACCCAGGTACAGCTGGGGTTGGGACTAAGGAGTCCTGCCTCCCACCCCCCCATTCCTCCTCCCACCCCACTCCTGTCCCAAAACCGGAGACTGATTGCAGGAGTCCTGGCTCTCAGCCCTCCCCTCTCAATCACTAGACCCCCGCTCCCCTCCCACAGCTGGAGCCAGAACCCAGGAGTCCTGGCTCCCCCCCTCCCCCATTTTCTACTGCCCCCACTATCCTTTGGACCCAGCTCCCAATACAGAGAAACCTAAAGACTACGTCATGCAGCAACCAGGGTAGGGGGCATTCAACCCCCTTTAACCAGCTTGGGGTAACCCCCGAAGCCAGTAAGGGGGCAAGGGACACGAAGCTCTGGGGATTGCCGGGGATTGCTAGAAATTAATCCCTTTGGGGGGGCCCCCAGAATCAAAATCCACCAGCTGGGCCTCAGGGACAAAAATTGATGCAATCGCAAACCACCCCAGGAGCTTTCAATGCATTCAGGCCAGGCCCCTTTTTCGGGGGGCTAGGGGAGAGCCGCCTGGGCCCCCTCCCATGGGGGAAAGTTTTTTATCAAACACTATTCTCCCCTCATCCCCTGACTCCAGCAGCTGGGGACTGAGGGAGAAAAACTGCAGAACTAGCACCAGAGATGGAGGGGAGAGAAATGGCCCTGGACCCCACTGGGGTTAATCGGCCCTTGCCCCATTGGGGGCTGGCCCCACTGAGTCCAATGGAGCTCCGGCCCAGTGACACTGAGGGAGGGGAGGGGGAGATCTGGCCCTTCCAATCTAAACGCAAAGGACGCCTCTGAGGTGAGGACGGGGGGATCAAACCAAGCCCCTAATGAGATCAACTAATGAACTCAGCCCCCTGTACAGTCGGGGGGGGGGGGGGGGGCGGCCAGGCATCCTGGGCCGGCCAGCATCTGAGCGCCATTCTGTGCCCCCACCGCAGGGCTGGCCTGCAAAGGGCTAAGGATGCTGCAGAGATAAGGGGCATGGGATTTGGTGGTGCCCTGGGTGCAGCCCCCCCAACTATAGGGGATGCATGGGGATGCCAGGCAGTGGGCTGTGCCCCTCCCCAGGGTATCTGGCCCAGTCTCCACCGAAAGACTTAGCCAAGGTCTGGGTGTTGTACACGGCCAGTGGCAGTATGGGGCAGATCTGTGCCCCACGGCCTGGGGGGCAAGCGGGGGCTAGAAGTGCCCCCCAGCCTGCTGCCCAGTGCCCCACTTTCCAACCTCTTCCCACTCTCGGGTCGCATCAAGGTCTGCCCCCCTGAGCTAGCTGGTCCCCTGGATTCAGGCCATTCCCCACCCCCATGAGCCAGCCAGTCCCTGCCCTGGGGCCAGACCTGGGCCAGCGCCCCCTAGAGGGGAAAGGCCCCACGTCCCAGGAACCTGTTCGCATCCACACCCCTTACGAGGCCTGGGGCCTCCTGTCCAACTGACTATAAATAACCCCCAAGGGGCCCGGTTAAACCCCGGGGCCCCCTGGCATGGGAGGAGCCCCGGAAAAGCTCTGTCCAATGGGGTAGGTGGGCGGCGCTCAGTGCAATCCCGTGGGCGGGGGGGCGGCGGGGGTCAGCCAGGTGCAGAGGGAGCTGAGCCCCTCCTGGCCCCGGAGCCTCAGGCCGACTCCTCGCTGGAGGCAACGTCGAGGTCGATAGAGCCATGGCTCACCACCAGCCGCAGGCGTTTCGGGGGGACAAAGGGGTGGAAGGTCACCGTCCGTTTGGGCTCCTCCTGCTCCGCGCGGCGCGGACTCACTGGCTCCAGATGGACGTGGGCGTAGAGGGAGAGCTTGGGGTCGTCTCTGCCCGGAAGCGCCTTGCTGGCCGGCCGCCGGCGGCTCGGGGTGGGAGGGTGGGACCTGGCAGGGAGTGTGGCCTTGGCCTGCCGCCGGGCCATGCTCCTGGTCCGACAGACCAGCTGGCTGGGGGGCTGAGGAGCAGGGGCACGGAGCTCCAGAGCTCCCCCAGGGGGCCCCGAGTCCCCAGCACGGAGCTGTGTCCCTCCAGCAGGGGGCCCCGAGTCCCCAGCACGGAGCTCCAGAGCTCCCCCAGGGGGCCCCGAGTCCCCAGCACGGAGCTGTGTCCCCCCAGCAGGGGGCCCTGAGTCCCCAGCACGGAGCTCCAGAGCTCCCCCAGGGGGCCCTGAGTCCCCAGCACGGAGCTCCAGAGCTCCTCCAGGGGGCCCTGAGTCCCCAGCACGGAGCTGTGTCCCCCCAGCAGGGGGCCCTGAGTCCCCAGCACGGAGCTCCAGAGCTCCCCCAGGGGGCCCTGAGTCCCCAGCATGGAGCTGTGTCCCCCCAGCAGGGGGCCCTGAGTCCCCAGCATGGAGCTCCCGAGCTCCCCCAGGGGGCCCTGAGTCCCCGGCGCAGAGCTGTGTCCCCCCAGCAGGGGGCCCTGAGTCCCCGGCGCGGAGCTCCAGAGCTCCCCCAGGGGGCCCTGAGTCCCCAGCGTGGAGCTGTGTCCCCCCAGCAGGGGGCCCTGAGTCCCCAGCATGGAGCTCCCGAGCTCCCCCAGGGGGCCCTGAGTCCCCAGCACGGAGCTCCAGAGCTCCCCCAGGGGGCCCTGAGTCCCCGGCGCGGAGCTCCAGAGCTCCCCCAGGGGGCCCTGAGTCCCCAGCACGGAGCTGTGTGTCCCTAGCGCACAGCTTCAGAGCTCCACTAGGGGGCCCCGTGACCCCAGCCCGGAGCTGCAGAACTCCGCCCGAGGGCCTTGCGCACGGCCGAGTCTCCTGCAGGCCCTGTCTGAGGCAGCTCCCGGCGGCTCTGACCGTGTGCTGCTCCCCAGCCAGGGGGTATTTCGCCCCAGAGCCCTGCCCTGCCAGCCCCCTCGGCAGCCTCCCCCCCAGCTCCACGTAGGTCGGGCCGGGCGGCGTGGAACAGGGGACCCCCAGGCCGGCGGCCGTGCAGCAGCTGTCGTCCCGCTGCGCCCGGCGGCGTCTGCGCAGAGAGCGACGGAGGCCGAGGGTGCCGGCCGGCGCAGGGCCAGACTGCCCGGCCCTGGGGCGCCACCACGGCAGGGTGACCCAGAGCGGCTTCCGCAGCCGACAGCCGGCTCCCCCCGCGGCCCGGCAGGCCACGCAGTCGTGCAGGGAGATGCGCAGGTCCTTCACCGGGCCGGCGCCCAGAGCCGCGAGAGAGGAGGCCGGCCCACGGCACAGAGCCTGGAGCCGGGAAGCTGCAAGAGGACAGAGAAACAGACGTCAGTGAAAGGCGTCCGGATGGCATGTGGGTGGTGGGTATCTGGGATACGCGCCCCCCTGCTGAGCCCCCCAGGCCAGGGCGCTTACCGCAGCCACGCTCCCTCCTGCGCCGGGCCCTGCGCCGACGCCTCGTGCTCTGTTGCTGCCCCTGTTTGCAGACCCGCCCCTTCCAGCGCTGCAGCCGCCCGTCCGTCTCCCGGAGCAGGTATTTCTTCTGGGCTGAGGTAGATTGCGAGGGGGCCTTCCCCCGCAGCCGGAAGGCGCCTTCCCCCTTCCTGAGGAGACAGAGACCTGGCAGACTGGAACCCAGGAGTCCTGGCTCCCAGCCCCTCCCGCTCTCCCCACTAGACCCCGCTCCCCTCCCAGAGCCAGGGCAGAACCCAGGAGTCCTGGCTCCCAGCCCCTGCTCTCCCCACTAGACCCCCGCTCCCCTCCCAGAGCCGGGGCAGAACCCAGGAGTCCTGGCTCCCAGCCCCTCCCGCTCTCCCCACTAGACCCCCCCTCCCCTCCCAGAGCCGGGGCAGAACCCAGGAGTCCTGGCTCCCAGCCCCTGCTCTCCCCACTAGACCCCCCCTCCCCTCCCAGAGCCGGGGCAGAACCCAGGAGTCCTGGCTCCCAGCCCCTGCTCTCCCCACTAGACCCCGCTCCCCTCCCAGAGCCGGGGCAGAACCCAGGAGTCCTGGCTCCCAGCCCCTGCTCTCCCCACTAGACCCCGCTCCCCTCCCAGAGCCGGGGCAGAACCCAGGAGTCCTGGCTCCCAACCCCTCTTTCCAGCCCCCCCACCTCTCACAGGTGCGGCATTCACACAGCTCGTTGTTCTCCCCGAAGAAACCATCGCCATAGAAGCAGGTGATCTCGTCCTCCGGCTCGATGTCCCTGAGTACCTTGACGCAGGCCGTGTTCCCCTCCGTCGGGACGAACTGGGGGGACAGGGGGGCGTCAGCCGGGGCCCCGCTGGGAGACGGGGCGCAGACATGCCCACAGGACAGGGGGAGGTGTCAACTCCATCCCCCAACACCCCATAGCAATGCTGATCTCCCTGTGAAGCCCCCGTGCGGCTCGTAGCAGGGGTCTCAAAGTCCTTGGCTAATCCACCCTAAGTCCCAGTTTACAGATGGGGGGGCACTTCTCCTTGCACCTCCCTTCCCCGGGGCTCTCCCTCCACTGAATGTGAGACCCAGGAGTCCTGGCTCCCAGCCCACCCCCTGCTCTAACCACTAGACCCCACTCCCCTCCCGGAGCCAGGACGGACCCCAGGAGCCGGCCTTACCTTGCAGTTTGGCCTGCAGTCTGGTGGGTTCCATGGTGGGACAACAGGAGACACAAGAGAAACCAGAGAAGAGGGTCAGACGCCTCCGAGTCCCCCAGGCTCAGAGCAGATCCCCACAGAGCCCCCAGCACTGGCTGGCTCAGGGAATGGGACATGGGGCCGAGTGGGAGGGAGGCTCGTGTCTGTGCAGATCTCAGCGGAAGCTCAGGGCTGCGGGTCAGGAGCAGGGGGCCCGGCCCGGGGAGGAGCCCAGGGCTGGGCCAGGAGCAGGGGGCTGGGCCGGGGGCAGAGCCCAGGGCTGGGCTGGCTGGGTCAGGAGCAGGGGGCCCAGCTGGGTTGGGAGAGGAGCCCAGGGCTGGGCTGGCCGGACTGGGAGCGAGGGGGGGGCGGAGCCCAGAGCCGGGCGCGGAGCCCAGGGCTGGTTGGGTCAGGAGCAGGGGGCCCAGCTGGGCTGGGAGAGGAGCCCAGGGCGGGCTGGGTCAGGAGCAGGGGACCCAGCTGGGCTGGGAGAGGAGCCCAGGGCTGGCTGGGTCAGGAGCAGGGGGCCCAGCCCGGTTGGGAGAGGAGCCCAGGGCCGGCCGGGCCGGGCGCGGCCAGGGGAGGAGCCCCCCGCACCGTGGTTGATGAAGGCGGCGGGGCCCAGCCAGAGCTGGGCGCATTGCTTGCGCGTGGAATACATGATGCTGAAGTCGTTCTCCCCGGCTCGCAGCAGGCTCTCGTCTGGCTCCGTCAGCTCCGCGATGCAGCCCACCAGCAGCTCCAGCTTGTCGTTCTTCCTCCTGCCGGGCGTTGGGAGACGAGTCAGGGGGGCTGCCCAGCCTTCCGCACAGCCCCCACGCCGGGTGCTATGGGGTCAGGCACTGGGGCTGCTCAGATGGAGACCCCTCTGGGGTGGGGCTGGGTATACAGGGACCCCTCCAGGGTGGGGTGCAGGGCAGGGTTATACGGGGACCCCTTGCTAGGACGCAGCCCCTCTGAGGTGGGGCGTGGAGTCAGGTTATATGGGGACCCCCTCACCCAGCTGGGCTGCAACGTCTCTGGGGTGGGGTGCGGGGACTGGTTATTTGGTGAGCCGTCGCCCAGCACGGGACTGCGACCCCTCTGGGGTGGGGCGTGGGGTCAGGATATAGGGGACCCCCCGCCCAGCTGGGCTGCGACACTTCTAGGGTGGGGAAGGGGACTGGCTATTTGGAGACCTGTCACCCGGCACTGGGCCGCAGCCATTCTGGGGTGGGGCCTGGGGACTGGTTTCTCAAGGACCCCTCACCTGGCGCTGAGCCGCAATCATTCTGGGGTGGGGAAGGGGGCTGGTTTTTTGGGGGCCCCTCGCCTGGCACTGAGCCATGGCTGCTCTGGGGTGGGGAAGGGGGCTGGTATTTCGGGGACCCCTCGCCCAGCGCTGGGCCGCGGCCGCTCTGGGGTGGGGAAGGGGGCTGGTTTTTCAGGGACCCGGCACTGGGCCGCGGCTGCTCTGGGGTGGAAAAGAGGGCTGGTTTTTTGGGGACCCCTCGCCCAGCACTGGGCCATGGCCACTCTGGGTGGGGCAGGGAGCTGTTCTTTTGGGGACCCCTGGCCCATGGGGGTGGGGTGAGCAGAGGACCCCGTACCAGGACTTCGTAGACACCACCTGGGCGCCGTTGGTCTCCAGGGAGTAGCGGCTGCACGGTAGGATCGCGAAGCCGCTCTCCGGGAGAAAGATGCGGAGGTAGCGGAGTATCTGGGGAGAGAAGATTGGAGAGGAACCATGAACCGGGGAGAGAACCCAGGAGTCCTGGCTCCCAGCACCTCCCTGCCCTGCTCTAACCACCGGCCCCCTCCCCAGCCAGGCCAGGCCCCGGGACTCACGTGGGTTTTCAGTGCCGTCTCCTGCTGGCGACTGCGGCTCTTGAAGTAGGAGCCAGCCCATTCGCCCAGCATGAGGGCGCGGTAGGTGGCGTCCAGGTCCCGGCGCCGGCGAAACGCCTCCACCGCCTCCCGTAGGTGGTGCTGCCTCCGGATAGCGGGGAGTGGGCTGGGGGGAGGGAGAGAACTGGGGTGCTACAGAGTCCTGACCAAGGCCCCCCCACCCCACCCCAGTGCCCCTCACTCCCGACCTGCAGCCCCTGCTAGCCCAACCCTGGGCTCCCCCCAGCCCTGCCGGTGCCCCTCACTCCCGACCTGCAGGCCCTGCTGAACCAGGCCTGGGCTCCCCCCAGCCCTGCTGATGCCCCTCACTCCCAACCCACAGCCCCCTGCTAGCCCAGCCCTGGGCTCCCCCCAGCCCTGCTGGTGCCCCTCACTCCCAACCTGCAGCCCCTGCTAGCCCAGCCCTGGGCTCCCCCCAGCCCTGCCGGTGCCCCTCACTCCCGACCCGCAGCCCCTGCTAGCCCAGCCCTGCTGGTGCCCCTCACTCCCAACCCACAGCCCCCTGCTAGCCCAGCCCTGGGCTCCCCCCAGCCCTGCTGGTGCCCCTCACTCCCAACCTGCAGCCCCTGCTAGCCCAGCCCTGGGCTCCCCTCAGCCCTGCTGGTGCCCCTCACTCCCAACCTGCAGCCCCTGCTAGCCCAGCCCTGGGCTCCCCCCAGCCCTGCCGGTGCCCCTCACTCCCGACCCGCAGCCCCTGCTAGCCCAGCCCTGGGCTCCCCCCAGCCCTGCCGGTGCCCCTCACTCCGGACCCGCAGCCCCGCCCTGACCTGACGTTCATCTTGTGGGTCCGGAAGCCGAGGTAGGAGTCGAGCACCAGGCTGGTGGCCAGGTCGTCGTTCTCACACAGCTCCTTCGCCGTCACCCGCGTGGAGCCCATGGTCCGGCCAGGCGCATGCTGGGCACTGCCACTGCGGGGGGGGGGAGGAGGATGAGACAGCCAGAGAGGCCCAGCCTGGGGCCCCACCCCGGGAGATCCTGCGGGGAGTGGGGGGTGAGACAGCCTGGGGCCCCACCCCGGGGGGATCGTGAGGGGGGGGGTGAGACGGCCTGGGGCCCCACCCCGGGGGGATCCTGCGGGGGGTGGGGGGGGGGGGTGAGACGGCCTGGGGCCCCACCCCGGGGGGATCCTGCGGGGGGTGGGGGGGGGTGAGACGGCCTGGGGCCCCACCCCGGGGGGATCCTGCGGGGGGTGGGGGGGGGTGAGACGGCCTGGGGCCCCACCCCGGGGGGGATCCTGCGGGGGGTGGGGGGGGGTGAGACGGCCTGGGGCCCCACCCCGGGGGGGATCCTGCGGGGGGTGGGGGGGGTGAGACGGCCTGGGGCCCCACCCCGGGGGGATCCTGCGGGGGGTGGGGGGGGTGAGACGGCCTGGGGCCCCACCCCGGGGGGGATCCTGCGGGGGGTGGGGGGGGTGAGACGGCCTGGGGCCCCACCCCGGGGGGGATCCTGCGGGGGGTGGGGGGGGTGAGACGGCCTGGGGCCCCACCCCGGGGGGATCCTGCGGGGGGGGGGGGGGGGTGAGACGGCCTGGGGCCCCACCCCGGGGGGGATCCTGCGGGGGGTGGGGGGGGGTGAGACGGCCTGGGGCCCCACCCCGGGGGGATCCTGCGGGGGGTGGGGGGGGTGAGACGGCCTGGGGCCCCACCCCGGGGGGATCCTGCGGGGGGTGGGGGGGGTGAGACGGCCTGGGGCCCCACCCCGGGGGGAATCCTGCGGGGGGGGGGGGGGGTGAGACGGCCTGGGGCCCCACCCCGGGGGGATCCTGCGGGGGGTGGGGGGGGTGAGACGGCCTGGGGCCCCACCCCGGGGGGGATCCTGCGGGGGGTGGGGGGGGTGAGACGGCCTGGGGCCCCACCCCGGGGGGGATCCTGCGGGGGGTGGGGGGGGTGAGACGGCCTGGGGCCCCACCCCGGGGGGGATCCTGCGGGGGGTGGGGGGGGTGAGACGGCCTGGGGCCCCACCCCGGGGGGGATCCTGCGGGGGGTGGGGGGGTGAGACGGCCTGGGGCCCCACCCCGGGGGGATCCTGCGGGGGGTGGGGGGGGTGAGACGGCCTGGGGCCCCACCCCGGGGGGATCCTGCGGGGGGTGGGGGGGGTGAGACGGCCAGACAGGCTCAGCCCCGGGGGGGGAGGCCTCGGCATCTCGGCCCCACCCAATTCCGGCAGCGTGGGGGGCACTTGGGGCTGGGCTGCGGCCCCTCTGGGTAGCCAGGGATCCCTCCCCTCCTTTGCTCGCTGCAGCCCAGCCCCCTGTTCCCCCCACTAGCCGGGGGGCACCGCTCAGGCTCGCAGAGCCCCCCGGGGGTCCCTGGAGCGGGGACCAGGAGTGGGACAAAAATCAACAAGCAAAGAACGTCCCGTCCCCCCCCCCTCGTGCAGCGACTCGTTACTGGCTCCCCCGGAGACCCCCCAGCCGGGGAGAACCCAGGAGTCCGGGCTCCCCCCCCCCCGAGCCGGGGAGAACCCAGGAGTCCGGGCTCCCCCCCCCCCCGAGCCGGGGAGAACCCAGGAGTCCGGGCTCCCCCCCCCCGAGCCGGGGAGAGAACCCAGGAGTCCGGGCTCCCCCCCCCCCCCAGCCGGGGAGAGAACCCAGGAGTCCGGGCTCCCCCCCCCCCGAGCCGGGGAGAGAACCCAGGAGTCCGGGCTCCCCCCCCCCCGAGCCGGGGAGAGAACCCAGGAGTCCGGGCTCCCCCCCCCCCGAGCCGGGGAGAGAACCCAGGAGTCCGGGCTCCCCCCCCCCCGAGCCGGGGAGAGAACCCAGGAGTCCGGGCTCCCCCCCCCCCCGAGCCGGGGAGAGAACCCAGGAGTCCGGGCTCCAGCCCCCCCCCGAGCCGGGGAGAGAACCCAGGAGTCCGGGCTCCAGCCCCCCCCCGAGCCGGGGAGAGAACCCAGGAGTCCGGGCTCCAGCCCCCCCCCGAGCCGGGGAGAGAACCCAGGAGTCCGGGCTCCAGCCCCCCCCCGAGCCGGGGAGAGAACCCAGGAGTCCGGGCTCCAGCCCCCCCCCGAGCCGGGGAGAGAACCCAGGAGTCCGGGCTCCAGCCCCCCCCCGAGCCGGGGAGAGAACCCAGGAGTCCGGGCTCCAGCCCCCCCCCGAGCCGGGGAGAGAACCCAGGAGTCCGGGCTCCAGCCCCCCCCCGAGCCGGGGAGAGAACCCAGGAGTCCGGGCTCCAGCCCCCCCCCGAGCCGGGGAGAGAACCCAGGAGTCCGGGCTCCAGCCCCCCCCCGAGCCGGGGAGAGAACCCAGGAGTCCGGGCTCCAGCCCCCCCCCGAGCCGGGGAGAGAACCCAGGAGTCCGGGCTCCAGCCCCCCCCGAGCCGGGGAGAGAACCCAGGAGTCCGGGCTCCAGCCCCCCCCCGAGCCGGGGAGAGAACCCAGGAGTCCGGGCTCCAGCCCCCCCCCGAGCCGGGGAGAGAACCCAGGAGTCCGGGCTCCAGCCCCCCCCGAGCCGGGGAGAGAACCCAGGAGTCCGGGCTCCAGCCCCCCCCCGAGCCGGGGAGAGAACCCAGGAGTCCGGGCTCCAGCCCCCCCCCGAGCCGGGGAGAGAACCCAGGAGTCCGGGCTCCAGCCCCCCCCCGAGCCGGGGAGAGAACCCAGGAGTCCGGGCTCCAGCCCCCCCCCGAGCCGGGGAGAGAACCCAGGAGTCCGGGCTCCAGCCCCCCCCCGAGCCGGGGAGAGAACCCAGGAGTCCGGGCTCCAGCCCCCCCCCGAGCCGGGGAGAGAACCCAGGAGTCCGGGCTCCAGCCCCCCCCGAGCCGGGGAGAGAACCCAGGAGTCCGGGCTCCAGCCCCCCCCGAGCCGGGGAGAGAACCCAGGAGTCCGGGCTCCAGCCCCCCCCAGAGCCGGGGAGAGAACCCAGGAGTCCGGGCTCCAGCCCCCCCCGAGCCGGGGAGAGAACCCAGGAGTCCGGGCTCCAGCCCCCCCCGAGCCGGGGAGAGAACCCAGGAGTCCGGGCTCCAGCCCCCCCCCGAGCCGGGGAGAGAACCCAGGAGTCCGGGCTCCAGCCCCCCCCCGAGCCGGGGAGAGAACCCAGGAGTCCGGGCTCCAGCCCCCCCCGAGCCGGGGAGAACCCAGGAGTCCGGGCTCCCCCCCCCCCGAGCCGGGGAGAGAACCCAGGAGTCCGGGCTCCCCCCCCCCGAGCCGGGGAGAACCCAGGAGTCCGGGCTCGGGCCGGAACAGCCCGGCGGGCGGGCGGGGGGGTCCCTGGGGGCCGCCCGGGCTCCGGGTTCTCGGCCCGGCTCGGGGCCCCGCGTTGTCACCGCTCCGTGCCTCAGTTTCCCGCTGTGCGCCGGGGGGGTCCGGGCCCGTCTGTGCAGCGCCGAGCACCGCGCCCCTCCCCCCGCGGCCCCTCGCGCCTCACCTGCCCCAGCCGCCGCCTCTGCCCGTCTCTCGCCCTCCCGCGGGGCCCTCGCGGCCTTCGCCCCGCCCCCCGCGCGGCCCATTGGGCCCCGGCCGGGCCCCGCTGCTTCCCATTGGGCAGCCCGCCTGTCGGTCGCTTCTCGCCCCGCCCTCCGGCGCGGGCCCGCGCCTCCAACCTCCGGCTGCCGTTGGGCGGGCGGAATGTTTGTCACCCGCTCATCCCGCCCCCTCACCCGTCCCGCCCGGCTTTCGACTCTTTCCATTGGTGAGACTAGGTGTCTGTCAACCCTTCGTCCGGCCCCTTCGCTCCTCATTGGGCTCCTGAGAAGCAAGTACCACCCACCGCGCCCTACATCACCTCCTATTGGACTACTGGGTGCCAATCCTGTCCTTCCTGACTTCTGGGATCCATTGGCCCTTCGCCAGCATCGCCGGCTACTATTGGTTCGCCCTGCTATCAATCTAATCTCACTCCCGCCCACTCACCGACAGATGACCACTTCGCTGCCTCTACCAGCGTCCATTAGCCGAGGTCACTGTCGATCATCCTGTTCCCACCCCTTACTTCCAGTGTCCTCTCTGATTGGTCGAAGTCCGTCCCATTCTATTGGACAGTCAATCTGGCTATCACTACTGTGTGGCACACCCAGCCGCAAGCCCACCCAAACTCCTTCCTGATTGGCCCATAACCTCTGATTATTGGCTCAGAAATCTGCCAATCATCTATTGTTACCCGGGTAGCCCACGTGGGATTCTAGCGGCAGGGGATCTCAACAAAACTTTATTGACAGCCCGCTGAAGTGCACACCAGCCGTGGTTTCCTATAGGCCCTACAATAAACACTTGGTAAACATATTGGCCACTCCCCATGGTGTAAATAAAGATAGACACAGGCAGATGGAAAATGAGGCCCGTGGGTCCGCAGCAAACCAACTATTGCCAGCCTCTCTCAGGCACATACCGGCCTTGAATTTTTGTAGGCCCTATAGTAAACACTGCATGAATATTTCTCAAGCTTTAAATTAGAAAAAGGAAACAGGCTCAAAACAAGACCAGCGGGTCGGCATTGCGCAAGCCCCTCTCAGGCCTTGAGTTTTGATAGGCTCTATGGCAAACAAACATTCACCAGCGATTAAATCCAAGCGAGGGGATTTCACAGGTGGGAAGGGGAACCAAACTGGGGGCAGGGGAGGAAGGCTCCTCGAAGTCACACGCTGAGACGGGTACGGAACAGTTAAGGGGGGGAGTAGCTGTTAAGCTGGGTGAGGGGGTCCCTAGATAACTAGCCCCCAAGCTCCACCCCAGAGGCGGTCGCATCTCAGTGTCCCTGTATAAACCCATTCCTGGCTCCTGGACGCCCGCAGGCCCAGGAGGGGCTGTTACCCCTCTGGACATGGCCAGGCCGAGGTCTTCAGATGTGGGCAGGAACAAGCAGTCGGAAGATTCGCACTCCCCGGCCCTGGCGCCCTGGGGAGCCGACTGGGCTCGAGCCTGCTGTCGAGTGACCCCCAGACCTCCCTGAACCACTGGTGAGGCCCAGATGAGGCTGATGGGGGCTCTGCTAGGGGGCAGGCTGACAGTGGGGCAGGATATGGGGTCTTTCCTCACTAGGGGGCACTGCCTCTGATTTGACTCTAGGCCTGAGTGGGGGGGAGTCAAATCCCTGGGGGGATTCTGGCCAAGAAATCCTAGCTCCCAGCCCCCCATCTCCTCTAGACCCCACTCTCCTCCCAGAGCTGGGGAGAGAACCCAGCAGTCCTGGCTCCCAGCCCCACCCCTGCTCTAACCACTAGACCCCACTCCCCTCTCAGAGCCAGTGAGAGAACCCAGGAGTCGTGAGTCTGTGTTTTTTAGAGCATTCAACAATCTCCTGCCCAGCCCCTGGGCCAATGTGATGGTGGAGGGGGGCTGTGGGTACAGAGCACGGTGTTGTATCGGGGTGAGCCCCCCCGCCCTGTGGATAGTCCCTCCCAAGTACAACCCTCCACACCTGCACTTTGGCCCCAGCCAGCGCCCAGGGCTGCTCTCTGTCCCGGGGTGGGGCCATGCCAGGTGACAGGGCCCCTGTGCCCCCAGCCAGAGATGTGGGGGCCAGGACAGAGAAGCCCGGCAGCTCAGGAGATGTCTCTGTGACAGAAGCTCGGTGAAGGGGTAGGTATCCATCCACCCTATCTCATGTGAGGGAAACTGAGGCAATTGAGCCGGGGAGCTGTGATCAGCAGCGGTAGAAGCAGAAAAGGAACCCAGGCTCCCAGCCCCTGCTGCTCTAACCCCTAGACCCCACTCCCCTCCCAGAGCTGGGACAGAGCCCGGGCGTCCTAGCTCCCAGCCCCTCTGCTCCCCTAACCACTAGATCCCACTGCCTGCACAGAGCTGCAGACAGAACCCAGAACCCCCAGCCCTGATCCTGGCGGGGGCGAGATATTTCTTGCTCTTGATTACACCCCAGCCAAGCCAGGTGTCTCTGAGACACCCCACCCCCAGAACTCCCTCCTCCCCCGGGCAGCAGCATGGGGCTGCCATGACTCTCCTGCATGGGGGGAGAGGGACATTAGAGGCGTCCTGTGCCTTTAAATAGTGGGAGGGGGCTGGGGTGGGGGATGTTTTAAAGGCCCCACACACACATACTACAGTCTCTCTTTGGTGGGGGGGAGGGAACCCAGCCTTCTGGAGAGGGAAGGAGTGGGGGGGCTCTCCCCCTTTACCAGCATCTCACCCCCTTTCCCCATTTAGGTCTCTGCCATGTGGGGTTGGGCCCTGCTCCCCATCCTGCTGGCCATCTGGGGCACCGTGGGCTTCTGGGTGGTGTAAGTAACATGTATGGGGGGCAGGTGAGCCTCCCCCCTCATTCTGCCTGAGGCTTCCTGCCTGCCTTGGGTGGGGAATGGGGAATGGGGCCTGTCCCCTTTAGGGGGTGGGTCTGAGGGACGGCGTTGAGGAGGGGATTTGATGGGGTGACTCTGAGGCCCTGAGCTCCTGCTCCCCTTCCCTTCGGGGCCAGCTCTGTCACATGCCCCCCTTTCCCCCACAGATACGCCATGTCTGTGGCCAACGGGTCTGTGAACGTCACAGTCGGGTTCCCGTATATCAGGTAGGTGGGTCAGATGCTGATCTCAGTCCCCGGGGTCAATCTGGAGTCACTCCTGTTTGCAGTGGGGGTAGGGCTGGGTTCTTAGCTCAGCCTCCAGGGGTCAATCTGGAGTCACTCCTGTTTGCAGTGGGGATAGGGCTGGGTTCTGAGCTTAGCCTCCAGGGGTCAATCTGGAGTCACTCCTGTTTGCAGTGGGGATAGGGCTGGGTTCTGAGCTTAGCCTCCAGGGGTCAATCTGGAGTCACTCCTGTTTGCAGTGGGGGCAGGGCTGGGTTCTGCGAGAGGTGGGGCTGGGTTCTGCGAGAGGTGGGGCAGGGCCAGAGCCCGGCTGTATCTGTTGGGGTCTCTCCCCTCTTTCCCCAGCACCTGCGGCTCCGACCCTCCCCAGAGCTGCATCTTCAGTCAAGTGCTGAACGTGGGGGCGTTCCTGGGTGAGTGATGCTGGGACCAGCCACCTCTCGGGGGCGCTGGCTCCCACCCAGCCCCAGGGCAGGGACTGGCTGGCTCAGGGGGGCAGGGAATGGGGCATGGGGCCTGTCCCCTCTAGGGGGCGCCGGCTCCCACCTCGCCCCAGGGTGGGGACTGGCTGGCTCGGGGGGGCAGGGGATGGGGCAGGGGCCTGTCCCCTCTATGGGGCACCAGCTCCCAGCCGGTCCCAGGGCAGGGACTGGCTGGCTCGGGGGGGGGCAGGGGATGGGGAAGGGGCCTGTCCCCTCTAGGGGGCGCTGGGCCCTCTGACCTGGGCTGTCTCCCCTCCCAGTTGTCTGGATCAGCTGCCTGAGGTTCCAGCAAGTTCGGGACTGGGGGGGTCCCTGTGCCCTGAACGCCGCTGGCCTCTGCCTGGGGCTGCTCTGCGCCCTGGGAGCCTCCCTCGTGGGCAACTTCCAGGTACAGTGCTGGGGGGCGTTGGGGGCAGGAGGGAGGGAGGCCCAGCAGGGGGCGTGTGGGGGAATCTGGGGGGGGCAGTGGGGGGGAGGGGCGCTGTGCATGGTGGGGGGAGAGTGGAGGAGCGCTGTGGGGGGGCAGCCCGGAGGTGTGCTGTGTGGGGGGGCAGTGTGGGGGGCACCTTGAGGGGAAGTGGGGGTGCTGTGCTGTGCAGGGGGGCGGTGTGGGGGGACCCTGGGGGGTGCTGTGCGTGGGGGAGGTAGTGGGGGGGGCAGTGTGCGTGCTGTGAGGGGGCCGCTCTCCCACCTCCCCCTTCCTGCCCTGGCAGCAAAGTAACCAGCTGGAGACTCACTTGTTTGGGGCGTTTCTGGCCTTCATCGTGGGCGTCATTTACTTCTGGGTCCAGGCGGTGCTGACCCATCGGGTGAAGCCGCAGCGCGGCGGGCGCTGGATCGGGCCAACCCGGTTCTGTCTCAGCGCCGGCAGCACGGCCCTGCTCGTGGCCAGTATCCTTGGTGTGAGGGGCGGGGGCGAGCAGGGGCTGCGGGTCGGGAGTGAGGGACACGGGCAGGGCTGGAGGGCACCCAGGGCCAGGCTAGTGGGTGGCTGCGGGTCGGGAGTGAGGGGCACCGGCAGGGCCGGGCTAGCGGGGGCTGCGGGTCGGGAGTGAGGAGCACCGGCAGGGCCGGGCTAGCGGGGGCTGCGGGTCGGGAGTGAGGGGCACCAGCGGGGCCGGGCGAGCGGGTGGCTGCGGGTCGGGAGTGAAGGGCACCAGCAGGGATGGGGGGCACCCAGGGCTGGGCTAATGGGGGCTGTGGGTCGGGAGTGAGGGGCACCGGCAGTGCTGTGTGGGCGGGGCTGGGTGAGCGGGGGCTGTGGGTCGGGAGTGAGGGGCACTGGCAGGGCTGGGGAGAGCCCAGGGCCAGGCTAGCTGGGGCTGCGGGTTGGGAGTGAGGAGCACCGGCAGGGCCGGGCTAGCGGGGGCTGTGGGTCGGGAGTGAGGGTCACCGGCAGGGCTGGGCTAGCGGGGGCTGTGGGTCGGGAGTGAGGGTCACCGGCAGGGCCGGGCTAGCAGGGGGCTGCAGGTCAGGAGTGAGGGTCACCGGCAGGGCCGGGCTAGCGGGGGCTGCGGGTCGGGAGTGAGGGGCACCGGCGGGGCCGGGCTAGCGGGGGCTGCGGGTCGGGAGTGAGGGGCACCGGCAGGGCCGGGCTAGCGGGGGGCTGCGGGTCGGGAGTGAGGGGCACCGGCAGGGCCGGGCTAGCGGGGGCTGCGGGCTGGGAGTGAGGGTCACCGGCAGGGCCGGGCTAGCGAGGGCTGCGGGCTGGGAGTGAGGGTCACCGACAGAGCTGGGCTAGCGGGGGCTGCGGGTTGGGGGTGAGGGGCACCGGCAGGGCCAGGCTAGCTGGGGCTGCAGGTTGGGAGTGAGGAGCACCGGCAGGGCCGGGCTAGCAGGGGGCTGCAGGTCAGGAGTGAGGGGCACCGGCAGGGCCGGGCTAGCGGGGACTGTGGGTCGGGAGTGAGGGGCACCGGCGGTGCCGGGCTAGCGGGGGCTGCGGGTCGGGAGTGAGGGGCACCGGCGGTGCCGGGCTAGTGGGGGCTGCGGGCTGGGAGTGAGGGGCACCGGCGGTGCCGGGCTAGCGGGGGCTGCGGGTCAGGAGTGAGGGTCACCGGCAGGGCTGGGCTAGCGGGGGCTGCGGGTCAGGAGTGAGGGTCACCGGCATGGCTGGGCTAGCGGGGGCTGCGGGTCGGGAGTGAGGGGCACCGGCAGGGCCGGGCTAGCAGGGGGCTGCGGGTCGGGAGTGAGGGTCACCGGCAGGGCTGGGCTAGCGGGGGCTGCGGGTTGGGAGTGAGGGGCACCGGCAGGGCCGGGCTAGCGGGGGCTGCGGGCTGGGAGTGAGGGGCACCGGCAGGGCCGGGCTAGCGGGGGCTGCGGGTCGGGAGTGAGGGGCACCGGCGGGGCTGGGCTAGCGGGGGCTGCGGGTCGGGAGTGAGGGGCATCGCCCGCTGTTGCCCCTTAACTTGGGCTCTGTGTTTACTCTGCACGGGCTGGGGCTGCGGTCGGAAGCCGCCGCCTGCGAATGGACCTTGGCCCTGACCCTCTTCCTCCTCTTCGGCCTCTTCGCCGTGGATTTCCGGCACATCGAGTCCTGCTCCCTGCGGCTGCAGCGCCGGGCACCCGCCCTCGCCCTGGAGCTGGGCGCCGCCTCCACGCAGACCCTGGCGCCCTAGGCCCAGCCCTGCCTGGACAGGTGCCCCCATGGCTCGGGGGCAGGGACCCTTGTGCCCCTCTGGGGCTGGATGGCCACCCCCAGCTCTTCCCTCCGCCCCCTGCTGGGGGCACTGCCAGGGTGAAGCTCGCAGCGCTGGGGGCTGGCTGGCTGCTGGGATGGAGACTGGTGGAGCCTCAGTTCTGGTGGGTGGGGGGGAATGTTCAGAGACCCCCCCTATTCTCCCCGGGGACAGAAGTGCTCTGACCCCCCCACACAGAGAGGAGGGGTTGTAATAAATGTGGGGTTTCTCATAGCTGGTGCCTGTGTCACATTTGGAGGGGGAGAGGCTGGGGGGGCAGGGGAAGGAGCAGAGATTGCCCCCCCCATTCCTCACACTGCCTGGCAGGGCAGGGCATTGCTCAGAACGGGGGTCGGGGGAGCTTGCCCGAGCCAGGACTCCTGGGTTCTTTCCCTGATGTTGGGGGGGAGTGGTGTCTAGTGGGTAGAGCAGGGGGGGTTGGGAACCAGGACGCCTGGGTTCTATAATCAGCAGGGGAGGAGAGGGAAAGGCCCAGGGCTGGGGGTTACAATCCTTTCATCTCTCCATGGGGCGGGGGGGGATACGTACCAGCAGCTCCCTCTGCCTTGGGTGCACCCCAGAGCCCCACCCCCTGTCATTGTCTGGGTCATCTACCCAGAGTGCCCTGGGGCCGGCACCCCCCAGAGGGGACAGGCCTTGGGCCCCATTCCCCGCCCCCCCCAACTCCCCAGATTCCTCCCACGGGGGTTTGCACCTGGCTGGGGGGAGCCTGCGTTTGGTAGCACGGATGGGGGGAGCTGGACCGGGAAGGGGAGTCCAAGTGGTGCGGGGGGTTGGAGGAGAACAAACCCCTGTAGCCCCCGGGGGACGGGGGCAGGTGGGGGAGGTTAGGAGGGATGGGGAGAGGGGAGGGAAATCCGGGGGGACAGCAAATGAAGAGTTGGAGGAGGGGGCAGAGCCGGGGGGAGGGGACGTAGAGGGAGGGGCTGGGACGGGGCTGTCTGAGCCCAGGCATGGAGGGGGGAACAAACGGTGTGAGGCCCCCCCATGGGGGGGTGGTTCTTGGTCAGTTTTTTCTGTTTGTATTTTTGTTTTTTTAGACCATCAGTGAGCCCCAAGAGAGTGAAATGGGGGGGGGGGGACAGAGCGAGAGAGAGAGACACGGGTGTCGGGGGGGCAGGTGGGGGGGGCAGTGCTCACAGGCACCAGCTCGCTAGCATGCAGCCCAGCTCCCACCAGGATCGCCCGGGGGGGACGACTGGGGGGGGGCTGCAGGATTTCTTTAGAGCTGTGAGACCCAGCGACCCGAGGGGTGCCCCTCACTCCCGACCCGCAGCCCCCTGGTTCCCCAGCCCTCAGCACCCCCAGCCCTGCCGGTGCCCCTCACTCCCGACCTGCAGCCCCTGCTAGCCCAGCCCTGGGCTTTCCCAGCCCACCAGTGCCCCTCACTCCTGACCTGCAGCCCCCTGCTAGCCCAGCCCTGGGCTTCCCCAGCCCTGCCGGTGCCCCTCACTCCCGACCTGCAGCCCCCGCTTGCCCAGCCCTGCCGGTGCCCCTCACTCCCGACCCGCAGCCCCGGCTCGCCCAGCCCTGGGCTGTTGGCTCATTGGAGAAGCAGGTCCCAGACGCTGATGGAAGCCAGGGCAGGTTCTCCTTCACTTCCTGTCCTGAACGGCCCCCGCGCCCCACCCCAGAGAGGCTGCGTCTTATGGTCGATCCCAGGCTGAAAAGGAATCCTTGGGGGGCAGGGAGCAGGGTGGGACATGGGGTCCGGTTTGCTCCATGCTGGGAATTGGTGCCTGGGGGCCAGGGGAACTGGCAGAGGGAGGCGTGGGGGGCCACCTTCCCCTTTGAGCTACACCTATATGGCTCGGTGGCTTTGCTCCGGCCGTGCCCCCATGTAAACGCTCTTAACCAGCTTCAGAACAGTTCAGTGTAAATCTGGTTCCATTTTCCATCACCTTTCGTAGCCGGGGCGCAGAACCCATGTTGGCACCTGCGCGGGTCAAGGCGAGAGCAGACACCCCCCCCCCCAAGCTGCGGGGGGGCAGATGCTGCCCCACCTGCCTTTCCGGGCCTGTTACCCCCTCCCCCCGGCCTTGCCCCAGGCTGGAGCAGGATTGATGCTGCTGCAGGCTAAACTCGTTTGAGTCGGAGCCAGTTTGAACCTGAGTTTTAACCAGCGACTTCCCTTGTAGGATGGGCGGGGGGCTGGAGACGCGGCATGCCCTTAACGAGAGCTGGCTGAGGTCGGGTTCCGGAAAAGTGAGGTGGGCCGACTACTCCGGTGCAAACCGGCTTTCAGCCCCCCAGAAGGGGGTGTGGGGGCAGAGGGGCAAAGGGGTTGACGTTCACACTGGGTAAGAAATCGTTGTCGGTGGCTCATGGCTCCTGTGAAACGTGTTTACACTTGGAGTGGGTTTCACAAAATGGATTTTGACCCAGTCTGCATCGGTTTGGCACGGACCCACTCAAGGTGCATCAGTTTGGCACGGACTCTCGTTCCCGGCCTAGGTGGAGCTGCTTTGGGGACCGGTGACGTGATGCGTTACCCTCCTACGACCCCAGGCTTCCAATTTGGCCCTGGGATCTTCTCCAGCTCAGCCCAGGGCCTCTGGCTGCTCGGGGGTGCGGGGGCGGTCCCCTCTGTATAAATCATTCACTGGAGCCCGGGCCGGGCGTGTGCTCAGCCGGGAGCTGGATGACCCGAGTTCCAGTCCCAGGTAGGAATCCAGCAGCCAACGGATCTGCACCTGACCCGAATCACTAGGCTATTCGCTCGCTCCCCCAAACCGACACCCCCCTGGCCAGCTAGTGACTCAACTCCCACTGGATGTGGGGCAGATCTGTGCTTTCCCCGCCCAGAAATCATTGCTGCTGCTACGAAGCTGGGTGAAGCACGTCTACACTTGGGAGCGGGGAGGTTTCACTCTGGTTTAACAAAACTGATTTCGACCGGGTTTACACGCGCCCATTTGCCATGTCCTAGCCCAGGAGAGAGACCATTAAGCTCGGGAGCCTTTGGTTTTCAGGCACCCGCAAAGGAGGCGCATCGAGCCCGGCCACAAGGCGAAGCAAGAAAAGACGCAGCCAAAGCCCACTGTTATTCCTCTGCCTTCTGAGCGTTTACCGGGGCCAGGGGGGTTTAATGGCTTATAACGTGCGGACGGTTTGGTTCCCAACAGCCGCCGTCATTCAGAAACCGGCGGCTTCCCCCCCCCCCTCGCCCGTCACTTTGCGCAACCGTGAAAACGGAAAGAAACAGCGGCCCCGGGCGGCCGAGCAGAAAGCGGCGTCGCCCATCCCCCCGAGGCGCGAGGAGGACGAAGCAGGCCGGGGCCTCGGCCGGCTGCAGCGAAGTCGGTTCCTTTCCTCGGCTCCACCGCAGGGGCCAGGAAAGCGCCGGTTCCCTCTCTGCCTGGCTCCGGAGCTGGGGGCGAGCAGAGACGTGGCCCCAGGTTTCGGGGGACCAGGAGAGTTTCGCCTCGCGGGAGAAGAAAGCCCCCCCCCCCCCCGCCTTTCCAGGACCAGCATGAGCACACGAACTGGCTTCGATCCAGCAACGGGGCGTCCACACACGCCCGGGGACCCGAGCCTCCTGCTTCGCTTCCCCGCAGCAAGGGGCAAACCTCGTCGGGGGGGGGCCATGAAAGCAGTTTGGGACGAAGCCAGCCAAGGTCTGGGGCGGATCGAACTGGGGCGTGGGGGGTCGTGGGGCAGAGGAACGAGGAGGGGCAAGCAGAGGAGAGGGTAACGAACCCACCTATCCACTCCCTCCCCATTCAATAAATTAAATTAAAATCTTGTCCCCCACCACCCTGGCCAGCCAGCCAGCCGCCCCCACCCACCCCGCTCCCCTCCCCCGGCTCAGTTTTTTTTCCTCTGTGGATTTTTTGTGGGGTTTCTTGTCATTTGCAGTTTCCTTTTCGTTCTTCTGTGTCGGGGGGTGGGGGGGGCTTGTTTGTTCTCAATATTTACAGGTTCACAGTATGGCCTGCTCGGACGGCGGCACCTGGTCAGCCGTTGGGGGGGCAATTCCCCTGTGGCCCCCCCCCAAAGCCCCGTCAGGGGTGAGGTCCCATCCGTGTCTTTCTACCTCTGCTTCCCGCCCCGGCGCCGGCCGCAGGGGGCCGCGGGGGCTGGGGCCAGAGCGAGGGGCCGGGCTCCCTGGGGGTCATGGCTGCTGCGGGGGCTGGGGGGCCTGCGTCCCGTTGGACGACACGAGTTTCTTTTCCTTGCACGAGCCGCGGCGAGGCTGCTCCGCGACGTCGGGGTCGGAGCGCCGGGAATTCGGGGCCACGCGGGTGGGGGTGCCCGGCGGACGGGGCTGCTGCCCGTTCTTCTCGTCTGGTGGGGGGACGGGGAGACGTGGATTAGGAGAGGGTTGCCCCTCACTCCTGACCCGCAGCCCCCGGTAGCCTGGCCCTGGGCTCCCCCCAACCTTGCCGGTGCCCCTCACTCCCGACCCGCAGCCCCCGCTAGCCCGGCCCTGGGCTCCCCCCAGCCCTGCCGGTGCCCCTCACTCCCGACCCGCAGCCCCCGCTAGCCCAGCCCTGCCCCCCCCAGCCCTGCTGGTGCCCCTCACTCCCGACTCGCAGCCCCTGCTAGCCCAGCCCTGCCCCCCGAGCCCTGCCACTGCCCCTCACTCCTGACCCGCAGCCCCCTGCTAGCCCAGCCCTGGGCTCCCCCCAGCCCTGCCGGTGCCCCTCACTCCCGACGTGCAGCCCCCCGACGGGGCCCCAGAGCGGAGAGGCCGTGGGGCCGCACTCACCGGCCAGGGCCTGCACCGAGGGCTGGTCGTGGGAGCTGAGCAGCTGAGCCTGGATCGTCTCCACAACCCGCTTGAACCGGCGGCTGGGCCCTGGGGGGAGGTGAGAGGTTAAGGGGGGGGGTCCCTGTGTTCTGGGGGAGATGGGGGAGTGGAGGGTCCCAGGGCAATGGCTGAGGGTGATGGGGGGCCTGGGGGAATGGGGTGGGGAGCCAGGGGAAGGGTCCTGGGGCAGGGGATGGGTCCCAGGGAGCAGAGGCCCCAGGGGCAGGGAATGGGGGCCCCAGGGGAAGGGAACAGGGTCCCTGGCCAGCACAGGGCCCAGGGCAGGGAGCGGGGTCCCGGGGCAGCCCCAGGGGCAGGGAACGGGGCCCCAGGGGAAGGGAAGAGGGTCCCAGGGGTGCGGAGGGCCCAGGGGAAGGGAACAGGGCCCCAAGGGAAGGGAACGGGGTCCCGGGGGAGCAGAGGCCCCAGGGGCAGGGAACGGGGTCCCGGGGGAAGGGAACGGGGTCCCTAGGGGAACGGGGCCCCGGGGCCAGGGAACGGGGTCCTGGGGGAACAGAGGCCCCAGGAGCAGGGAACGGGGCCCCAGGGGAGGGGAAGAGGGTCCCAGGGGTGCAGAGGCCCCAGGGGCAGGGAACGGGGTCCCGGGGGAAGGGAACGGGGTCCCGAGGGGAGCAGAGGCCCCGGGAGCAGGGAACGGGGCCCCGGGGCCGGGGAATGGGGTCCCGGGGGAGCAGAGGCCCCAGGGGCAGGGAACGGGGTCCCGGGGGAAGGGAACAGGTTCCCGAGGGGAGCAGAGGCCCTGGGAGCAGGGAACGGGGCCCCGGGGCCGGGGAATGGGGTCCCGGGGGAACAGAGGCCCCGGGAGCAGGGAACGGGGTCCAGGGGCCCCACCTGAGATGAGGGTGAAGCTGACGGAGAACACCCCACTGTCCTTGGGGGCGGCCCCCCCGTCCGAGGCGCTGATGTCCACCTGGAACCGGACGGGTTTCTGGAAGACAGCCGGGCCCCCCGACGCCCGGTACTCGGCCCGGAAGCTCGTCTGGGACAGGACGCTGTGACTCAGGCTGGGGATCTGGGGGGCGGACGCGGCGGGTCAGGATCCCCACGGCTGTTCCCCGGCCCCCCGTGGCCCAGCCCCCTCCCCTCAGAGCCCCCAGCCCTGCTGCCCCAGCGCCTGGCCATTGTGCCCCCAAACCTGGCCCTGCTGCCCCGCCTGGCCCAGCCCCCGGTCCCACGCTCGCCATCCCAGCCCTCCTGTCCCCCGGCCCCTCGCTCTCCATCCCAGCCCCCAGCCCCTCACTCCTCATCCCGGCCCCCAGCGCTCCTGCCCCACGGCCCCTCACTCCCCAGCCCAGCCCCCAGCGCTCCTGCCCCACGGCCCCTCACTCCTCATCCCAGCCCCCAGCCCTCCTGCCCCCCGGCCCCTCGCTCTCCATCCCAGCCCCCAGCCCCTCACTCCTCACCGGCCCCCAGCGCTCCTGCCCCACGGCCCCTCACTCCTCATCCTGGCCCCCAGCGCTCCTGCCCCACGGCCCCTCACTCCCCAGCCCAGCCCCCAGCGCTCCTGCCTCCGGCTGACGCCCCCAGCCTCCGTCTCTCCTGCCCCCCAGCCCAGCCCCCCTGTCCTGCCTGCCCCACCCCCCCGGCCCCGCACCGAAAGGAAGGCGTGGACGATGTCGGCCTTGACCGAGCTGAGCGGCTTGTCCCGGATCACCACGAAGATCAGCTCCTCCTTCTCCAGCGAGATGAAATTCCCGAACCAGGATTTCTTCGCCAGCCTGGGGGGAGATGGGGGTCAGGAGAGCCGGGGGGGGGCAGAGCCGGTGGAGCAGGGCTGGGCAGGGGGAGCCGGGGCAAGGGGAGTTGGGGGGGGCGGGGCGAGGGGGCAGACGGGCAGGTGATCTGGGGGCAGAGCCGGGGGGGGGAGCCGGGGCAAGGGGAGTTGGGGGGGGCGGGGCGAGGGGGCAGACGGGCAGGTGATCTGGGGGCAGAGCCGGGGGGGGAGCCGGGGCAAGGGGCAGGGCCGGTGGAACAAGGCTGGGTGGGGGGAGATGGGGCCAGGAGAGCTGGGGGGGCAGACGGGGCAGGCGAGCTGGCGGCAGGGCCAGTGGAGCAGGGCTGGGGGGGCAGACAGGGGCAGCCGAGCTGGGGGGGCAGACGGGGGCAGGCGAGCTGGGGGCAGGGCCAGTGGAGCAGGGCTGGGGGGGCAGACAGGGGCAGCCGAGCTGGGGGGGCAGACGGGGCAGGCGAGCTGGCGGCAGGGCCAGTGGAGCAGGGCTGGGGGGGCAGACAGGGGCAGCCGAGCTGGGGGGGCAGACGGGGCAGGCGAGCTGGCGGCAGGGCCAGTGGAGCAGGGCTGGGGGGGCAGACAGGGGCAGCCGAGCTGGGGGGGCAGACGGGGGCAGGCGAGCTGGGGGCAGGGCCAGTGGAGCAGGGCTGGGGGGGCAGACAGGGGCAGCCGAGCTGGGGGCAGGGCTGGAGGGGGGAGCCGGGGCAGGGCGGGTGGAGCAGGGCTGATTGGGGGGAGATGGGGCCAGGAGAGCTGGGGAGGCAGGGCTGGGGGGCAGACGGGGGCAGGCGAGCTGGGGTTCAGGGCTGGGGGAGTGTTTGGGGGGGTAGGAGATTCGAGGGCCAGGCCAGGGGGGTGAGTCCAAGGGAGGATCCATAGGCCCTGGGGGGGTTGGAGGGTGCCAGGGGGCAGACACAGGGGGAACGGCAGGTGTTGGGGGGCGGAGGGGGCAGAGGAGGGCATGGGGGGGCAGCAGGTTTGGGGGCAAGCAGGGCCAGCAGGTGGGGGTGGGGGATGGGGCGGCAGTAGGGGGCGGGGGCATGGGGGCGCTGTGGGGGGGCCGGTCCCTCCCATACTCACTCTGGGGAGGACTCCGGCGTCAGGCTGGACATCTCCTCCGGGGTGGGGACTGTGGGGGGAAGGGGGGTTAGAGCTGCAGAAACAGCCACAAGCCCCCCACCCCTGAGCCCCCCACCCCAATTCTCCCCTCCCCCGGTAGGGGGCCACACCCCACTGATTCCCGCCCCCAATTTCCCTTCCTGCCACCTGGGTTTCTGCCCCTCAGATCCCCCCAACCTGCTTTGCTCCTTGGCTCCCCCCCAATGTCCCCCAGCCCCCTGCTGCCCCCGGTCCCCCCACAACCCCCTAATCCCTGCAGCCCCCCGCTGCCCCTGGTCCCCCCACAACCCCCTAATCCCTGCAGCCACCCACTGCAATGGGTCCCCCATGTGTCCCCCTGATCTCCCCAGCCCCCCGCTGCCCCCGGTCCCCCCACAACCCCCTAATCCCTGCAGCCACCCACTGCAACGGGTCCCCCATGTGTCCCCCTGATCTCCCCAGCCCCCCGCTGCCCCCGGTCCCCCTGTGGCCCCCCGATCCCCACAGCCCCTCCCGCCCCTGGTCCCCCCACAACCCCTGGATCCCCCCAGCCCCCGTGGCCCCCCAGCCCCCCTGTGGCCTCCGATCCCTGCGCCCCCCGCGGCCCCCCAGCCCCTCACCTTGCAGTTTCCGGCGGTGGAAGCGGGGCGACCCCAGGAAGCTGTTCTTGAGGGAGCTGAGGCGCGTTTTCCAGGCCAGGCCGGCGGCCCCGGGGCTGGAGGGGGGGGTCCCCCCGGGGGTGCCCGAGGGGCTGTCCTTGGGCGTGTGGACGGGGGTGCCCAGCGGGGTGGGGAGGGGGCTGCCCCGGGGAGAGGGGTGGGGGGTGACCTGCGGCACAGAGGCGGGGGGGGGCTTAGTCGGGGGGAAGCGGAAGCGGGAGGGGGGGCCGGGGGGCGGGGAGGCGGCGGGGGGCAGCGGGAAGGGGGCTGAGTGCCGGCTCTGGTGCAGCCCCCGCCCCCCGGCCAGGCTGCCCTTGGCCGGCAGCGTCTGGGTCTTGGGGGGCAGGGGGGGCTCCGGGGTCGGGGGTGGGGAGGAAAAGACAGGGCTCTGGGGGGGGAAGGAGGGACAGAGAGACGCCCCCCCGGGGGGGAGGGGGCGGAGGGGGGGAGAGCCGTGAGATGGGGTGAGCATGAGGCACGGCGATGACCCCCCAGCCCCCCAATCTATGCCCCCCATTACCCATCTCTCCCCTCCCCAGCCCCAATCTACATTGCCCCCACCTCTCCCCTCACCCAGCCCCCCCAACTACCCCTCCTCAGCCCCCATCTACACCCCCCATTAGCACCCGCCACCTCTCCATTCTCCCAGCCCCCCAACTACCCCTCCCCAGGCCCCGATCTACACCCCCCATTGCCCCCCACCTCTCTCCTCACCCAGCCTCCCCAACTACCCCTCCTCAGCCCTCATCTACCCCCCATTACCACCCGCCACCTCTCCACTCCCCCAGCCCCCAACTACCCCTCCGCAGCCCCGATCTACACCCCCCATTGCCCCCCACCTCTCCCCTCACCCAGCCTCCCCAACTACCCCTCCTCAGCCCCCATCTACCCCCCATTACCACCCGCCACCTCTCCACTCCCCCAGCCCCCAACTACCCCTCCGCAGCCCCGATCTACACCCCCCATTGCCCCCCACCTCTCCCCTCACCCAGCCTCCCCAACTACCCCTCCTCAGCCCCCATCTATCCCCCATTACCACCCGCCATCTCTCCACTCCCCCAGCCCCCAACTACCCCTCCGCAGCCCCGATCTACACCCCCCATTGCCCCCCACCTCTCCCCTCACCCAGCCTCCCCAACTACCCCTCCTCAGCCCCCATCTACCCCCCATTACCACCCGCCACCTCTCCACTCCCCCAGCCCCCAACTACCCCTCCCCAGCCCCCAATCTACAACCCCCCATTGCCTTCTCCAGCCCCCATTTACCCCCCGGGCCCTGATCTACGTCACCCTCACCAACCCTCCCCTCGCCTCGCCCCCCAACTCCCCCCAGCCACTGCCCCACAACCAGCCCCCCCAGTCCCCAAACTTCCCACTGCTCACCTCACAACCCCATCTACCCCCCCAATCTCCCAGCCCCATAACCCCCCTCCCCCAGCCCCGATCCATCCTCCTGCTTCCAGCCAGACCTCAAACCCCTGATCTATCTCCTCCCTCCACCACCCCCCGCCAGCTCCCCTGCACCCCAGGGGCGTCTCTGTCCCCCCTCCCCCCCCCAGATTTTGCCTTTCTGCACCAAGGCCAAATGAGGTGGAATGAGGCTGCAGGGTCTGTGACACCCCCCCCCCGCCAAGAGTCCCCCTGGACCGTGCCCCCCTTCCTGCCCCCTCAGCCCCCCTCCCCACAGTGACCCCCACCCTGTCCCTGCCCCATTGATCCACCCCCAGCCCTGCCCACATAACCGCCCCACCCCCCATGGGGAAGCTCCACCCCCCTCCGCATGGGGGCCCGTCAGACACTCACCCTGGGGCTGCTCAGTGGGCTGGAGGACAGGCCAGTGGAGGCACCGCTGACGGAGCGAGACCTGGGTGAGGGGCACAGGGGGGGTCAGGGAGAGAGACAGGCCCAGCTCCAAGGTTGCCCCCCACAGGGGCAGGATGGGGCCTAGGCCATGCAGGGCGGGGGCTGGCAGCAGGGACACAGACAGGGAATCCCCCTCAGCAGTACAGGGGTTCTGACACACAGCACGGTGCTTGCAGAGCAATTGGGGGGGTGCTCTGAGGGGGTGCGGCTGGGGGGCAGGGGAGAGAGGGCAGCACCCCCTAGTGCCAGGCTGTGGAATGGGCCCCTTGAGCTCTCGCCCCTCACCCCCTTTGGTGCCACCCACCCGCCTCACCTCTGGCTGTGCTGGGCCATCTCGATGGCCCGTCGGGCCGGGACTGGGGAGCCCCCGTCGGTGACGCTCAGGACCTCCATGGATTTCCGCTCGGGCCGGCGCTTCCCGTGGCGGTTCAGCATCGGCGAGTCGACCCGCTTCCGGGGGGGATCTGCCAGGGAACGGGGGGGGAACGGGGGGGGGGGTGAGTGTGGGACGTGCCCCTCTGGGCTGGGTATCCAGGGGTGGGGATGCAGCTGGCTCTGGGGGAAGCAGCACTGGGGTCTAGAGGGGTCTGGGGGGGAGCGGCACAGGGGCCAGGGGACTCTGGGGGGAGCGGCCCTGAGAATGAGGCTGGCTCTGGGGGGGAGCGGCACGGGGGCCAATGGGGCTCTGGGTGGGGAGTGGTGCTGGGGCCGAGGGGATTGGGGGGAGTGACACGAGGGGGCTCAGGGGAGGGAGCGCTGCTAGGGCCGAGGGGGTTCTGGGGGGAGCGACCCGAGGGGGCTCTGAGGGGGGAGCAGTGCTGGGTCTGAGGGGGCTTGGGGGGGAGCAGTGCTGGGGCCGAGGGGGCTCTAGGGGGAGTGACCCGAGGGGGCTCTGTGGGGGGAGCAGTGCTGGGGCCGAGGGGGCTCTGAGGGGTGCGACCTGAGGGGGCTCTGTGGGGGGAGTGGTGCTGGGTTTGA